>NC_133391.1:23577426-23879212 GCF_047511655.1 Castor canadensis | reverse complement strand
TATGTGACTGTGAAGACACCGTCCAACAGTTGTAACTACACAGTTGGACATGTCTTATAATATGCCAACTGATATTAAAATGAATCTGTAGTAACATTCTTTAAATAAAAATAGTATACCAGTTTCAAAATATTTATTATACATTACAGTTTCTTTTGGGGGACCTTGTGCTTATGAGGTGGCACCCTTCTGTTTCCATTTTATTCTGCAATTCTTTTTTCTTCTCACCCTTTAACTTCAGTGTGGTACTGTCCACTAGTTAAGTTCAAATTCCACGGTTTAGTAAAGCTGTGTTGCGTTTAACTTTAAATATTAAGCAGAATATATTGGAATATATATAATATATATATTCAGGCCTTTCTTCTTTCTTATAAATGTGAAGAACTAACTGTCATTGTCTTAGATTTTCTGTCACAGATCTAAGCATTGTTAAATTCATTTTCATTGCTTTTCCAGGTAGAAATGTAGATGCTTTTCTTGGATCTAGGTGCTTTAATTAAGAATGACAATTGACTTCTTATTTACAGTAGCACACAGGTATTCTGCCTTTTGCCACTAAATTCATTTTTCATGTAATGTTCATTTCTATGAAAATGTGGCTTAACGATCACCGTGCATATCCTTAACTAGTCACAGACTCATTTGCATGAGGAGTGGGAGTGATGTCTTGAGATGAAACATGCAGATCCAGGATTTATTGAATGTTTGGAATGCTCATATTTTTTAACCTCTTCCCCATCCCAGTATTTCTGCTCCCAATAGCTGTCTGCTTATTTTAAAGATGCGTCTGCCAAGCTGATTTTTACAGAGGGGAAGCATGCATTTATACTTCTTATGTGTTTATAGATATATACAAAACTTACCTTTACAAACTAAGCTGTAGTTGGGCATGCCGCTCCCATCCCCTATCTCAAGAGGAAGTGTGCCCTTTAGTGCACATGCAATTTGAGCCCTCATTTTCCTGCTAGGTTTTCGCTACTGTCTAGCAGTGGATGCAAAATCAAAAGATAGGCGAGATAGTGAAGTAAGACCTACAGAGGCTCTCACATCGCATAGTTGATTGAGATGCCTGGTGTAATCTTGGTAAGCACATCAGAAGTGAAGAGGCTACAGAAGTGATGTGTAAATACACTGAAAAGTAATTCCTTCCAGGGCTGGGGGTGTAGCATAGTGGTAGAGTGCTTGCCTGTCGTGCATGGCCCAGGGTTCTATCCCCAGCACAGCAGAAACAGTAATGAATAAGAATTGCTTGTACCATATTAATACAATTGGTATCAACCAACAGCTATAAAGTTTCTATGAAATTTGACCGTTATGAGTTTATAATGTAGCCTTTCAGTTTTATGAGGTTCCAAATAATTTCCTCTTTTCAATTAAACCCATCCTTTTCCTCCATTATCTTTTAGTTCTTAAGACAGAAGAACAAGATAAGTTTATACTGTGTATGTGTGTTTTATATTATGTATATGTATACGATGTTACAGGCTTTGTTAAGAAAGTTGTACTGAGATGTGTTCGCATTCCAGTGTACACGTAGGCAGTGTGGTTATGTGTATGCCTTAAGGACAGTCCTAACTGTTGAACTATGCTTGATTTGAGTACTTTATTCAGTACAGTTGCTATGAATGTATCGGTCCATTTTTCATTAAAGTAACATTTGTCTTCAAGATGGAAAATGTAAGGTGCCGTATTAATTTTGTTTGGCCGGCTTATTGTTTGAGAAGCTTCAGTTTACATCATTCTGATGTGTCTTGCATATTGCATCATTGTAAAGCATTTTTCTACTTTTGTAATGGTCTGTGTTTAATTAAACTTCTAAAAGTTTAAGGTCATTAAAATCCTCCTTGTCATATTGTTATATAGCTGATATAAATTTAAAGTATTAACTATAGACTAAGCAGATTTCTTAAACATGACTTTTAAAGTTGCAATGTGGCATTTTTTCTTGTAGCTGTCACAAGATGAATGTAGAGGCACAATGTACAAATACAGACCTGAAGAAGTAGATACTGACGTAAGTATGATACCTGTTGTCAGTGCTGATAAAGCTTTGTCCATGTTTTTTTTTGAGACATTAGGAGAAGTGGTGTATTACCCTGTTGAAATCAGAGTCACTTCTCAGATTCTCAGCATTTAAAAGTAGGATAGTACCAAGAACCCCAAAGAATAAAACTAGGGCCAGGGATGCAGCTTGATGGTAGAGCACTTTTTCCTACCATGCATGAGGCTCTGGGTTCCACCCTCAGGGAGAAAGATGACTGATAGACAGACAGACAAACAGACTGACTGACTGACCATGTACCAAGCCACTTGTCTGTAGGCCCAGCTCCTGAGAGGCTGAGGTGGGAGGATCACATGAACCCAGGAGTTCAAGACCAGCCTGGGCAGCATAGCACGACCCCATCTAAATTAATATCAAAAGGGATTTTTCTGTGACTGGAGGTGTGGCTTAGGTAGTAAAGCACCTGCCTAAGCAAGTGTGCATCCCTGAGTTGAAACCCCAGAACTGCCAAAAAAAAGATTTTTCTCCACAAGCAATGTTTTTCTTTTATTGCATTGAAGGAAGGACTTGGCCCATCTAATAGACTCTAGGGGAAAACTCTTAACTATACTGAATTATTAGAACTGGAGTCCTAGACTGCTTAATCACTAAGGACATTTTGAGCCGTGTAAGTTAAGTATAGCTGGAATGTTTTTCATCAAATTTTGTATGCATATTACTTTTTAAGTATATTTCATCTTTATAGGCTGTGTACTCATTTTAATGGCTCTGACTGAAATAAAAAAAAGACCTAATTATGTATTATGCAGCTGTTCTAAATGGCCACCTACCCCAATTTACAGTAAAAATTTAAAAACTGCTAACAAAATACTTCTCCCCTCTCCTCCCCACCCAGGCCAAGCTCAGCCGCCTGTGTGAGCAAGACAAAGTGGTACACGCCCTGGAAGAGAGGCTGCAGCAGCTCCACAAGGAGAAAGTAGGACAATTAGGTTCCTTCCCTACACCTGATGCTGATGCTGCTTTCTATGTCATCAGGACACTGATGAGGAAAGTAAGCAGTGTTCCTTCAGTGGGACAGAATACTAAGGGTGTTCTTTTCATTGCAATAGTACACACTCGAGCAGGCTTTGCTGTCAGCCAGCCAGGAGATAGAAATGAATGCCGCTAACCCGGCAGCCATCCAGACAGTGGTACTACAGAGGGACGACCTGCAGAACGGACTGCTGAGCACCTGTCGGGAGCTCTCTCGAGCCACTGCTGTAAGTACATTTTTTTCTCCTACTAAAAGTCACTGAAAACCTCAGCACTCAGGAGACCAAAGCGGGAGGATCTCGAATTGAAGGTCAGCCTGGACTATAGAGGAAGCCCCTGTCTAAAAAGGAAAAAGAAAAAAAAAAAAAAATCACGGAAAATTACACAGTTCTTTTTTCCTTTCTCACTGTTTATAATTAGGCAGTCTTTAGGATTATTCTTTATTATTATAGCAAGAAATATTAGCCAAGCATGGTGGTGCACATCTGTAATCCCAATATTTGTGTTTAGGAGAATAAAAATGAAGGGTGATCTTTATTTCTGTAAGTAGTAGACATTTTGTTCTTTATGAAATGGGCTTTTACAGAGCAGATAAGTATTTTCTATGTCTTACGCAAATAAAAATCCTTGAATGTTTAAATGTTCATAGTGTTAAGAAAAATATTTTGTGAATTTTAGAGGATTTAGGGTAATTTGGGGATGCTGGTAATCGGATCAAACAGGCATGTCAATAAAAGTTTAAAGAAACCAGTGGTGCCTCTCAGAGCTGCTGTGTGGTCTGAGTTCTGATGATAGGTTTGAGTAAGAAGTTTAATTGGCAGGATCTTTTAACCTTTAGTTGCGTGACTTTTTATGTGTCTCTTGGGATTACCAAATCGCCAAGTCCTGGTTAGAGTTTATAAATTGTTTTATGGGCTTTGGCAGTCTGTTTTAACCCTGTGATATTGTCCTCTTTACACATTTGTGAACGCCTCACCAAGCAGCCCCTTGAGGAAGGGCTCACAGAAGCCACCTTGTTACGGAAAACTGGACCTCCCATGGCCGTGTAGTGGGGAGGTCCACAGACAGCACAGCCTGACTAAGGGGTCTTTCCAAACTTTCAGGGTAGCAGAATCTACGTGGCCTGCCTTCTGAACACCAACGTAACGTTCCAAATATTGTTTGAGTTGTTTTTTGTTTGTTTGGCGGCACTGGGGTTTGAACTCAGGGCCTCACCCTTGCCAGGCAGGCATTCTTACCACTTGAGCAACTCAGCCAGCCCTTGAGTTGTTTTTTTTAACTTACTTTTAAAGGAATATACCTTGGTTTTAAGTAAATGACAACCTGGTTTTTGTGATTCTAAAGTATCTTACATTTGTTTTTGGTTTTTGTTTGTTTTTTTGAGATCGAGAGTCTCACTATATAGCCCAGGCTGACCTCAAATTTGTAATCGTCCTTCCTCAGCTTCCCAAAGTGCTGGGATTATAAGTATGTGGCACTGTCTTATATTTCTCTTCCCGTTTTTGAAATACTACTATTTCCATTATCTCAGTTGACTTTCTTAATTATGCTTTGGTATTTATAGACTTAAAAAATTATATGCCCTTTCCATTGTGAACCGTGTAGCATTTATCCGTGTTGGTTTAGCATCCAACACGGATGCAGCTCTGTAGGAACATGCATTAAAAATTCGATGACTGATGACCTGAATCACTTACACAAGGTGACAGAGCTAATAAATAATAGGCCTAGAACTCTGATCCCAGTCTCATCATCATAGGCCTGAAGACAAGGGTCTATGTGGACTTTTACGATACAGTCATAGAGGAAATATTAACTGTAAGAAAGTACTCACAGCTGGGCTCCAGTGACGCAATCCTGTAATCCCAGCTGCTTGGAAAGATGAAATTAGGAACATGGAGGCTCAAAGGCAGCCCAGGCAAATAGTTCTCAAAACCCCATCTCCAAAATAGCCAGAGCAGTATGGTTCAAGTGGCAGAGAGCCTTCTTTGTAAGCATGAAGCTTACAGGATAAAGCACCGTGACCTGCAGCTCAAGGGATGAGAATACAGGGGACATGTTTGGAGACGCATTCAACAGAACTAACTGCTGACTGGAGGACAAGACCCTTGTAGACCCTTGTAGAGGACAGACATTGTGACAATAGAAAGAGAGAAGGGAGTAAATGTCAATGCCAAGATAACAAAAACTCAAGTCAAATCAAAATGGCGGCTGTACTGACTTTGAGTTGGAAACAAATGACTTAATTTGTTCTTGAAATTCCAATTTTAGAAAGGTTTTTCCTTTACCAGCTGGATTTAGTACCCTAAATCTCATCCAGAGACTTAGAACTTATTCCACCCAAAGGTTAACTACAGCCCTTGGAGGAAGTTTATTAAAAATGTCTTGATAGAAGCTATGCTGTCTGAATGCCCTCTTCCTGGTTGTTGCCCTCTATATCCACTCTCCTGGTTTCTTTTTCCTTGCCTTCAGCATTGATCAGTGGCCATGACAAATGCTCTGAATGTGTTCCTCTAAGACATGTCTTCCCACATATAACGCAAATGATTATTTGTGTCTTTATGGTAACTTACTTATATTTGGGACTTCATGCTGCAAACGCTGGTGTGTGCACACTTTCTGGGCATACGGCTGGCACTCGAGAGTGCTGACTAGGTTTACTTACACTGACTGAGTCCCAAAGGGTTCCCGTGATTCTTTCACAGTTAGTTCGTTGAGATCCAAGCCCCGGGCACAGAGGTACAACATTTGAGCTTCTGCAGATCAGAGCCTCAGTTTTGAGGACGGCCACTCCTCACCTGGCAGGCCACGAGAGCACATAGACCAGGATGCGCGTGGGTTAAGCCAGAGGCAGCTTCCCCTGAGTGTTTGCTTGCTCCTGATGTCACAGCTCCTGTCCTATGCCCACCCCTCAATGGTATTCACGCCTGGTGCCTTTGGATCGCTCCTGTCTCCACTTCTTATTTAAAAGGTTGTACTAATAGTCAGATATATCTTCAAACCAGTTTTTAAGGTGTCACTGTTGCAGTTTGGATCTGAAAACAGAGCTTGAGATGTAAACCGGGCTCTTTGAGAGCTGATTTGGGAGATGATTGCAGAAAGAAGAAATGAGGGTGTGAGGAGGAGACAGGAAAGAAGAAAAGCCAGTAAACATAGTGCTGCTGAGCGGTTACCACGACGCACAATGGGGCTTCCTTTCCCTGTGAGGGCATGAGCAGAACACCGAAGAATCACCCACTAAGGAGTGGGAAGCTGGGGGTCCATCGCCCTGGGATCCTTCATTCCCTGGCACTTCTGCAAGGCAGTAGGGCAGGGAGCTCCACAATCAGCGGCTCCATCACCACTGGGAAGTCACATCTGTCTCTGTAAATGTGAGAGGAAGTGTATGTGTGACTTACGACAACTCAGGGAGCAGATAGAGCTGGTGTTACTCATGTCACAGATGAGGAACCAGAGGCTCAGAGAATGAACCACTGATAATAGCAGCTATGTGTATTGATACCTCTCCCGTGAATTATCTGGGTCGGAATTTAGAAGAACCCTGTGCAAAACAATGGGAAGAGCTTCTCCATTTCATTCTTGTTTTTAGCACCTCCACCCACAGGTGAAGAAGCTGAGGTTTGTGGAGATTGAGTGATTTGTGGAGGTGACATAAGGAATGAGGAAGACAATCGGTGTCTAGCCAAGGACGTTTAATTTAATTTGCTCTATCTGTTCAGCTTCACTGTCTGGTTTTGTAACTTCAATCTTCTGCTATTTAGGATTAAATCTCAATTTTTCTCACTTAAAAGTCAAAAATTAAGGTGTAGTTTAGTGGTAGACCACTTGCCTAGCATGCACAAGACCCTGAGTTTGATCTACAGCACCACACAAAAAAATCTAAAATTAGTGGCTCAATAAGGGATTTCAGGGGCTGGTAGAGTGGCTGAAGCCATAGAACCCCTGCCTAGCAGCACAAGGACCTGAGTCCAAACCCCAGAACCACCAAATAAATAAACAAAAGAATGTCTGGCATCAGAAAGCAAGTACAGTAAGTTAGGTTATGATAGTACACGTGTATAATTTCAGCACTCAGGAGTTTGAACCCAGCCTGGGCTATATACCAAGACCCTTTCAGAAAAAAAAGGCAGATTGGGGAGGCTGGGTGCCAGTGGCTCACGCAGGTAATCCTAACTGCTTGGGAGGCTGAGCTCGGGAGGATTACAGTTTAAGGCCAGCCTGGGCAAAAAGTTTGTGAGACCTCATATCCAAAGTAACCAGAGCAAAATGGACAATATATATGTAGACATACATACATACATACACACACACACACGTATTTGTGAGTTACTGCTCCTTTTTAATTGCCTAAGTGTACATATATACATTTGGCCAGAAAAAAAGGTTTTGTTTTGTCTTGTTTTTGGCACATTATGATTTGAACTCAGGGCCTTGAGCTTGCTAACCAGGTGTTCTTATTGCTTGAACAACTCCACCAGCCCAAAAAAGTTGTTCTTAACGTTTTTAACATTGTACTGGTATAAGCCATTATTTTTTATTTTGTTGGCAGTACTAGGGTTTGAACTCAGGGCTCCACTCTTGCTAGGCCAGCATTCTATGACTTGAGCCATGCCTCCAGCAAATTGTTAATGAAAACTGGGCACCAGTGAGTCACACCTGTAATCCCAGCTACTAGAGAGGCAGAGATGGGAGAATCTCCCTTAAAGCCAGCCTATCTCAAAATACCCAGCATTAAAAAAAAAAGGCTGATGGAGTGGCTCAAGTGGTAGAATGTGTGCCTAGCAAGTGTGAGGCACTGCTGCCCAAAAAAAACAAAAAAGAAGAACCAAACATTTCTGAGATTTTATTTTCTGGGGTGATTTTCCTTTTTCCAAAGGGCAAAAGTCTAGGCAGGTAGTTTCTATACTGAGTCTCTATGAGAAGATTCACTGAACTGTTCATATAATAGCAAAATTAATTTGTTGTGTTGCATTATTGTGCATTATTCTAAGTTACAGAAAATCCAATACACTAACATATAGAAAATTTACTGTTTTTATTCATGGAAAACTTATTTCTAATTTTTATTATCGTGTATTAGTTATACTGGGGGATTTCATTTATCTTACAGGGCATCTTAATTGGATTTACCCTTCATCATTCTCCCTCATTATTCATGGAAAACTTTTAATCAGAGCAAATAGGAATATTTTATTTATACTTCTTCTGCATTTAAGGAAATTACCTTCAATAAATTACCACATTGCTAAGCTATTTCCTCAAAATAATACTCTTTAAATGATAGGCATACATATTTTGATACCATGAAGGAATAAAAAATAGTTCAGGTGAGTTTTGTTTTATTTTAGTTAACAGGAACACAGTGTAAATACTTAAGTTGCCCAGTAAATTCTTTTTCTAAGTAGATTTTATTAGGCTCTATTCATGACACAGGAGGGTTTCGTAGTGACAGTTCGGGCTGCACTTACATTGTACATTAGTTACATTGCCCCACCATCTCTCCCCTTTAGTCCCCTCCCCGCCGAATTTAAAGCAGTTGCAGGAGGTTTTCTAGTTCTGTTTCACACAGGTCTATTGAACTGAATAAAAAGAAGACAGGAAAGAAGGTGAGCTTTCTTTGGCCACTGTAAACGACACCACTTTCTCAAGGCTAGCAGTGCTGTGTGCGTGATAACGGTGACAGCCATCTTCCCTCTGCTTCAGGAGCTGGAACGGGCCTGGAGAGAGTGCGACAAGTTGGAGTGCGAGGTCACCATCACCCGGGACCAGATGCAGGAGCAGCTGGGCCGGCTGGGTGAGGTTCAGGTATGGTCCGAGCTCTTTCTATAGATTTTGACTGTTTCATCAGCCGCCCGCAACCGTCTGTGCCCCCGAGTACTTGTCAGTGACAAGAGTCTTCCTGTCGCAGCAACCGCTCCCTCTGTGGGTCACCTGGGGAGCCTTGAGGTGTTCTCTGCTGCTCCATAACTGCCTTAGCTCAGTCAGCAGTGCCTAGAAGTTTGGCTTCAGACTCTGACAAGTCCATCTGTGTCACTTGATTTTGTTTTTGAGACAGTTTTCAAATGTAGTCCAGACTGGCCTCAAACTGGAGCTCCTCCTGCTTCAACCTCCAGAGTGCTGGGATTACAGGTGTGCACCACAATGCCCAGTGAGTTACATGAATATTTATCATATAATATTTATTTTTAATTTTTAAAAATTGTCCTGATCCATTCTGTACTAAATACCAGTCTTTTTGCCAGACTGTATTTAACCTTGTGTCTTGACTGGCATGTTATTAGAATGGGGAAATGATTCATTCAGTATAAACAACCCTGTTTATACATATATACATACACATATATATACATATATGTTTAAAAATATAATAAATGTCATTTTATACTTACAATCCTATGTAAATATGATAATCTGCATTGGAACAGAAAAATCAGTACAACAAATAAAAGGTAAGTAAGAAGCCAGACAGAGTGGTGCACACCTGTAATCCAGGTGTGCTGAGGAGGCTAAGGCCCAAAGTTCATAAGTTTGTGCCCAGCCTGGGCAATTTTTCGAGACCCTATCTCAAAATAAAACAGGAGTGGGGATGGTGTACCTCAGTGGTGAAGCACTTGCCTGGCATATGTGAGCCCTGGGTTCATCCCTAGTTCTGCACACCCTCCCCCCCAAAAAAAAGATACTAAAAGTCACAAGAGTTAAGATATTCCCGGGGGGTGAGGGGGGCAGCCTTGGTGTTGCAGGCCTGTAATCCCACTTCTGAAGAGCCTGAGGCAGAGACCTTGTCTCTAAATAAACAAAATAAGTAAAGAACTAGAAGGCACACTGAATGTAGCATTGTACGTTTAACCTTAGACGGGTTACATAGCAGCTCTGTCTCATTTTTCACAAGAATAAAAAGAAAATGATAGTACTTCCTCCTGTATTAGGTTATTATAAGGACTAAATGTGTTGATACTTTTGAAACACTTAGGATAGAATAAAGTCACAGAAAACACTTCATAAGCATTTGTTAAATGAGCCAATGTAACACAGAACCACAGTATTTAATGTGGACAGGAAGAAATGGTCGACTGGGGCAAGAATGCAGGCGAGAGCTTATAGCAAGACAAAGACAGATTATAATCGGAGGTGCTGGAGTGCAAGCTTCCTGGACTCCCTTACTGTGCCCTCATATCAGAGGTGAACTTCAAGTGCATGACACACCTGCCCACTGCCCATGAAAGGCAAAGAAGCTGGGCACAGAGGTGTAATCTCAGCACTCTGTAGGCTGAGACTGGAGGATCAGAAGTTTGAGGTCAGCCTAGACTGTATAGGAAGATTCTGTCTCAATCCTCCCCACCAAAAAAAAATAAAAATAAAAATAGGAAATGCAGGCTGAGGACAGACTTCTCGAACACATCCCGAAATATGCTGTCCACAGGTCAGGGGCGAGAGGGAGAAGGACTGCTAAAGATGTTTGGCTTTACTGAGCTGGGCACGGTGGTCCCCAGTGACAAACAACCAGGGTTCTGTGCCTCAGAGGACTTTCTAGCATACTGATGAAATAAATACTGTATTCTGTTACCTGTACACTGAGTATCAAAAATGATACCTGGTGAGAGAAAGGGTTTTTCTGTATAACGTGACTTTGTTTCAGTTTTAGGGTTTGGGTTTTGGTAGGATTTGGGGGGTCATTTTGCTTCTAGTTTTTATTTTGGTTTCGGTGCTGCAGACTGAGCCAGGTCCTTGCCTCACACATACTAACTGACCTACCCTCAACCCCCTGTTTATGGAAGTTTTTTTATTTTTTATTTTTTATTTTTTGATGGCACTGGCGCTTGAACTGAGGGCCTCACACTTGCCAGGCTGGTGCTCTTACTGCTCGAGCCACTCCACCAGCCCTAATGCCGTTTTAAAAACAAAGTTACATTCCTAAAAAGTGTATTCTTACTATCTTACTTTTCTGTGAGACTCATATCATATCATTCTAGTAGAACCTTAGTGAGTGAAAACAGTGCAATTTTATTCTGGTCACTTGGTATGTTTAGCCTAAAGACATGACGTGTGTATTAAAATTTTAAAAAGTAAATATTTGAGTTCCAAGATTGAAATTCTGTCCTGTAGACACAGTTGTTTAATCCTGTCGGACAAACTTATCTGAGCGTATTTCCTTGGTGGCCTTCTTACGTTCTAAGACCTAAGAAGTGGTATAGCACCCCTCCCATCCTCAGTGATGTGTCCAGAAACTCAGTGAATGCCTGAAACTGCTAATATTCCAAACCCCATATGCAATGTTGTTGTTTTTATGGGGGATGGGGTGCTGAGGGTTAAACCTAGAGTCTTTGGAATGCTGAGTCAGAGCTGTACCCCTGCTACACCACCATTCAGACATACATTCCCATGATAGTGTTTATTATAGGATTGGGCACAGTACAAGGTTAGCAACAATAACTAATAATCAAGTAGAATGAAGGCCTGGCTGGTGGTGCAGGCCTGTGGTCCCAGCTGCTCAGGAGGTGGAGGTAGGAGAACTGTGGCTTGAGGATAGCCCCAGTGCTAGTACCAGATCCTATCTGAAAAACAAACTAGAAGCAAGGGCTGGGTGTGGTTCAAGTGGTAGAGTGCCTGCCTAGTCAGCGCAGTGCCCTGAGTTCAAATTCCAGTACCTCCAGAATAAATCAAAATACAATAAACGGCTGGAGATGGAGCTCAATGACAAAGGTTGCCTACTGTGCACAAGGCCTGTGTTCAACACCCAGTACAAGAAAAGAAAGAAAAACATGATACCTATTCTTGCAATCTTCCATTTAACATTTTCAGAGCACAGTTAATTGTGGGCATCTGAAACCACAGCAGGTGGAAGTGCACAGGAGGGAGGGCTACTGTACTTCCTTTCACTCGGGATTAGTGAGTTTCTATTTCCCATTTGAAGTCCCTCCTCATATGGATGCTTTCCTGGGATGGTGACTTGTGCCAGTCTGAAAAGTTAAATGCTCTCTTTCTCTGCTTTGTCCTTCGTCTTTGCCATGGGAGTCACACAATTAGGAGAGTCAGATACATCATGCTAAGTGTTCTGTCTGTGTGCATCTGTGTGTGTCTGTCTTGTCTATCCATCTGTGTGTGTGTGTGTGTGTGTGTGTGTGTGTGTGTGTGTGTGTGTGTCGCTGGGGGTCAGATTCAGGCTAGGCAAGTGCCCTACCACTGAGCTACGTTCCCCAGCCTGTACTGGGGATCAAAATGGTAAATATTCCTAAACTAATCCACTGCAGTCCTCGTGTATGGACGTGACTAGTGGCGCTCACAGCTTTCCTCTCTCTCGTGCGGCCTGTGGGCTTTGCTGACAGACCGAGTCTGCAGGGATCCAGCGCGCACAGATCCAGAAGGAGCTGTGGAGGATCCAGGACGTCATGGAGGGGCTGAGCCAGCACAAGCAGCACAGAGGCGTCTCGGAGGCGGGTGAGCTGCCTACACGGGATGGCTCACGGCACTGAGTCCTTCTGTTGTTTAAGTGGCTTCTGTCACATCAGAAAACAAGCACTGTGTCATGTTGAGTCAGTGCACAAGTTTGTAAAGTAAAAGGTTCTGCCAGCCACCACCACACAGAAATAAGCGTTTTCTCCTGCAGCTTCTCATGGGGGAGAGAGTTCCTACTGCACCTTCTTTGAGCATGTGGATTCGTTATGTGGGGTTGTGTAGGGCTCAAGCGGTAGATTGCCTAAGCACAGGCCCTGACTTCAAATCCCAGTGCTTCACTTATCTGTCTGTTTCCAGTTGGTGGACATGTACTTTGTTTCCAGGACTTTGTTTTGTTTTGTTTTTTAACTGTCAGTAAGCTATGCTATAGGGAACATTACTATTCATATAACTGAACACACCAGCTGATGACTACAGACTCTAACAAGGGAGAAATAAGCACATATTTCCCATTGGGATGGCTGTAGCCAAATTGCCCACCTAAAAGTTTATATCATATTATCCTTATACCAGCTATGTTTGAGAAAATCCATTTCCCATAGATTTTTTTTTAATCATATTATTGTTGTACTTGGGGTTCAAAGTGATATTTATAAAATCTCTTACAATATATCCTAGTTGAATTCACCCTCCATCATTCTCCTTTTCCCCATAGTTTTATTTAACCTAAATGTTTTGGTTTGTATGGCTCACGTGGTAGAACACCTGCCTAAAAAGTGAAAGCTCTGCATGAGCTGGGCATGGCAGCACTCAGGAGGCTGAGGCAGGAGGATCATAAGGCTGAGGCCAGTGTGGGCTATATAGTGAGACTGTCTCAAAAAACACAAAGATAAGTAAATGAAATAAGTGAAGTGAAATCATTCTTTGTGTAGATTTAGAATGTGTGTTTAGTTTAAGTAATGTTTTCTAATATTTTTCCAACAGGTATGGCTGGATCAAAGCCTTTCTCAACAGTTAAGTACAAAAGTGAGGTATGTTTGGATTTTTTTCTAACTATAAGTTATTTTAAACGTTTAACACATGAAATTAGGCATAATTCATGTTTTATAACAGAAGTGTTTTTAACTATATTGAAATCATTTTAGTCTTGACGTTTATTGGTTCAGCAATTTGGTGCTTCTAACATTTTTCTTCCCTTAAAGCAAAATTTTAAAAAGTCACAATTTTTCATCTATGTTAGAACTTTAACTCATACTTTTTCTGAGCAATTTGACTATTTATCATGGTTTCTTCTAATGGGTACAGTTTGTAGGATAATTGATAGATAAGTTGGTTCTGTGTGATGCATGATGGATGCAGAGAAATTATAACTACAAAGAGATACTGTCAACCTAATGAAAGACTCTGTGGTCTTGAATTTTGTAGACAAGCCAATCAAAGAGAAATGTTTTTATTTTTCTTAGAAATTACAAAAAAAATAGCAATATTGGTAAAGGAATCTTTTCCTTCTCTTTTTAAAGCAAAATGCTGTAGTTTCACGCAGCAGACTGCTTTGGTGAGCTTCAGTGAGCCAGCTTGTGTGTTGTGATAAAACCAGAGGCAACTGTATTTAAACCCACTGCTGGCTATCATAAAAATTGGGGCTTTCACTTTTCAATGGTACTTTTTGCTTGGCAGTGTCCCTTTACATATGATAGATTTAAGTTCATGCACCTGTGCAAAGAATTGAGATGTGCTTAACTCAATCTGCTTGTCTAAATAAGGTGACTGTTCTACAATCTTTAGGAAGAGGAAGTAGTCCCACCTCGTCCTCCACTTCCTCGGTCCTATGACTTTACAGAGCAGCCTCCCATAGTCCCCCCTCTGCCCAGTGACAGCAGCTCCTTGCTCTGTTATAGCAGGGGCCCAGTGCATCTGCCTGAAGAGAAGAAGGTGCCCCAAGTTCAAGGACATCCAAGAAATGGATCTCACTGTGTAAGTGGCTGCCATGGCCACCAGAAGCTCAGTTCTGAAGACTGGTTTATTTCATAGTCAAGCTCATTTTTGTTACCCCCCCCGCCCCGCCCCGTGTAGCCAGTGCTTTTTGTTTACATATGACTTTGTCATTCATGCTTTTCCTGCTTCTGTTTGGTCATTCTCACATTTTAATGTTTCATAATTTCACTTTTTTTTTCATAAAGTCGTTACTTTGCACTTGTTGACTGGGCCACATTTTAAATATGCCATTTCAGGATATTCAAGGCAAAATCGAGTCTTACAAGAAAGAAGGGAGAAAGGAAAGGGTGTTTGCTGGGAATGGCCAAGTGGACGATACATTAATTCGCTGTAGGAAAGCCACTTGGAGGTGTGACACTGCTGTGTAATGATGTCACCCCTGGGAACCAGAAATGAGAGGTTTAGCACAAAGCAGGTCAGCGTGAAATGTAGTAAGCAACAGGAAAAGAGTAACAAAACCAGACTGAGCCGATTTTGAGAAAATTAAAAGCTCTCGGGCAAGAACTTAGTGTGGGATGGCTCTTTCATCTCCTTCTAAATGAAAATTTATTGAGCTATGTGATTATTTTTAGATCTTAGTTACCCGGATAACAATGTGACTTCAGAGGCCTGAGGGTATAGCTCAGTAGTACAATGTTTGCAAGGCTCAATCCCAGCACAAAAGAAAAAAAAAAAAGTAACTTTGTTCCTAAGAAAGTGTGACTTTTTCTTAATTTTAAAGCAATAAACTTTACTAGTTAAAAATCTTTTGAAGTCAGGCATGGTGGGGGGCACACCTGTAATCCCGGCACTGGAGAGACTACAGTGGGAGGATTGTGAGTTTGTGAGTTTGAGGCCAACCTTTGAATTACTTTTTTCTACTTAGTTGTCACATACGGATTGTGTTATAGCCAAGAGAGCCAATGGGGGCTTTTAGTTTTTAGTTTCAGCCGATTCTTTAATGGTAAACTTTCTCTCCTCTTTTTTTGTTGTTGTTGTTACATTTCGGTGCTGGAGGGTTGAACCCAGAGCCTCCCACATGCTAGGCAAAAGCTTCTCCCACCGAGCTCCAACCTCGGCCCAAGGCAAACATTCTAAAAGAAACTTGCAGCTCTTTTGTAACTCTGAGTCTTCCTTCCAAGGGCCCAGATTATAGGCTGTACAAGAGTGAGCCAGAGTTAAGCACGGTGGCTGAGGTCGATGAATCTAACGGCGAGGAAAAATCTGAGCCTGTTTTGGAGACGGACACCCCTTCCACTAAAGGTCAGCATTTAGGGGTGCGGGATCCCCTTGTCTGTTTTGCACTGGTTTGGCTTTGATTGCAGACATCTTAACAATCAATTTAACTTCCATGTTGACCTGGTAGTCAACACTTCCTTCCCTGAACCTTCTGGGATCTTGTAGGCTTCTGAACTAAGATGTGAGGATGATGGCTTCTTCCATAACCATTCATGCCATCTCAGCCTGGCATGAGGCAGCACCCCGTTCAACACATTGCTTTTTCTAGAATGTTCATCCCAAGCCGATTAAAGACCAGAAAGTGTTTTACCAAGAAATAAGTTAATGCCAAACTGAACTCTTCCTGTTGACTGAGGGTTTTTCCCCATTTCAAAATTATTCATAGGAGGTTAATAGCTGAAAGAAATTTGCACAGAATTTTTAGAAAATCAATGTTAAAATAACACTTTCTTAACTGTGACTTTCGTTGTTACTGTTGTTTAATTTTTGTCATTCTTGTTTGGGTTTTTGTTTGTTGTTTGCAAACAAACACCAGGGCCTGGCACATACTAGGTGAGCACTCTACCACTGAGCTTTACCCCAGCCATGAACGCTGCTCGTCTTCGAGAAGTCAGGTCAGAAAGAGGCATGAAGATGTCAAGTCTGAGGCCAGCCTGGGACTACATAGCAAGACCTTGTCTAAAAAAAGCGGAGAGGAGAAGAGAGGAGGAGAGGAAGAAAAGAGAAGGGAGAAAGTGAGGACAGAAGGGAGGGAGGAAAAAGTAGCAGCAGTACTCTTCTGGATTAAAAAGAGGGCTGGAGTGTGGCTAAAGTGGTAGAGCTCTTGTCTAGCAATCAGGAGGCCCTGAGTTTAATTCCCCATACCTGCAAAAAGTAAAAAGATTAAAGAATAAAAAAAAAAAAAACTAGGAAAGTAGCTCAGTGGTAGAATGCTTACCTAGCGTACAAGAAGCCATGGATTCAGTCTCCACAAATACAAAGTTGGGAGTGCCGATGCATGTCTGTAATCACAGCGCTGGCTGAGGGAAGGCAGGGGGATGGGGAATTGAAGGCTAACCTGAACTACATAAGAGACCTTGTCTCAAAAAATGAAGAGGAGACAAATAAACCCAAACTTGACTGAACCGTTGTTTGAAAGAAAGAGCTGTAGCTGGATATGTGTACTCATGCCTGTAATCCCAGCACCGGGAGGCTGAGGCAGGAGAATCTGGAATTGAACTCCAGCCTGGGCTACAAAATGAGACCCCATCTCAAAAAAACAATGACAAAGAAAAAAGCTGTAAAGACATTTTTGGGGGAGAATTGTGGAAATTTAAACATCTTTTAAATACTAGTTAGTAATACCATGGTACTGGTAATGGAGGAGAATGTGGTATGTGAACGGTTTGTTTTGAGATAGGTGGTCAGTAAATAGATGTGTCATTTTTAACATTTATTGAGCAGGTTTTTCTCAATATATTCTCAGATATATTCACTTGTAGTACTCACACATATAATTTACTAAAACATGCTAAGATCAAAAACCAAAAGTCAAAACAGCACACTAATAACTGGGAATGGCTCTGATACATTCAGTGGAAGGGAATTATTTAGCCTTAAGATGCTTCCAGGATGTGACACAGAACTTTACCTGAAGGCACAAACTGCTCAGTTGATCTGTTCTTCTTCCTACTTTCACATACCTTACACTTACCATGTTACATCTCCTCTATTGAATAAAGACAGTAAAGAAAGAAGGAAATACTGTTTATCCAGTCGGTAGTTGCGCTGACATTTGGCTTAGTGGTAGAGCACTTGCCTGGCATTCGTGAAGCCTTGGTTTCAGTCATCAGCACTGAAAGAAAAAGTAGATGGTAAATAAAGACTTGGGTAGTCTTGGAGTTGATGAAATACCAGGTATGTGTGCGTAGGAAGTAAAGGTGCAGAAAGGTTGGCTCAGTGGTAGAGCATTGGCCTACCACGTGCAAGACCCTGGGTTCTATCCCCAGCATTGCTAAAATACAAAATAACAAGTAAACCAAAGGGCCACAGCTAGCCATCTCTACCCAGATCCTTGTTCTCATTCTTGTTGGTGAATACATAATACATGGGCACAGTATAAAATTAGGGGGTGGACACTCCTCGTGCAGACCCCACGAAAGACTGTACTCACACAGCAAGGACACTTAGGTAAGGCGCTTAGGGCTTTGTCTTTACCAGGGAAATGTAAACCAAAACCAGTGCGATAACCTACACCATACCACCGTCACTAACAACTGGCAATATCTTTCTTTTTTTGGTGGGCCTGGGGTTTGAACTCAGGGCTTCACCTGAGCAGGTGCTCTACCACATGGGCCACACGTCTAGTCTACTTTGCTCCAGCTATTTTAGAGATGGGGTCTCGAGAACTATATGCCTGGGATGGCCTTGACACTCAGTCCTCCCAATCTCACCCTCTCAAATAGACGTGAGCCACCTGCACCTGGCTAATACTATCTATGTCTATAGATAGATAGATAGATGACTGACTGACTGATTGATAGACAGATAGATGTAGATGTACATATAGATTTTTTTTTTTTTTGCAGGGCTGGGGCTTGAACTCAGGGCCTACACCTTGAGCCACTCCAACAGCCCTATTCTTTTTTGTGATGGGTTTTTTCAAGATAGGGCCTCACAAACTGTTTGCCAGGGCTGGCTTCGAAGTGCCATCCTCCTGATCTTTGCCTCCTGAATAGCTGAGATTACAGGCATGAGCCACTGGCAAACAGCTTGACAATATATTTTTAATTATTCCAACTGTTTATTGACTTTTCTTGGATTTCCCAGATATAGTTGTATCAAGTATAATTTCCATTTTTCCTTCTGATTTTTATGTCTTCCTTCTCAGAAGGTATGAACTCCACAAGATTATAAAATTAAAGGAAAAAAGTTGCATATGTCTTTAAATGGCTTGCCTACCATGCTGGACACCTGTGTTTGATCCCTAGCACCGCAAAAAATAAAAATAAAAATAGAAAACATGAAAGAAGCTGGGTTGCTCCACACCTGTAATCCCAACACTTGGGAGGCTGAGGCAGGAGGATCCTAAGGTTAAGGTCAACCTGAGCCACACAGCAAGACCATCTCACAAAAGAAGAAAAGCAAGAAAACTGAGGAGGGAGTGGATGTCCCAGTTCTGTTGCTGGCTGCAGTGGGAACGCTTTTGAATTTTTCCCACTGGGCAGTGGTGCCAGCTTTGGTTTGGCATATCATAGTCTTCACTTATTCTTTTTTTTCCTTTCCAGTGCTGGGGATCAAACCTAGGGCTTCAAGCATGCTAGGAAAGCACTGGGCTACCAACCTATGTTCCTCAGCCTACTCTCATTTTAATAAGTTTCTTCATGAAAAAAAATCAATAATATCAAAATTTATTATCTGTGTCATCATATTTTTCTTTATATATATTGAAATGTTGAATTACAACTTGTAGTGTTTTTTTTGGTGGTATGGAGGCTTGAACTCAGGGCCTTGAGCTTGCTGGGCAGGAGCTCTGCCATGAGCCCTGTGATGCTTTTTTTCTTTTTCTTTTTCTTTTTTTTTTTTTAACAAAACCATTGAAATTTTAATAATTACTTCTTTTACTGGTGTCTGAATGGACAAGTGGCGTGTGTTCTGCTTACAAAAGATGTCTGTGAAAATGTGAGTTTCTGGTCTTTACTGCCATGTTAAACTGTGTGTGTGTGTGTGTGTGTGTGTGTGTTCAGTAGAGAGTAGAATTGGAACAACTTTTAAAGAAGTAGAATTAACTGTTGTGTTAACCTTCCACTGCTGCATAAATACCCGGGGTGCCAGATTGGAAGATGAAAGGTTTCCTTGGCCACACGAGTTTGGAGGTTTTGGGCCATGTTGTCCCTGTTCTCTGGCCTGTGGCAAAGCTATGTGTGTCAAAACGCGTGACAGAGAAGAGGAGGCTGGGTCCAGTAGTCCCTCTGAGGGCACGTGGCAGTGACTAAGACCTCCCATGGGGGTCCACCGCTTGAAGGTTCCACCACCTCCCAGTAGCAGCTCAGAAAGACACCAGGCCTTTAACACATGGTCCTTGGGGACTTAACTGTAATGGTTACTTCTAGTTGACTCGGTCACACTAGACATGGGTGCGTTGTTGAGCCAATGCAATGTGATTGAAAAATAAGGAACATTTCGGTAAGTCACTGCGCCACGTAGGCTGCAGCTTTCATGGCTTGTCATGTGTGAGTAGGTTCGGCCGGCTGTTAAGATTACGACAGAGAGGTAGGTGCCAGTGCAACAAGAAGTTTAGTGACCTCTGCCAACTATAAACCTTTGGTTCTAAGGTTAACCGTGAATTTGTCTAGTAATGTCACCAACCGTGCCATGACTCTTTCAGTTTGAAAATTTGCCTTCTGATTACAAAAGCCTCAGAAGAGCAGCGGAGAGGAGAGGGTCTGGTAGAACACTGGTTCAGCACGTGCAAGGGCCTGGATCAGTCCCCAGCATGACCAAAACATTTGTAGGAGAAAGCCATGTTGTGTAGACAGCAGTTCTGGAATTTACTGGTGTGTTAATTTTCAGGTTCTCACTTTCCAGTGGGAGTGGTCCCTCCAAGAACGAAATCCCCGACCCCCGAGTCCTCCACCATAGCTTCCTACGTGACCTTGAGGAAAAGTAAGAAGATGATGGATCTCAGAACGGTACTGAATTAGAAATTACCTTCCGGAAGGACCCTAAACCTACCTGGCGCTCTTACTTCATTCCACATCTAGCATTCGATTAAAATTCTTTTACGTACTCTAAAAAAAAGTTGGTAATTTTCTTTAATTACGTCTAGAGAGCGAGCACCTTGGAGGACAGACCTAATCAGTTTGTAATCCAGGCGTCTTGAGCAGCCTTCCCTCTGGGATCTTAGCCAAAGCTTGAGACAGATACGTGCTGTACTTACTGGTGTCTGCTAATTTTGTGACATAAGGAGAGACTGACGGCGGGGAGCGTGACTCGGGAGAACCTGAGTTCAATTCCCAGTACCACAAAACAAGTGACAAGACTGAAAGGTGCACTGACCATGTGATGGGTTGGGTTAGGGGTGAGGGGCTGTTGATTGTTTTGGTTTGGGGGGAGTTTTTTGGTGAGTAAACAGGAGAGTTAATTGAGATAGAAGAGTAGCAAAGAGTAGAGCTCTCAGAGTTGGGAGGGGTCCCAAGAAAGGTTGCCCTGTTGTTTGTTTCTTTGACCCAGGGTCTCACTCTGTAGCTCAGGCTGGCCTTCGACTCAGGATCCTACTGCCTTCGCCTCCCACGTACTGGGATTACAGGTTTGCACCACCACACCCAGCTGTTTCTTTAATACTGACATTTGATTTTATTTTACTTTTATTTGTTTTGCAAAAGGGTCTCACTATGTAGCCCAGACTAACCTTAAACTCACAATCCTCCTGCTTCAGTCTCTGAAGGCTGGGATTATAGGCGGCATCACCACACCCAAATGACATTTTTTATGGAGCAGAAGGGTGTTTTCTTTGGAAATTATAATGGGAAAATAACAAATCAAAAAAAGTAGGACTAGCTGGACACCAGTGGTTAGCACCCATAATCCTAGCTTCTCAGAAGGTAGAGATCAGGAGGATCGAGGTTCGAAGCCAACACAGGGAAGAAATCCTATCTCAAAAATACCCAACACCAAAAAGGGCTGGTGGAGGGGCTCAAGTGGTAGAGCATCTACCTAGCAAGCATGAGGCCCTGAGTTTGAACCCCAGTACCACCAAAAAAAAAAGAAAAGAAGACTATGGGCTCAAACCTAACTCAGTGTTAGAACACTTGGTAACGTGCAAGGCCCCAGGTTCAATCCCAGCAACCATAACAAAAGAGAAAGGAGGTACCCTCTCTGGGACCCCTCCCAAATTGGGGAGCTCTACTCTTCGCTCCTTTTCTATCTTGATAAACTCTCTCACTTTACTTAAGGTGAAAAAAAAAAGAGAAAGGAGTAAAAGTACATGTCGAGATCAAACCGAAAGATACGAGTAGATTCTTGCTGTTCTACAACTATATTAAATATTAGAAGATGTGACAAATAAACATAGGGGAGTGTAGTTACATAATCTTTGTTTTGTTTTTGTGGGAATGGGGTTTGAACTCAGGGCTTAGCACTTGCAAAGCAGGCACTGTATTGCTTGAAACACACTTCCAAGTCCATTTTGCTCTGCTTATTTTGGAGGTGGAGTCTCAAGAACTGTTTGCCTGGGCTGGCCTCAAACTGTGATCCTCCTGATCTCAGCCCCCAAGTAGCCAGGATTACTGGCACCTACCCTTATTGCCTTTTCAGATAATTCGGAACAGCCCGCACTTCCTTCAGACTTTCTCACAGAGCCACATGTGGAAGTGCACACTTGTCATTCCATCTATTTGCGAGGCACTGGAAGGAGGATTGCAAGTTTGAGGCCAGCTCAGGAAAAGTTGGGGAACCCTGTCTTAAAAACAATACACATAAAGCCAAAAGGGCTGGGAGTATAGCTCAGATGGTAGAGCTCTTGTCTAGCAAACGGGAGGTCCTAAGTTAAGTCCCTAGTACCTCAAAAAAAAATGTCAGCTGGGCACTGGTGGCTCACACCTGTAATTCCAGCTACTTGGGAGGATGAGATCAGGAAGATGGAGGTTCAAGGCCAGCTGGGACAAATAGTTCAAGAGATCCCATCTCCAAAATAACGAGAGCAAAATGGACTGGAGGTATGAGTCAGGTAAAACACCTGCTTTGCGAGCACGAAGCCCTGAGGTCAAACCCCAGTCCCACCAACATGTTTTCAAATATGGAACCGCCTAGTTTATAGAAAGTAAATATGTCCACCGTTTGACCGTTGGTCATGAACTATCTGAGGCGTTGCTGTGACTGGCAGTTTCACAGTAAACGCCAGCTAAACTTCACATTTGCATTAAAATGAAAGACATCTCTGGTATCTGAAGGCCACGTTGCAGCTCCCCGCTTCTAGTCTGAGCTTAACGTGCGCACCTTCCTGTTCCAGGGCCCTGGGGCAGCGTATTCCAGAGCAGCCCTAAATACCTTCTCCTGGTTGGTTTTGCTTCGCTTTCTTTGCTCTGCCCTGCTCTGCCTCATTTTAAAGCAGACAATGCCCCGTCTGTGTTCCTCTCTCTCTGGCCTCCTTCATGTCTCTCTTTCTAATGCTAGCCGTGCTCACCGGGCACCAGTGAGTGTAACCTCGAGTGGCCTTCTGATGATGCTGTATTGGCATTCAAAACCTCACTTTTGGTTAAATAAATAAATGAAAGCAACAAAAGTAAATGTCCTTTCTAACATTTTATTTCACCTTTTCCAAAGTTGCTCTGAACTCTGAATTTAAGTATTCACGGGCTTCTCTTCCGTCTCCAGGAAAGGCCGAGGAGCGCCGTGGAGCAGCTGTGTCTGGCTGAGAGCTCTCGACCTCGCATGACCGTGGAAGAGCAGATGAGGAGGCTCCGCAGGCACCAGCAGGCCTGCCTGAGGGAGAGGAAGAAGGCGCTGAGCGTGATCGGGGCTCCAGACCCAGTCCCCCTCCAGAGTCCTTCCAACCTGAGGGACAGTCCACTCAGGGTCACGCAGGTAGAGCCAATGCTGTGGTTGTTCACGTACACATCTGCCGTCGCTCGAATGTCACAATCATGAGCTACATGAGTGGTGGGTTTTAAAGGTCTACGGGGTCAGGGTGTGGTGCAAGTGATCAAGCACTTGCTCAGCAAGCTGGAGGCCCTGAGTTCAATCCCTGGTACAACCTAAACAAATGAAAAGGCTACCGTATGGATAGTAACTCTGTATTTAATTCTTACAATGATAAGGTAAAACAGCAGGAGCAGAATGAAAGGACCCCAGGCCCAGTATGTAAAAGCCAGAATACTTGGTGGACACCCTTGTACTGGGGTGGACTTCACCTTCTCCGCTGTAATCCAGCAGTGCAGCCTCACTGCCCGTGCACAAACGCTACGACGTGAGAGAGTTCTCAACAGTGTGAAATGCCATGCAGGGTACCAAGAGAGTCCCCAGTTCCCCTCCCAATAAAGTGTGACTTACTCTATCCTAATGTAACATGACCTAAATTGTAGCAGCAAAGATCTGAATAAGAGTTGTTAGCCTGCTATCCATCACCTCTCAGTGTCATGCTTGTAAAATATCACCATGCCACTTCTGTTTGTCCACTGCCTTCTTAAGGACAGGAGGAGACAGCGGACCAGCAAGCCTCTGCAGTGGCTTGCTCCCTCTGTTCTGTCCCTGTCAGTGGACAGTGGTCACCCGTGCATAAAACTGATCCATACAGCATAAAATGGTTGCATCAGCTGACAGTGCTTCCCTGCCCTCATAGACGTCCCCTACTGTAATCAAAGACAGACCTTTACCTGTTAGTAATCACAGCATTCGGGAGGCAGCAACAGGAGGATCTCAAGTCTGAGGCCAATATGGGTTACACAGTGAGACCCTGTCTTTTAAAAAAAAAACAAAAAATTAAAAAAAAACAACCCTCACTACTGGAGAGAGACAAAGTGACAGCTGAATAATGTTACATTCTACAAATTGCAAGATGGGTGATTTAGAAAAGGGAGGGAAAAAAAGTGTATCTTTCCTTTGCTGGTGTTCACAAAGATTTTCCTTGTGAGTGGAGCTCCAGCTTTGTCTTCAAAACTAATGGACACTGTCTAAAATATACATGCATGCACAGAATGAATCTAAAAGAGCTATGTGGCCCGGCTTGGTGGTGCACACCTGTAGGCTCTGCATGGTGTGGGGGCCAGGAGGATTTTGAGTTCCAGGCCAGCCTGGGCTACAAAGTGAGACCCTGTCCCAAAAACACAAAAACCAAAGATAAATAAAAAGCAATGTGTCTTTTGGGCAGGCTCGAAGGAGGGAAGATCACAATAAGGAGCTGGACTCCAGCAGTAGAGAAAACGATACAACGCCAAGCTGCGATGCTTCCATGGCAGACACTGTCCAACCAAACGAAGCCGAACCCCAAAGCACGGATATCAGCACTGAGGTAGCGATGGTGCTCCAAGGGGTAGATTCCTGAAGGTCAGATTGGCCCAGGTGCTTCAAAGTAGAGGCCATAAACCTGAAGGAATGGTAGATTTCCTTTCACCTGGGTGATATAGTCAGCCACACAAAACATGTATGCGTTAACTGAAAAAGTAAAACGTGGGCTGGGGTGTAGCTCAGCGGTATGATGCTTGCCTAGCATGTGCAAGGCCCTGGGTTCAATCCCCAGCGCTACAAAAACACACCAAAAAAGAAAATGTAAAAAATAAAGCTGAATAATAAAGTATTGCTAACCCACTTGAAAGCATTTCATATCCCAGGCTAGGGATGTAGCTCAGTGGTAGAGCACACTTACCTGGCATGTGCAAGTCTCTGAGTTCAATCCCCAGCACTGCAAAAAAAAAAAAAAAAAAAAAAATCCCAGCATCTGGGTCTTAGCAGTGTACCAATGTACCTCTCTTTGTGTAATTTGCTTTTTGTATTCTAGTGATAGATAATGATGACATTTCTAATATACATGAATCTAGATTTATTACTGGTAATAATAGGCTGTCACTTGGGTATAACTTAATAAACATTTGAGATCCTTTTAGATATACTGACATTAAATGTGGTTAAGAATGATTTGAAAAGGACTTTTTTTTTAATTCTGTAGTTGAAGAGAACTGAAAATATTTTTTATGAAATGCTTTTCACACCTGAGCCAAATGGAACAGATTCTGAGGAAGCTCTGCATAAAGGAGAGGACGAGGGAACAGAGCCCGCAGGTGTCACCCACAGGTAATAATGGGCACAGACAAGCCAGGCTACCTACTGCTCATGAGTAGTGAACTGCAGCAGAGCGCAGCCTTCCTGAGCACAGTCCTCTTCCAAAATGTGGGTAACAGCCGGGCACTGGTGGCTCATGCCTGTGATTCTAGCTACTCAGGAGAAAGAGATCAGGAGGATCAAGGTTCAAGGCTAGTCCTGGGGAACGGTTCAAGAGATCCCATCCCCAAAATACCCAACACAAAAAAGGGCTAGCAAGTGACTCTATAATCTTTTTTATGTTTGGAGATTCCGTAAGAAAGAAAAGAATATAAGAGTAATTAGAAGCAAAATGTTAGCAGTTGCTAAAAAAGGTTGTGGCGTCTTCTCTCCAAAGTTAAAGTTCTTCACTAAAAGACTAGATCCAGGGCCAATGTTTTGCCTCATGCTGTAATCCCAGCTACACAAGAAGTAGAGGCTGACAGGACGGACATCCAAGCACAAGTAGCAAGCGCAAGGCCCTGAATTCAAACCGCAGAACACCAAAAAAAAATAATAAATTTTAGCCAAGCATGATGGCACACATCTGTAATCACAGTACTCCCGGGATGACTATGGTTTGGAGGCCAACCTGGGCTGCACAGCAAGATCCTGTCTCAAAAAAAAAAAAGACTTATTTTCCAATGTAAATATTAACATTGCAGTGTATTTCCCATAGCCCTCCGGGTGAGGCACAGAGTGCCAGTCATAAACCAGAAGACTGTCCTGAAGCAAGGAAGAGCAGTGGTGACAAGCAGGACGAGATGGTGACTTCTGAACCAGCTCCTGAGACTGCCAGAGAGAGTCGGACGCCAGCAGGTACAGTAACACGACTTACACATTCCTTCCAGGTACTTCTCTGAACTTGTGAGTGTATTTCTAACAAGGAAGTCGCTTCATACCCTGACTGCAGATCACAGGCCTGCACCTCCCTACACCTGCAGGGGTGTGATGGACCAAGGCAGAGAGGACACCCCACCACTGAGTGCTCAGCCTTGGGGATCAGCAGATTGGTTTTGCTTTGGATTTGGTTTCCAGTCATAACACAGGTGGTGAACTTTCTGACAAGGTCTGTCAGGACTGGAGGTGTGGCTCAAGCAATAGAGCACCTGCTTTGCGAGCAGGAAACTCTCAGTTCAAACCTCAGTTCCACCAAAAAAATAAAGAAAGAAGGAAAAAAGAAGAATATTCTTCAGTACTTTGGAGTTTTATTGGTTCAGGGCTGGATTGTCAGCTTTCACAACCTGACAGTTTGAGGCAGTGGGAGGTTTTCTTTTTTTTAATTTTTTAAAATTGTTTATACATTTATTCATATGTGTATACATTGTTTGGACCATCTCCGGTGGGAGGTTTTCTGTCTCACGTGGCAGAGTGACCTGTTTCTCCAGCCTCTGCTGCAGTCCACGTCTGAATTTCTCTTTGATAGAGCATCACTGTCCATAGCTATAAAAAAAAAAATGGTTGTGTGCCGTTCTGTTCTCTTCTCCTTTTGAGGGGTGAGTAATGGAACCCGTGCCCTTGCAAGTGCTGGGCAGGTGCTCCAGTACTGACCTCGTCCTCCCCTCCCTCTCTGTGATTTGGACTTCTTTTTCTTTCTTTAGGGTTTGTGGGCATAGGGGTGGCGTGAGAGTGCGGTGGGATCACACCGCCAGTGCCTGTGTCAGCTTTGCCTCTTGTGGTTCATAAACAAGCCATCCCTAATAAACCTGCCCTCGCCCTCGGCCCCCTTGTGTGGAAGGTCAGAGCAATGAAATTTCACTTGTAGGACATATTAGGAAGGCCATGGGGTCTGTGTCTCACATTCATGAAACATGCCTGTGTGCGTCCTCGGTGAGGTTCCCCAGCAGACACTGAACACTCTTCCATGTCCTCCGTCATCGATGAGGCAGTGAGCACAGTGTCATCTTTTTGTCACTGGTCATTTGGTCATTGTACAGCAGCTCTGAATCAAAGGCAGTGACTGCATTTAACCGGCCACGTGAACTCTAGTGTTTAGCTGCTGAATAGGAAAGACCCTACAGAACCCATCCCAAGGCCTCTGAAAAACAACTTCAAAGCACAAAAAGGTGGGGAAGAATTTTACGCCAGGCCTCGGAGACCCTTCCTGCTGAGCAGTAAGCTGTTGGTTAGAAAGTCACAGCAGAACATGACACTGTTACTGCCTCCTTCCCAAGCACGTCCTCACTGCTGTGGGGTCACAGCAAGGGGTCACCCCTCCAGACATGTCCTCAAGATTCTTACCTTCTCCCGTTTTCTTGATGTTTCAGTGAAAAGCCTGTCTCCGTCTCCGGAGTCCCCAGCATCCCCAGATGCACCGGCTCAGCGGCAGCTCACGGAAGGATCTCACTTCATGTGCGTGTAGTCTCGAAGTACGTGGCTCTGCTGGGACGTACAGAGCTGCTGTACTTTGTGGACTGCACGTGCAGGATCGTGCACAAGCTGGCCATGAACCTGAACCATAGGCCGCAGTAGCTCCGCTGTGCGGGGAACGGCCTGGGCCAGCGCCAGCCTCGGTGCCGGGAGCCCAGAGCGCTGCCTAAGCCACTGTATGGCCAGCAGATCCTTTATACGTTCAGTGTGACTTGTCCACCGTAACGTGTTATTTTCATCTGAAAGGACAAAGAAATGTTTATGATCCACTCAACTTGGTACAATCTTTAAGAGCTATTAGAAATGACTTGTAAAAAACTTTTTCTTGGTTTCTTTTTTCTTTGTTAGTTTGTTTGGGCTTTTGATTTTCTGGGGTTTTTGGTTTGGGAGGGGTGGTTTGGTTTTTGGTTTTCACTGTTGTTTTTTGAGACAGGGTCTTGCTATGTAGCCCAGGCTCTACCTCCAGCTTCCACCTGCCAATAACTGGAATTATAGGTGTGTACCACTCTGCCCAACTGAGTTTTTCAGTCAGTATAGCAGCTTAAAAAAAAAACCATGCATGAAGCTGGGCAGCAGTGGCTCACACCTGTAATCCTAGCTACTCAGGAGGCACAGATCAGGAGAATTTCAGTTTGAAAGACCCTATCTTGAAAAATCCCATCACAGAAAAGGGCTGGTGAAGCTGCTCAAGGTGTAGGCCCTGAGTTCAAACCCCAGTACTGCAAAAAAAAAATCAAGAATGTCCAGAGCCACAGCCCAGTGTGTTCCCAGGTTGTGTCATTGTATGGTCATTGCCAGATCCTTTCTATCAGCCACCACTATCAACTAGTGGCACAGAATTCACATAGCTTTATGTCTTCTCCCTGGGTACATGTCATTTCCATAGGACGAAGCAAAACTTCGCATATGACTTAGTATGTTATTACATATTTTAATGAAGTTCTGCAAACCTTTGTTTACTTTATTGAAGTTTAGATTCAGCCACTGATTTGGACATTTGTCACTCTGAATTGCTACTGAATTATATTCTGTTTGTGAGTCAGGCCTATGGAAGGGAGCTGAGGTGTCCTGTGGCAATATTGGGCTCTAGCTGTGCCAGTGGTTCTGTTGCCCTGTGTTTGTTGGTTACTTGGGGATGGTCATTCATTAACACTGCAGGTGTCACAGCATGTCCCCTCTTATTTTCCAGCTCTCCTGACTTCTGTTGAGCCCGCTCAGAGCTTCAGACACGGCCCTTCAGCAATGTGAGAAGATATTGTACAGTATATTTTAAATCTATGAAATTCATAGTTCTGATGCTTTTGGCCACAGAGCATCGTTTTATCACTTCTGGAAAATGTTTCTTCCAGAGCAGCTTTAACGGCCTCCGTCCACTCCAGTCTCCAGCCTGTCCCTTGACATTAGCTCGCCGCTGTGACGTCAGCACGTCAGTAAGGTGCTTCTCAGTGTGCCGTCTCCAGAGCTCGCCCCCCCTCCTCTCGCTCTAGGGCTCCATGTTCCTAAGTCAGCACTAAAGCACAGAAAGTTAGCTATTATCTGCAGTGAAGCTCGTTTCACTTTTTTTGTTTCCCCTTCCCATTATGGCTCCTGCAATGCTTTGTTTCACACTTGATTTGTAAAGGACTTTTATATATATATATATATTTAAAATGTGCTACTTTATTACTGCTCAGTGAAGTACGTCCTGTTGCCCGCTATAGTTCTCTCGGTCAGATCGCAACGTCAGCCAGTTACTGCCGCGTCCGCTTCTGCACAGGCCTTACCCTTCCCTTTTCCTACAGAGCTACTCCGAGTAGGTATTTTCAAGTTCTGGACTTACACTTCGTTGGAATAGATGTGTACAGCAATAAGGAGGTCTTCAGATCACTGCTTAGTCTGTGTACAAATGTAATTACGCTCACCGTGTGGACGGTGCACGTGAGCGCCTGTAATGTAGCCCAGGCTCCTTACTATTGTTTAAATGCAAATGTTCATATCTCATTTCTTTTTTATCATGTTAAATAAATGTTGATGTTCTTAAATCACTTGTCGGAATTGTTTTTCTTTCCATCTAAAGTGTTAAGTCTGAGGCTGGGTGAGTAGTGGTTCAGTCCACAGTATGAAAAAGGAAAAAAATCAGAGACTTTGAAAAGAAAAAGCAGCCTGTTACTCTTATAACCCTGGACCGCGTCATAAAAGGCCCTTGTCTGTCTGTTTTCTCCTGTCACAGTCAAGGGACCTGAGGCCTTGAGAGATACTGGCTTCCCGTCATAATCCCATTACATATGGTGACAGAATTTGGGCCAGCATATAATTTTTTCTGACTGTTCCGCATAAACCCATCAGCTTGTCACCAGTGGGAAAACTTTTTTTGAGGTCTTCCCCCATACTTCTGTTTCTTTCCAAGTTTTGCTAAGCAGCTTCAAGTGTCTGTAGCCCCCGGCTCAGGAGCTGGGATTTGAGAGGAGCGTGTAGTCCCTCCTGAGGGGACAGAGCCCATGTCACCAAAAGGGGGGCCTCTGGGGCTGTTTCTCTCACGGTGCGTTCTTTGCAGCTGTCCACGCTCCTCAAAATCAGTTACACTCTCTTCCCTATAACCTGCTGTGCGCCCCATATTGTTCCCAGAGAACAGGCAAGCTCGATGCTTTCAGATTCCTCTACAAAACAGCCCAGGCCAAACCGTCACCGGCCAATCTCCCCTCCTGGTGCCACGCCAAAGAGGATTTAGATTTAATACAAGATGCAGATGTATAAAAGGTCATCTGCGAAAAGCACACAAAATGCAAGTCGATACGGTCCATGTTGGAGGAGCTGAGTGGAGAGAGGTGACGACAGGAGACCGCCTCGCTCTTTATAACCACACACCACCCTCTAAGGTGTCACACACAAGTCTCTGATCATTATGTCCCTTTAATTATGATATGATTATTACAGATTCTGTGTCTGTGTTGGGGCAGAGTTTATGTTATTCTTTGAATTTTGGTCTTTTTGTAGGGGTTTTTTTAGTATTTAAGAAATCTGCACACGTGTGTATTTATGGTCTTTTTTTTTTTTTTGGTGGAGCCAGAGTTTGAACTCAGGGCTACATACTTGCAAAGCAAGCACTCTCCTTAAGCCATGCTTCCAGTCAATTTTGCTCTGGTTATTTTGGAGATGGGGTCTCATGAACTGTTTGCCAAGGCAGCTCTTAAGCTATGATCCTCCTGATCTCAGTCTCCAAAGTAGCTAGGATTACAGGCGTGAGCCACCAGTGCCCAGCCATGTGGTTTTAAATGTTGATTTTATAAGTACGACTTTTTTTTTTTTGTAGTACTTGGGATTGAACCCAGGCCTTCAGACATGCCAGGCAAGGGCTCTGCCACCAAACTGCATCCCATCCCCAACAGTTTTTGTTTTCAAAGATAGGGCCTTGCAGCCAGGCATCAGTGGCTCACACCTGGAACACTAGTTACTGGGGAGGCTGAGATTGGGAGAATTGTAGTTTGAGGCCAGCCTAGGCAAATATTTCATGAGCCCCTAGGCTCACGCAGTAGAACATTTGCTTTGCAAGCACCAAGCCCTTGAGTTCAAACCCCAGTCCCACCAAAAAAACAAAGTCTCACTATATAACCTAGGCTGGCCTAGAACTCTTGACCCTCTTATGTCAGCCTCTCAAGGACTGGGATTACAGGCATGCCCAGCTAATATTTTTTTAACTAGTGGAAGAAGGAAGAGCTGTTCTTACTAGGATTGCTGGAATCCCAGGGAGCCAGGAGAAAGCAGTAGGAAGTAGTTTCTGTTTCTCAACGTTTGAGAAAACCAGGTGAAAAGTCAGTACCACAGCACAGAGCACTGAGACTTGTGAAGAGATACAGTGAAATGGAATACTGGTTTTCAGAAAATTGAATTAGGTTGGTAATTTCTATCTTACCTAGAACTTACCTTACCAGCTCCCCAGCCTGTTGAAGAGATACACAGAAAGTCCCAAGAGAGGCCGGCTGTGGTAACGCACTTCTGTAATTCTAGCACTTAGGAGGCTGAGGCAGGAGGATTATGAGTTCAAAGGCAGCCTGGACTGTATAACAAGACCCCGTCTCAAAAATAAATAAGTTTTAAAAGGCTACGTGAAGCTAGGTGCCGGTGGCTCATGCCTGTAATCCTAGCCACTTGGGAGGTGAAATCAGGAGGATCACAGTTCAAGGTCAGCCTGGGCAAATAGTTCCTGAGACACTCTCTCAAAAATACCCATCACAAAAAGGGCTGGAGTTGTGACTCAACAGTACAGCACCTGCCTGGAAAGCATGAGGCCCTGAGTTCAAACCCAGTACCACAAAAATAATGACCTGAATGCAGGTCGCACATGTGAGAACTTAACTGTACTCTGCTAAGGGTACTAAAGAAAGTTACAAGGTGGAAAATGTAGCTGTCACCTCAGTTTAGTTTTGGGAAACTTTTTTATTTAAAAAGTATGAGGACTTGGCTCAAGCTAGCCTAAACAAATAGTTCTCAAGATGCCATCTCCAAAATAATCAGAGCAAAATGGGCTGGAGCCTGCTTTGCAAGAATGAAGCACTTTCAAATCCCAGCCCCACCAAAATAAAAAATATATGCACACATATACAGGTTTTTGGGTTTGGAAATGTAGCTTAATGGTAGAGCACTTGCCTTGCATGCCCAAGGCCCTGGGTTCAGACCCCAGCACCACAAATACATATATCTATGTCATATTATTACATAGTTTATTATTGTTTTAGATGAATTAACTAGTTTTTATTTTTGGTGGGACTGGGGTTAGAACTCAGAGCTTCCTTCAAGTTGCAAAGCAGGCACTCTCACTTGAGCCACCCCTTCAGCCCTTTTTTGTTTTGTTTAGTTTTTTTCTTTTTTGGTACTGGGGTTTGAACTCAGGGCCTACACCTTGAGCCACTCCACCAGTCCTTGTTGTGATGGGTATTTTCGAGATAGGATCTCATGAACTTCTTGTCTGGGCTGGCTTTGAACTTAAATCCTCCTGATCTCTGCCTCCTCAGTAGCTAGGATTACAGGCATGAGCCACTGGTGCCTTCCTCTTCTTCAGTTTTTGAAGCAGTCTCACTATATTATAGGCTTGCCTCAAACTGAGATCCTTCTGTCTCAGCCTCCTGAGTGCTGGATTACAGGCTGGGATTACCACACCCAGCAAACAAATGGGCTGAGTTCTCAGACTTCCCACAGATGTTTTTTGATCCTGGGGATCAAAGCAAGAGCCTCGTGTGTGCAAGCAGGTGCTGTATCACTAAGCTCCACCCAGCCCTGAATAAATACTTGAACATTTCCACAGCAGCAAATTCTGCTAAGTGTCACCTTCATAAGCTATTTCAGGTCCTTGGGAGTTGTTGAGCAGCTGAGACTTCTAAGACCCAAAAGTTGTTAATCTGCTGTCAGCCGCCTGTGACTGTGCACAGCTGAGAAAGGAGAACTCCCACAGGGCAGACAGAAGCCACCCACCCATGTCCCAAGGATGGCGCTGTCACCTGCGGATCATCAGGTCTGCACCCTAAGCCAGAAGCCTCAGTGAGATGAGTACTGTGCATGCCATCAGACCTGTGGGTTGTGAGTCACTCATGAAGAATGACTTGGAAAGGCAGAGCCCATACGTGCCACGATCTGAAAACCTGAAGCTCCCTCAGCCAGCTGTTCTGTCCTGTGTCACCTCAGCACACATTTGTGTCCTGCCTCCATCTCTAGGCACACATGGACTTAGAACCTCGCTCACGTAGAAGAGCTCTTACCCAGAGTCCAGCCCTCATATTCACCTGAAATTTATTTTTGAGTCAGGCATATAGGGGTGTGCCTGTAGTCCCTGCACTTGGGAGGCCAAGTTGGGAGAACCATTTGAGCCCAGGAGTTGGTGGCCAGCCTAGGCAACATAGTGGCATCCCATGTCAAAAATCTGGGGGGCTGGGGCTGTAGCTCAGTAGTAGCAGGCTTGCCTAGCAGCACAAAGCCCTGGGTTTGAAAAAAAAAAAATTAAAAAAACTTAGCTTTTGTGAGCAGTGAGTGATCACAAAACCTCAGTTATAAGTAGAATGATACCTGTGGAAACTGTTCCAGGAATGGGGGCCATGGGGAGATTAGGGAAAATGGTGGAGGGGTGAATTCAAATATGACACATTTGATACATCATAAGAACTTTTGTAAATCGCCAGTGTACCCCCCAGCACAACAATAAAAAAAAGAAGAATTACAAAACATAAAAGTAGAAATGTGCCAGCACTTGGGCTGGTGCTAGAGGATTGCAAATTTGATGCTACCCTGTCTCCCACCCCACAAAAAAAATAAGAGAAACATGAAACATGTTATTCCATGTCAAAATGGAGTAGCAAGCATGAGGCTCTGAGTTCAAACCCCAGTACCGCCAAAACACAGGAGTGATGACGGTCAGAGCAGACACAGGAAAGGGACGTACTGACATGGAGTGGGTGGGAGTGCAGGGGAAAGCTCTGCATAGTCTGGCCCAGCAACTCTACTTCCTGGAATATGTTTCAAAGATATGATCTGCTGGGTTTGTGCGTGGGGGCTGAATGTGGGATGTATTTAATGCTGTGCCTTAGGAAGTCTGACAGGTCCATGGCTGCTGGGAAGGATCCCTGAGTCCCTGCTCTGCCATCAGCTGGACGGTCACATCTCAGGCACTGCCCCTGACCCCATGCAGAGGAGGCTGAAGACGCATTGTCAGCTGCATCCATTGATGGCTCTATGATGTAGTGAAATGTGTGGATTTGGTCTTGTCCTGTGTCCTGACAGCTCCTAAACTCCTTAGGATTTCCAGAGTGAAAACCAGGCCGGGGCCTGTGTCCCAGCTGCTTGGGAGGCTGAGGCAGGAGGATGGCTTAAGTCACCAGTTTGAGACCAGCCTGGGCAAATCCATGTCAAGAAGAAGAAGGAGAAGAAAGGTGAATCTCCAGACAGTATCTTTTGCTAATAAAATGAATGGCAGAAAAAGATGAGAAAGAAGAAAACTTTAAGTGCACACTGACGAGATGGTTGTCTTGCGGCTACTGAGGGCGGTGATTACAGGTGGACCTTTGCGGGGAGAGGGGAAGGGCTGAAGGTTGAGTGGGTCAACAGTTTCATAAAACCCAGAAGGACAGAGACTGTTGAGCTTCCCATCCCTGGGACTCGGGGAGGTTCTGTAAGAGGTCCTTAAACTGCTTCTGCTGAAAAGCACAGGCTCCCTACTTGAGCCTTACTTACTTACAGATTAACTAAAGGCTGGAGCAACGCCTGGCCTCCCTGCCTCCATTTTGTACCTGTCTTCGCTCTGAGCCATTTTCTCTGTGGTCACTTTGCAATCACCTTGGGTTCCAAGAAAGAACTGACAGCGTCTTTATGAGAAACTACCCCTAAAGAACAGTGGTGTCTCCTCAGGATGGACACCTGCCTGGCGACAATGAGTCTGGATAACAACTTCTGGGAGCTTCTCCCAAAACAAGGCCTGAGATAGTGACCCACTGGAGCACACCTGCGACTGGGGCTGGTTATCAGCTTTTGTCCATGCCCTAATCCTTTGTCTACTTAACGCTAAAACTCAGCTGGGAGATGGTGGCTCATGCCTATAATCTTATCTACTCAGGAAGCAGAGATCAGGAAGATCATGGTTCAAAGCCAGCCCAGGCCAAAAAAGAGCTGATGGAGTGGCTTAAGGTATAGGCCCTGAGTTCAAACCCCAATAATGCAAAAAAAAAAAAAAAGAATGCTCACTTCTGTACCCCAAAGATGGCTGAGTGCTAAGTGCTCACTTTTCCTCTTCCCATGGCATGTTCTGGACCGGGTACTAAATGTCCTTTCTCTGTCCCTCACCACATCTCTTTATTTGGTGTATAGGGGCAAGTGGCTAGACCTGACATGTGGAAGCCCAGGAGTTTGGGCCTGGTATCCAAAGCTGGCCTCCACCTCTGGAGGGTGGCACACCAGTGGACCCAGGGGCCCTGTCCCTCCTACATCCTGCTCTCTGGATGTCTGTCCTCCCAGCATCATGGGTATCCCCAGGCGTACGTGCTTTCCTGAGTTCCATGAGTTGTCCTAGCCTGTGGCAATAGATCCGAAGTACAGGTGGCCCAAATTGCTGCCCATCATCTGAGGTGAGTAGGGGCCATCTTGGAGGCTGAACCTCACCTGTGGAACCTGACACGGTTTCCAGTAGATAGTGACCAAATTAAATGACACTAGGCGACACCTAGCTGGTGTCCAGGGGAATTGATCATAGTTCAAGGCCAGTGGAGCCAAAAAGTTCACAAGACCCCATCTCAACCAATGGCTGGGTGTAGTGGTGTGTATCTGTAAGCCCAGCTAGGCAGAAAAGCATAATTGGGAGGATTGTGATCCAGGCCAGCCCAGCCAAAAAGCAAGACCCTATCTCAGAAATGACCGACCCAGCAAGGGCTCGAGGCGTGGCTCAAGCAGCAAGCGTGAGGCCTTTTACCCTATGCGTGTCACGCTTTGTGTCTGAAATGTCTCCAAAGGCCAGTGTGAAAACGGCGGGGCCTGCCTGCAGGGCTGAGGGAGCTGGTGGAAACTTTAGGCCGTGAGGCCCATCAGCCATGGACTGGATGCTCAAACTGTGAGCCACAAGAAATCTCTTCTGCTTAAGGGTGACGTACCTCAGATATTTTGCCACAGTGCCAGAGAACTAATTCAGATGTCTTTGTGTTTAAAGGACTTTGTTATAGATCACACTCAAGGTGCTCTGGCTTTTTTTTTTTTTTTTTTTTTTGGCAGTACTGGGGTTTGAACTCAGGGCTTCCAGTTTGCTAGAAGGGGCTCTACTGCTTGGGTCACGCCCCGGCCCTGTTTTTTTGAGACAGGTTGTGCAGTCCAGGTTGAAGTCGTGATCCTCCTGCCTCAGCCTCCCGAGCCCGGTGACCTTGCTTTCCTCTCCAGTCTGGCCACATCTGTCTCTCAACTCTATGTTCACAATGCGATTATCTGTGTGGCTGAGTTTAAGTCCACCCTCTTGCTATCTGCCCCATTCTGCCATCTGCCCTTTAGTTCTCTCTCTTCTTTTCTTGGCTTTGGATTTTTCTATTTTTGTTTGTTTGTTGTTTTTTGAGACAGGGGCTCCCTGGGCAGCCTGGGCTGGACTTGATCTCAACATCTTCCTATGTCAGCCTCCCTGAGTGCTGGGATTACAGGCATGTGACACCAGGGCCAGCTTTCTTTACCTTTCCCTTGAGTGCTGTCTCTGCTTGGGATTCCTCTCCTTATACTGGAGAAAAGCCCTGCAGTAAAGTGGAGCCTGCTTCCTTCCCTGCTGTCCAGTGGCTGAAAACAGCTGTTTTGTATGTCCTGTCCACATTGTAGTTGTTCCAACTGGAGGGTATATCCAGTCCCAGATATACCATTATGACCCGAAATTAAATAACAGAATACATGTTTTAATAAGTTTTAATTAAATATGATTAAATAGCAAAAGATTGTCGGGCTCACACCTCTAATCTGAGCTACTTGGAAGGCTGAGATCAGGAGGATCACAGTTTGAGGCCAGCCCAGGCAAATAGTTCACAAAACCCCATTTCCAAAATAACTAAAGCAAAATGGACTGGAGCTGTGGCTCAAATGGTAGACCGCCTGCTTTGCAAGTACGAAGCCCTGAGTTCGAATCCCAATCTCAACAACAATACTATTGAGCAGGAAGAGACTCCTGGACCTATTTCTCTTGTCATGCAACTCGGTTTTGCTGAGCACCTACTCCGTGCCAGGGGCCATCACAGCGCCAGAGACGCAGTCATGAGAGAACTGAAGTCATGCGTCATTTGTCCTGGCAAGTGCGATGCAGGCAGATGGGGTGCTGCCTCAGTGGGAGCAGGGAGGGGGAGAAAGACCTCCCCACTAGGCCCGAGAGAGCAGGCATTGCTGGTAGGAGGGGAGAGACATGGGATGAAGGCTTTGGTGCAGAAGGAGCCTGAAGTCAAACCAGCTGGCTTCAGGGCGTGGGTCTCAGGACAGGCAAAACTGTGGAGGGGTTTTAAGCAGGAGGCTGGCAGGGTCAGATTTGCCTTCTGAGTAGATGACCATGTGGTTTTTGGAGACTCATACCATGAAGACGTTCTGTCCACTGGAAACTGGTGCACTAGGAAAGCAGGTTTCACCATGAAAAGCTCACGAGGACAGGAGACGGGGTAGAAGGTGGGAGAGGAGCAACTTATGTAAGGACACGCACAATGGTGTCGTCTACATGAAGCATTAAAATAGTCAAGGAAAGAGCCAGGTGGTGGTTCACGCCTGTAATCCCAGATACTCAGGAGGCAGAGATCAGGAAGATCGAGGGTCAAAGCCAGCCCAGGAAAATAGTTTAGGAGACCCTATCTCAAAAAAACCCTTCACAAAAAAGGGCTGGTGAGGTGGCTCAAGGTGTAGACCCTGAGTTCAAACCCCAGTACAGCAAAAAATAAATCAATAAATAAAATATTCAAGAAAACAGCAGGGCATGGTGGTACCAAGGTAGGAGCATCAAGAGTTCAAAGCCGGCCTGGGGTACATAGCAAGACCCTGTCCTCAAATAAACAAACAAAATTTTAAATCAAGAAAATATACAACTACACACAGACACATATAGATGTTGTGAAAATATAAAGCTATGGAAGGTGAGTAAATACCTAAATCAGGACAGATCTTCCCTCTGAAATGATGAGAGGGGAAAGTGGTGAGAGAAGGTACAAAAGAGACACCATTGTGCACTTTCCGGGTTTAATATGTAAGTTGCATATGTTGATATACATATTAGGGTTATCCAGAGACACAGAAAGGATGATAGATAAATGATAGATAGATGATAGAAAGATAGATCGATAGATGATAGGTATATAGATGATTGATAGATAGATGATAGAGATTGATAGATGATAGATGATAGATGGGTGATAGATGGATAGATAGGTAGATAGATTGATAGATGATAGATAGATAGGTAGATACATACATACATACATAGACAGATAGGTAGGAACTTAATAGAAGGGGTTCCCACATTTCTGGAGGCTGAGAAGCCCATGACAGGGCATCTGCCAGCTGGGACCTGGGATGTCAGTAATAAGGCTCAATCCAAGTCCAAAGCGCGGAGAGTCAAAGAAACCATTAGTGTGACTGTCAGGCAAAGGCCTCAGAACCCGAGAGGCCATGGGCTGGTGTGAGTCCTGGAGTTCTGCTGTCAAGGGCAGGAGGTCCCAGCTCCAGCTCCAGGGTGGGGCAGGGGTCGTCCTTCTGCATTTCCCTTCCATCTGGACCCCAGCTGAGTGGACAGTCACAGCAGGGACAGCCCTTCCCCACTGAAGCCCACCTTCCCCCCCATCTCCTCTGGAAACACCCTCCCCGTCACTCCTAGAAGCAGCACTTGCCATTTCTCTACATGTCCCTAAACCAAGTGAAGTTGGCGTGGAAACTTGGCCATCACATGCATTGCTCTCTTTCCTTCTGTGGTCTGAATGTTTTCCAAATGTCATCTGACAACACGGAAATTCATTAGAAAAAGTCAAAACTTTTCTAAAAAGTAATAAGAGCTATGGAAGGGCTGTAGGAGAGTGGAATTGCAGGCTCCTTGAGACGTGAAAGCTTGGGTTGAGAGGCCATCAAAGAGACAGTGACTAGTAATGAAACCATTATTTTGTACAACTAATAAAAAGAGATAAGGAAAAGTCTACGTCTGAGTAATGTTTATATGCGGGATAAAATAAATGAAATTGTCATCCCAGCTACTACAGGAAGCAGAAATAGGAGGGCTGTGGTCCAGGCCAGCCTGGGCAAAACGTGAGACCCTACCTGAAAAATGACCCAAGCAGCTGGGCACCTGTGGCTCACACCTGTAACCTAGTCACTTGGGAGGCTGAGATCAGGAAGATCACGGTTTGAGGCCAGCTGGGGCAGCTACTCATGAAACCCCATCTCCATAATAACCAGAGCAAATGGACTGGAGGCATGGCTCAAGCAGTAGAGCGCCTGCTTTATAAGTACAAAGCCCTGAGTTCAAACCCCAGTCCCACTGTAAAAAAAATAAACAAATAATCAGAATAAACAAGGGCTGGGGGAGTGACTAAAGCATCTGTCTAGCAAGTGTGAAGTCCTGAGTTCAAACCCCAGTACTGGGCCCCCAAAACAAAATAAAATCAGCATATACTTATATACAGTGGAGACAGCACTGCTGTCCAGTTTTCTTCTCTCTCCTCTCTCTCTCCCTCTCTCTTATGTATGTATGTATATAAGTTTTTCCCTGGGCCCAGTCCTTACTGAGTTAAATCATTATAAACTATTAAATTAAGTCATATAAAGTTGCCTTTTTCTGGGGCTGAGTGGGGCTCGGTGGTAGAACACTTGCCTAGCATGCATGAGGCTGGATCCCCAGCAACCCAAAATAAAATAAAACTAATTTTCTCTACATGGATGCCAGTCAATCAGCAAGTTCACACGGTTCCCAGCACTGTCCTGCACACATTAACCTAAGGTATAAATTTACTCATCCCCAGCTGGGGAAGGAACCACCAGCATTTGCTTCATTTTACGGACGAGAAAGCTGAGGTTCCAAGAAGTGAAGGACCTGCCACGGTTTTACGCTGAGGCTGATGGGCTAGGACTCAACACCAGCTGGAGCTGTCAGGATGGGAGACATTGGAACCACCACACGCTGTTGTTGGGAATGCAGAGTGAGGCAGCCACCGTGGAAAACGGCTTGGTGGGTCTTCAGCAAGTCACACGCTCTTAGGAATATGCCCCAAATCACTTAAAACAGGTGTTGGAAAGGAACTTGTCCTCGAATGTTTCTGAGAGCACCACTCACAGAGCCAGAAGACAGAAACAAGTTGGGGACTGGCCAGAAACAGAGACAAAGCACTGGTGTGTGCACCAGCACTGACGGACTTAAAACCTTGAGCTGATGGAAGGACGCCACACAGGAAGTGCCACATGTGGTGTGATTCTCTTGGGGTGACCCATAAAAACAAGAAGGGCGTCCAGAGTTGCCAGGAGCTGGACAGCGGGGAGAGAAGGGACTGCTGTCTGGAGATCCCACTCAGGGTGATGAGAAAGGTTTGTCACTAGACAGTGACATGGCACACTGCCTAGTTGCAAATTCCTCTGTGAAGCCGTTGAGCCACGTGTACTTTCTGTCCGGTGTACATTTTTACAGTTGGACAAAGGGGCAGGGGCTCGGAGTCCGTTCCCATCGCCTCAGATTCACTGTGGCTCTTGCTTCAGGGAGCGAGGACTCCCAGTGGCCACTGAGGCTGGCTGTCGCTCAGTGGGAGAGCACTCAGCTGGTATATGCAAGGCCCTGGGTTCCATCCCCAGCACTCCAAACAACAAACAACAGAAACTAAAGTGACCAAAAGACACGTTCCTCTGGGACACTCCCTGCGGGAGCACCTCACACCCACAGTCCTAGCACCCCTCCCTCTGTCTGTGGCATTTCTGCTGCTCCTCAACTCCATACAGACCGCACTACTTTCAGAGACTTTTCTTAGGTTGGGGGGGACTGAGATCCTGAGCCACGTCTACAATTCATTTTGCTGTGGTTATTTTGGAGATGGGGGTCTCACAAACTACTTGCCTGGGCTGGCCTTGAACTGCAATCCTCTCCATCTCAGCTTTCCAAATAAGATTATAGGTGGGAGCCTCAGTGCCTGGTTCAACCTTGGTTTTCCCAATTTTTACAAGAAGGCTGAAAGGGAAACACCTAAGTGTGCCCTTTGAGATCTGCTTGCTGGTCGTTGTCCTTTGCTGTCCATGGGAAAACATAGACTCTGAGCATTAGGGTAGTCAGTGCTAAGGAAGATCTCTGGACCTTGATCTTGCATGGCCCCTCCCCTTAGTAAGGGGTTGCGACAGTGAGATGTCACTCTTGCCTTTGTGTGGCAGTGACATTATCCAGATGGGCCTAATCTCTTTAACGAGCCCTTTAAAACTAAAAGTAAAATAGAACAATAAAATAGCTTTCTCTGAGTGGTGGCAGGAGAAGCCAGAGAGATCCCAAGATTTGAAGGACCCCAGGGTGAACTGTGGCAGGCAGGAAGATGGGAGAGGCCAGCACAGAGAGTAGGGACTTCTGGGGGCACAAAGTAGTCCCTGGTTGACAGCTAGCAAGGAAGTGGGACCCTCAGTCTCCCATCCCTGAGGACATGAATTCTGCCAGCAACCTAGTGACTTTCCCCACATCTCCAGATAAGAGCCCAGCTTGGCTGTCACCTTGATTTTGGCCTTGTGACATCTGGAGTAGAGAACCCAGTCAAGTCCACCAGGACTTCTCCCCCAGAACTGTAGGCTGTGGCTTCAAAGGCAGCTCCAGGGTGGATGTCTGCTAGCCTGCTCAAGGCCCTGGGTTCAATCCCCAGCACTGAAAAAAGGAAACTAAACAACAAAAATATGTTAGGCTGTTTGGCGCCGGTGCTCGCGCTTGTAATCCTAGCTACTTGGGAGGCTGAGATTGGGAGGATCTCAGTTCGAGGGCAGCCTGGACAAATAGTTCATGAGATCCCCATCTCCAAAATAAGCAGAGCAAGCTGGGTGCTGGTGGCTCCCACCTGTAATCCTAGCTACTCAGGAGGCAGAGATCAGGAGGATCACAGTTCAAAGCCGGCCAGGGCAAATAGTTCTTGAGAGCCTATCTCAAAAAAAATCCATCACAAAAAAAAGGGCTGGTGGAATGGTTCAAGTGGTAGAGGACTTGCCCAGCAAGTGTGAGGCCCTGAATTCAAACCTGCCAAAATAAATAAATAATAATAAATTACCAGAGCAAAATGGACTGGTGGAGTGGCTCAAGTGTGAGATACCTGCCTAGCAAGTGTGAGAGGTTCAAAACTCAATCCCACAAAAAAAAGGGCAGCACGGGGGCAGGGAAGCCTCAGACTAATAAATGAGTGTTAGTCTAGGTCACTACCTTTGTGGTAATTTGTTATAAGTGAGAGAATACGAAAACAAGGCTTATTCTTCAGGGTGGGGTGTAGCTCAGTGGTAGAGCACTTGTCTGGTAATCTCCAGCACCACAAAAATAAAAACATAAATAAGACTTAAACTTTAGTATTGAATTTTTTGTGACAAACATGGTCAAAAGATATTTATTTCCCACACCCCTTCTAAAATGGGGGAGAGAGTGGCTAGTGGAGTGGCTCAAGCAGTAGGACACCTGCCTAGCAAGCTCGAAGCCCTGAGTTCAAACCCCAGTGCCGCCAAAAAAGAAAATAATCATAATAAAAAAACAAAAAGGGGAGCGAGAAAGAGCAGGTACAGAGTGTAGATGATTCTACTAACTTTGGAAAACCGGATGAGACATTCTGCCCACAGGCCAGATGTGGGTTGGGACTCTGCTGCTCTCTGGCAGTGCCGAGATCTCTCACACTCAGTCTGTTCTCCCATCTACTCTTGTCTTTGGCCTGGTTCCTGGGGCAGTTGATCCTTGACCCCTGTGCTTGTAGGGCCTGCAATTAATTTAAGAATATCGCTGAGAGATCCTACAGTCTCTGAGTCATGTGAATCAGACATCCCATCATCTGACAGCTAACTTTATTTAGGTCAACTTGTCTTTCGTTCTAGTGCCTTCTAACTAAGAGATTAACTAGACCAGGTGTGATGGTGCATCCTGTAATCCCAGTTACTTGGGAGGCAGAGGTTCAGGGCGACTGAAATTTGTAGCCAGTCAGGCAAAAAGTTAGCGAGACCCCATCTCAACCAACAAGCTGGGTGTGGTGGAGTACATCTGTCAGTCTAGCTATGCCAGCTATGCCAGAGGCATAAATAGATGATCAAGGTCCAGACCAGCCTAGACAAAAAACACAAGGCTCTACCTGAAAAATAACTAAAGCAAAAATGCCTGGGGACGTGGCTCAAGTAGTAAAAGTGCCTGCCAAGCAAGCACAAGGCCTGAGCTCAAACCCCAGTACCACAAAAACATCCTCTGAAAGACTGGGGGATGTGGCTCAAGAGGTAGAGCACTTGTTCGGGCCCTGGGTTCAATCCCCAATACCAGATAGACAGAGACGGGTGCTAGTGGCTCACACCTGTAATCCTAGCTACTCAGCAGAGATCAGGAGGACTGCAGTTCAAAGGCAGCCCAGCAAATAGTTCACAAGACCCTGTCTCAAAAAACCCCAACACAAAAATGGGCTGGTGGAGTGGCTCAAGGTGGAGGCCATGAGTTCAAGCCCCAGTACCACAAAAACAAACAAAGAAAAACAGACAACAGAGAGACAGAGGGATGTGGACCAAGCAGCATTCAGATATTCGAAATATTTCTCTGGAATTACAGTGGAAACTTCAACCTTGCCCTTGATTGTGTCAAGGCTTAGAAAACCTACAGTCCAGTAACAGAATGGACCTGCCCAAAAAAGAGGGCGTGGTGCATGGGGACATGGATCCGTGGTGAACGCTTGCCTGGCGTGCTAAGGGCCTGGGTTCCATCCCCACGTCCCCACCACTGCAAAAGAGGCTAATATGATGACGGGCATCCAGTTGCAACAGTGTGACCACTCACTCCTCATCAAAGACATTTCAAAAGATGCAATGAGTTAACTTGGTGCAGCCTGTGCTGATGGCCTGGGAGTTGTACAAAACACATTACAGCCGAGGGAAAGCTCGGCTCACAGAACATACGTGACTTAATATTGTGTTTCAGGTTGAACATTCCTGCCTTTCTCTGAGCCTTCCTTTCCATTGCTAATGTGTGGAGGTTATTCACACCTCAGCCCAGGCACAATTCAAACCACCCTCACCTGGCTGGGAACCACCCACTCCCCTCTCTACTCACTCATTTTTGGATGGGAATCACCAGGTTCTTCCCTTCCCATAGGTTAGCATAAGGGTTGTTTTTTGGGGTTTTTTTTTTTTTTTTTGGCGGGACTGGGGTTTGAACTCAGGGCCTCACGCTTGCTAGGCAGGCGCTCTACTGCTTGAGCCACTCCACCAGCTCCCCAGTGGAAGTTTTAAATGCACCTGAAAAAGAGAAAGTCTCTCTCTGCTCCCAGCTCCCACCTGGTCCCACCATGCTCCTTCTGTAATGCCCTTCCCTAATGTTTAATAAACTTCATTACACCCAGCTGTCCTGCCATGGGTTCTTCCACTCGGGACACAAAGATTTTGGAAATCTTCAGATCACAGACCACCTTTGCCATTAACAGAAGGCCATTACTCATACAGCCAGAGCAAAGGGGACACCACAGCCTCTCATTTTCTGTCCCCCGTCCCACCAAAAAAACAAAAAACAAAACCAAAAAACCAAACAGGCAAACATTCACAGCCTACTATCCCAGTGCTTTACAAATGAGACAGGGCAACAAATTAAGTGTGTGGCTCAAGCGGTGGAGTGCCTGCTTAACAAGGCTGAGGCCCTGCATTCAAATCCCTACCATCAAAAATAAAGGTTAATAAACCCTTATCAGAGAGGTGGAGGCAAGAGAATCTCGAGTTCAAGGCCAGCCCAAACAAAGGTATTGGTGAGATTCAAAAGTAAAATAGAGCTGGGCACCAATGGCTCACACCTATAATCCTAGCTACTCAGGAGGTAGAGATCAGGAGGATCACAGTTCAAAGCCAGTCTGGGCAAACAGTTCATGAGACCCTATCTTGAAAAAAACCAATCACAAAACAGGGCTGGTGGAGTGGCTCAAGGTGTAGGCCTTGAGTTCAAACCCAGTATGGAAAATTTTTAAAAAGTAAAATAAAAACAAAAGGGGGTGCATGACTCAAGCAGTGCAGTACTTACCCACATGAGCTCAGCCCTGGGATCAATCCCCAGGGCTGAAATGTCACTTTAATCTTTTTTTGTTTTGTTTTTTGAAACAGGGTCAGCTGGTGGAATGGCTCAAGTGGTAGAGTGCCTGCCTAGCCAGCATGAGGCCCTGAGTTCAAACCCCAGTACTGCAAAAAAAAAAAAAAAAAAATCAAAAACAGAGAGATAGGGTCAGTGTAGTCCAGCTGACCTCTAATTTAGTATGTTGTACCTGAAGGAAGCAAATTGCAAGACAGGGTAGTCCAAGGCCTAATTAGGCAGCCCTGCTTAAGTCCTGGCTTTTTGGCTTTGCATTCTATGTGGTGATCTCATCTCTAGCATGGCTGTTTCCCAGATAAGGTTTCCAGCTAGCGATATCTGGAATGATGGGCTGGCTTCCAACTTCCATCTTCCTGATCAATGCCACTTGAGTACCTACGATTACAGGTGTGAGCCACTGGCACACAGCTCTGAAGGGTCTTCAAATGGAAGAGCAGGCTAGGGGTTCCATTTCTGGAAGTTTCCCTCTGCGGGGGGATGCATGAACTGAGAATCAGAGTGAGTGCTGAGGGTAGGTTGACCTGGGAGGGGAAGGAATTAATGGAGGCAGCAGGGGACACAGAGGGAGGTGAAGACACAGCAGCAGGACCTGGGTGGCTGGATGTGGGAGGCCTGAGGGCGGAGGCATGCCAGGGCAAGCTCCTTGGGGCCTGCGTGTGACATTAATCACAGTGGTAAGGGCTGGCGGGAGGCCGGAGCAGAGAGTATGTGAATTCATTTTTTACCACATTACACTGAAGGTGCTTTTGAGACACTCAAGGGGAGATGTCAACCGAGAGCTGGAAACCTTGCTCCTGCTTTGCAAATGGGCAGCCCTGAGTTCAGACCCTAGTCCCACTTCCACCCGAAAAATTAAGCTGATAGAGCTAAAAGGTTTTTTTAAGCTTTTTTTTTTTTTTTGGTGGTACTGAGGTTTGAACTCAGGGCTTCACGATTGCTAGGAAGGCTCTCTACCACTTGAATCACTCCACCAATGAGCTATAAGGTTTAAAAATGAAATAACCCAGTTCAGTGGTAGCACACTTGCCTGGTAACTGTAGGCCACAAGTTCTATGCCCAGCACCACAAAAAACAAAACAAAACAAAAAACATGTTTAGAACACAACACATCACCATCACAATCCAATCTAATGGTGGGGAAGAAAGACCCTGACATCCAATTGTGTGCCATCCCTGGATCCACTATGTCCTAGCTGTGTGACTTTGAGCAGGTTACTTAGCATCTCTGTGCCTTTAATTTATACATCTGTAAAATGAAGACAATATAAACTCCATCACAAGATAGCTGGAGTGAATTAAAGTATATAAAACCTTAGCAGCGAGGCTGACATTGATTATATAATGTTGGAGACAGGTCAGAGGTGGTCCATTTTCAAGGTAAAACAGTTAACCCTGAATGGAAAATTGCTGATAATCTGGTTACATGACTGCTAGGTAATGTGACAAAACTCATTCACCTGGGAAGTCACAAATAGGATTTGGGAGAGGGGCCAACTGACAAGGGAGGGGTGAACTAGGAGGGGCAAAACAGATGACATGAGGAAATGGGTAAAAACTTGTCTGTGCCAGAAAGCACGTATCAAGAGGGAGGACTTCCTGCCACAAAGAGACAAAGAGAAGCAGGGGCAACTAAAGTCTGCTTCTAAAATTTAACCAATCCCCAAAGAGGCATATTTTAAATAACTCAATAGGAAATCATTAAACCTAGGCAACTTCCAGGAAGATAGTACTCAGCCAATGAGGAACCTGGGGAGGACCTGCACTCCAGGATAAATTGCCTATTGTGACCTCTTTGGGTGTGTCAGCCAGCTAAACGCTTGATCTTGTAAGACTGTCAATGGACTTGTCTGAGTCCATTCTTCGAGTTTGGACGGGTGAGTGTGTTTCTCACATAAAAATCCAAATGACTGTGGTGGAGTGCCTGCTTAGCAAGTGTAAGGCTTGAGTTCAAACCCCAGCATCACCTAATAAATAACTAAACAACTGACTACGGAGTGATCAAAAAGAGCAAAAGACCTTTTTATGCCTCATAGACATCCTGTAGGGAGTTAAGCCGCCCAGAGGGAACAGTTTTCTGCAATCTGACAATCCTTTGGGGGGGTGAGTAACACTGGAGTGACCAGTTTTTCCCTCTTGACCTGGATGTTCCAAGAGACTTAAAAATCTACAAAAACACTTGTTGCCACAGTTTCCAAGTACAGGGCTGGAGAAGAAGCCAAAGGCCACTGTCCTCCACCAGATCGCTGGTTGAGTCTCTGTTCCCAATTTGCAAATGTATTTACAAACCTGTCTGCTTTTATGTAAACGTTGTTGGTGCTTGCTTGGTTTACCACACATCATTGTGCTAACTAAGGATTAGCTGTTGTTAGTAGCGGTGGATGTAGAGCAAACATTCGTGCTCCTTGCACAGTAAATAGCAGGTTCCATTCCCTCTGCACACTTTCTTTTTAATTCAGAAAAATCACATAAAGCATTCTGAAAGAGATATACCGGATACAAGATAAGATCAGATCAGACAGAAAGGATAGGATGGAACGAGACAGAGTCACAGTAATCCCAAGGTCATCTAAGTTTTTGTCCATGTTATCTCCAAACAGTTTTCAAGTTTTGTGCTTTACATTTTGATCTGTGATCCATTTTGAGTTAATTCTTGTGAAGAGTATAAGGTCTGTGTATAGGATCATTTTTGTTACATGCAGTTATCCTGTTAAACATTATTGTAGTCCTAAATCTGGGGTTTGACTCTGGGAGTTCTAACAACCAGGTGTCTGGTCACTTGCTCCAAAAAACAAATGAAAAAAGTAATGCTGAAAAACTGGAAAGGAACTCCAATGAGCATAGCTACTCCAAGAATAAAAAGGGAGCTGTCCATAGCTCTCTCTTGAGTGTACTGACACGAACCCCCAGATTACACAGGGAAGAGACACAGTGGGATGGGATGGCATGGTGACTCAGCCTTAGTCACTCTGTGATCTGGGTGAACTCTGTCAGGGTTGGTTAGTAGAGCCATCCCTGATAAGAAAATTGCTGCTGCCTGGAGGGTAGTCTTCACTTCTCTTGCCACACGGTCATCCATCAGCACTGTTGAGAAGGACTCAGAACAAAGGAGACAGACTTGGAAATGGAGGCAGAGGTGCCAAGCTTCCACTTACAAGTCAGGCATCTGTAGACCAGTGAAGTGTTAGTGCTTTTATAAAAAAACAAAACAAAACAAAACAAAACAAAACAAAAACCCAGCCTCCAGGTCCTGTTTTGTGGTTCTAACACCACTTGTTGAAAAGACTGTCTTGGCTAGCAAAGTAGTTTAAATAGTAGAACCCCTGCCTAGCAAGTATGAGGTCTTGAGTTCAACCCCCAGAACTACAAAAATGGAAGGGAGGAAGGAAAGAAGGAAAGAAAAGAGGGAGAGGGGAGGGAGGGAGGGAGGAAAGAAGGAAGGAAGGAAGGAAGCAAGGAAGAAAGGGAGGGACTATCTTTTCTCCACTTGGTTTCCTTTGCTACTTTGTCAAAGATACATGTTAAAGTTTTTTAAAAGTAAGGCATAGGTTATTAAGCCATGCTACCCTTTGTATAAAAACAAAGGTTATGATTTAAGAAATAACTATGCAGCAACTTAAATAAATATCCATAAAATGTCTCAGAAAAAGTTACACTCCCCACAACAAAAACACAAATTCAAAATTTTAGTTGTCAGCCGGTGCCAGTGGCTCACGCCTATAATCTAGCGACTTGGGAAGCAAAGATTGGGCGGATTGAGGATCAAGGTCAGCCCAGGTAAATAGTGCTGGAGACCCCATCTCCAAAATAACCAGAGCAAAATGGATGGGAGGTGTGGCTCAAGCGATAAAGCACTTGCTTTGCAAGTGTGAAGCCCTGAGTTCAAACCCCAGTCCCACCAAAATATAAAATAAAATAAAATATTAGTTGTCTCTGAGAGAGAATCCAGATAGCTAGGAGGCAGGACTGGAAAGACTTCTCTTATAATCTCAGAATTTAGATTAATGTGAATAATTACCTGTGCAACAAAAAAATAAAATAGAAAAATATAAAAATAAAATACAAAATGGCTGAATTATTTTTGTGTTTCTATATCTTCTGTTATTGTAAGCATCTATGTCTATATCTTTTCTAACTGAAATTAGGGTTTAACACAGAATTGGGGAGAAACTGAGCAAGGTAAGGGTAGACACCCCAAAAGGAATCCAACTAAATAACACAACACTCTTCGACTAATGATTTTACTAGCTTATTTAATTTTACAATACCAAAGCAAAAAAATGTGCCCATATCATTTAATCTACCTGCATTAGTATGTCCCTGGCAGGTGGCTACAGAGTCATATTAGTTCAATTACAGAACTTTGCATTCTGTTAGGGAATTTCCCTCGAGTCCTAATTAAACAAGGTTGAATCAACTTTCAGCCTACAGCATTTGTGCTAAAAAAAAAAAAAAAATCCCCGACGCACGCATTATTGTCCATATACTTGGAAGAGAGAGAGAGAGGAGGGAGAGAGAAAGATGGGTAGGTTAACCATCTCTCAAAGGGTTAAAACCCCCGAACTATATTTTTTTAACTCAGTGGAAAATGGTTTCCACATTCCAGAGGACGAGGAAGGAAAGCTATGAAATCACTTTGAATGGATTTGTTCAGCAGGGGAAAAGCTGTCTCATTTTCCACATTGGCTGCCAAGTTCACCAGCCGTGGGGGAAGTGATTTTGGTCTTACTTTCTTACTTCACGTACATTCTTAAAGTACTGTCTTATGGAAATGAAAATCCCATTTGGAGATCAGATTCTTCAGATGGATTTAATTTATATACCATTTGACCAAGTCAATCAGACTGAGCTTAGGAGACAGCTTTTTTCATTACAGTGTTGTGGGCTTTGCCTTCAAGGTTACAGAAAGTCAATTTAGCAAGTACTGGATCTAATTTAGGGTTTGTACCTAATTGTCTTTGGTCTACATTAAAGTGTTCTTTGCAGCAATAATTTTTTGCCTTTTCTAAAAAGTAAACTTTCTAAATTATTGTCTGATTTAACCTTCTAAGTCTGCTAGCTAAATGTCCTCCAGGGACCAGATTTCAGCCAGGAGCTTGTTCGTGCAGTTGTCATAGATGTGCACGAACAGGCCAGGTGAAGGCCAGCCCTCTTGTGAGACAGGACCCCTGCTCTCATTCTGAGAGAGGGCCAGTGTCCCAACCTTATCATTGTGCCCTCCCTTTTTTTTCACCCTGTACTTATTGGAAGTTGTAAGCAAATGAATTTGCTCTGTCTTACAAAGCTGAAGCCTGTTGGATTTAACAGATGGCTGCATACCAGCACACACCAGAGCCCTCAAATATACACGCTGGGACTCACTGTAGAAAGTTCTGCTGGAGTAGACACACCTCCTGCCACTTCACTATGCCACAGGTTTGTCTCTCCTGTTAGGAAATCCAGAGAGCAGGGACTTCCTGGCAGCCACATGGTGTAGATAGAAGGGATTAAAGTCTTGGAGACAGGCTTTGCATTGTGCCATCCTGTATGGAAGTTTGCTCTAGTGGATGGACCTGGTTTTAGTGCCCTGCTCTCCCCCAAGCCTCCCAGGCCCCCCAGAAATGCCTTTCTCCTCTTGACTGGTGTCATCTACCCCTTTCCCCAGCTGAAAGAGTGTGTGTTCTAGCACACAGTAGGTGTTCAGAATTTATTTTATTTGTGGAGTAAATGAAAATACCGAATTATGACCAGGTTGCTGGGATTGAACCTGCCCAGGTGGGGCTTGGTTGGAAAACCTGAAAAAGACCTGTCAGTGTCATGCCGAAAGTGTTACAGCCCTACTTGAGGACTGCCAGGAAGGCCTATCTTGCTTTATAAGCATTAAAGTGAGTTATTTGTTTTGGATAAACTAACTTTTGTTACTTAAATTAAACTCAATGTCCATATTAATGGCAGAGAAAGTGATACTGCAACACGATTAAGTGCACTGAGTGCTCCCTGGGGTGCTAACAGATGTGAAATAACACCCATTGCAATGACAGAAAGTGAGAGGCCAAGCTGCAAGGTGAAGGATTCAAAGTCTGTGGGTGGACAGCTGGGTTTGAGAGTGGATCTCCCAAAACCATGGATCTCTGTGCAACCAGCCGACCACCAATTCTCTCCCACTTCATCAAACACAAGATGAAATCATCCCAGAACCTAGTGCAGGGCTGGGGGTGTGGCTCAGTGGTAAAGGGATTGTCTAATATGCCTGAAGCCCTTGGTTTCATTCCCAGCATGGGGCTGGGGGGAGAAAGAAAGAAATGAGGGGAGGGGGGCTGGAGGAAGAAAAGAACAGAACAGAGATGAAAAGGAAAAGAAAAAAATCTAGTTTACATTATTAGCTGGAGTGTTACAACAGCTATTTGATAATTCACAATATAAAAAGAAAGGTTGGGAGGAGTGGCTCAAGTTGTAGATTGCTGCCTAGCAAGTGCAAGGCTCTAAGTTCAAACCCCAGTAGTGCCAAAAATTAAAAAAAAAAAAAAAAAAGAAGAAGTTGAGGCCAGGGGTGGTGGTTCCCAGCTGTAATCCCTACTACTTCAGTGGGAGGCAGAGAGAGGTTAATCAGGATCGAGGTTCAAGGATGGCATTTCTGCAAAAGTGACTAAAAATGACTAAGGCAAACAGGCGGGGGCGTGCTCAAGTGGTAGAGTGCCTAGGTGCTCAGCATAGGCGCATCTGGACGGCTGCATGGACCCAGACGGCAAGAGTGCCCAAAATGCAGAGAGAATTCCCTCTTCAGCCCTTAGCTCTCAGCTTGGATTGAGCCAACAGAGTCCGGAACTTTCTGGCCAGGATCTTTTGCATGTCTAAAAGGGGGTTTTATAAATTCCTACCTCATAGGGGTGGGAGGATTAAATCAGTTAATCCATGTAAAATTCTTAGAACAGCGCCTGGCACACGAACGGACTTTAATAATGCTTTTTAGTGTTACTAGTATTATTTGCATCTCAGGCCCGGGCAGATCTGAGACCTCCGTGCTGTTGGGCTATCTCCAAGAGGAAACACGCTCATTAAACTTTCTATTAAGCTCTTTAGGGAAAGTAGCATTTAATGAGCACCAACTAGGCTACTAAGAAACCTCTTAATGTGTATTAACTCATTTGCTCCTCATAAAAAGCTCTAAAAGTTATTACCTGCATTTTAGAGATGAGAAAACTGGCTTGGTGAGTCAGGACAGGTGAAGAACTGACAGATGGTTTGGACTGCAAAAGGTGTGTGTGACTCTAAGTCTGTTCACATCGCCCCTGCAAAAGGCCCAGTTCACCAGACCCATGTCCACAGCGGGGGTGCACTTTCCCTACTGCACAGGGCACCAGCAGGCTCAGCAAAGTCAGGCTCTTGGGGCGTGTGGGGGCGGGGGGGAGGGCAAAGGGATGGGGGTGGCTCGGGTTTGAACTCAGGGTCTTGAACTTGCTAAGCAAGTGCTTTACCTCTTGAGCCACACTTCTCCAGCCTTTTTTGTATTAGGTTATTTTTGAGATAGGCTCCCACTTTATACCCAGGCCAGCTGGGATCTCCATCTTCCTATTTATGCTTCCTGCAGAGCTGAGATGACACGGGCTTGCTGCTGCATCCAGCTATCTTTTGATTGAGATGGGGTCAGGAACTTTCTACCTGGGCTAGCTGAGGCCAGCTGGGTTAGCTTGAGGCCTCCCAAGTAGCTAGGATTACAGGTGTGAGCCACCACACCTGGACAGTTTTTAAATTTTTAAATAAGGCAAATAATAAGTATTCATTTTATTGATTTTAAAGATATTGCAATATTATACATTTCAATCATTTTTCACTTGTTTGGCTTTGGAGCAATCTCAGATCAAGCATGAGGCCCCGAGTTCAAATCCCAGTACCATTTAAAAAAAAAGAAAAGATTCAAAATTCAAGGCATATATGAACAGTAGTGTTATTATCAAGGTTCAATAGCCTGGGCTGGTGGCACACACCTGTAATCTCAGAATTAGGGAGGTGGAGTTCAAAGCATTGTGAGTTTGAGTTTAGTCAGAGCTACAAAATGAGTTCAAGGCCAGCCTGGGCTATAAAGTCAGACAATGTCTCAAAAAATGAATAGATAAAAACCAGGTGCGGTGGCTCACTGCTATAATCCTAGCTACCTGAAGGCAGAGATCAGGAGGATCATGGTTCGAGACCAGTCCCTGCAAAAATTTTGAGGAACCCCCATCTCGCCCAGGCCCGGTATGTGCCTGTCATCCCAGCTACATGGGAAGCATAAGCAAGAGAACGGCATTTCAGGTCTGCCTGGGCATAAAGTGAGACCCTATCTCAAATGTGGCTCAAGTGGTACAGCAACTGCCTAGCGAGCATGAGACTGCATTAGTTCAACCGCCTCTGCAAAAAAGAAAGAAGGAAGGGAAGGAGGGAGGGAGGAAGGAAGGAGGGAAAGAAGAAAGAAAGAAGGAAAAAAGAGTGCCATCCAGACTGCATGAAATCATTCTACAGTAGCCAGGGTAGAGGCCCAGGATGCCTGTTGCTCCTGTGTTGTCAGGTCAGAGGGAGACCCTGGGGCCCTAAGGAAGGCACCCGGACACCAGCAGGGCATTTGGGAAACAAAGCAGCAGTAATTTACCCAGACTTTCAGTATTGTAAAAAATGGATGTGACACTTGAAAGGTCAGGGCAGCTGTGTTTCCTGTCATGTTGTTTTAGTGACTCTGTTATGATTTACTTTAAAATACTTCCTTACAAACAGTGCAATGTGCTTATGTATAAATTAACCTTAATCTACCCTCTTGGGGAGGTGAGTTATCATTAGAGTCACTCCATTAGGAATTCACACACCAGGGGTGGTTAGTTAGGGTTGAAGTGCCCTAATCAGGAATCCATAAGCCCCGGGTGGCTACTTACGCATATCAAGGATCTTTATTGAAATTTGGACCAGAAGGCTCATTAATTAGCATAAAGGATGTCAGAAATTTTCATTGGTGAAATGAATGGTGTTCCAGACACATGGGTAGTGAGAAAGACTTCATAGCCTCATCACTGTGTGTGAATGAGATGCAAGAATACCCAAGCAGAGTGTAAGTTTCAGGAGCACAGAGACACTTGTTGGCTTTATTCATAGCTGTGTACCCAGTGCTAAAAGAACAGTGCCTGTGGGAATGGAGCTGCAGCTCAGTTCAGAGAGAGCCCTTGCTCAGCAGGGTAAGGCCTGGGGTCTTAAAAAAAGTTTTTTAAAAAAGGAGGAGGAGGAGAAGGAGGAGGAGGAGGGGAGGGGAGGAGGAAGAAGAAGGAACAGGAGGAGAAGGGAAGAGGAGGAGGAAGAAGGAGGAGAAGGAGAAGGGGAGGGGAAGAAGAAGAAGAGAAGAGGAGAAGAAGGGAGAAGGAAGGAGGAGAAGGAGAAGAGGAGGGAGGAAGAAGAAGAAAGAGAAGGAGAGGAGGAAGAAGAAGGAAGGAGGAGAGGAGGAAGAAGAAGGAAGGAGGAGAGGAGGAGGAGGAGGGAGAGGAAGAGGAAGAAGAAGAGAAGAGGAGAAGAAGGGAGAAGGAAGGAGGAGAAGGAGGAGAGGAGGAGGGGGAGGAGGAAGAAGGAAGGAGGAGGAGAGGAGGGAGGAAGTCAGGAGGAGGAGGAGCACTGTGCCTGACTCACAGCAGACACTCAGTATGCACTGCACGCACGGGGAGCCAGCTGTAGTGCACACCACCCTAGGTCCAGTCCTATGTGCCTGGGAGAGGCTATCGCCTCTCCTATGGCCACCTTCAGTTCTGGAAGGCCTGTCCTCACAGACCTGCACTGGAGGCTGGCTGCTGCTGTGTGGTATTGCTGAATGGCCTCATGATGGCCCTCTCACACAAGGTGCTTGTAGGCCTCCTGAGGACAGCCAGGATTCCCCTCCCCTTGCATGATGGCATATGTGACCTGGTTGCCCACTTCCAATAAAAGTTTATATATTTGGACGAATTTCCACTAAGTCTTGCATGTGCTGTAATCTTACTACCTGATGTCAACATGGTGGGAGGCACTGAGAAATCAGAGCACGCTTTGACATTTACTAAAAGAACCTGTCAACTATCAAAGGGCAGAGCTGGCTGAGGGAAGGTTGCAATACAGGAGGAAAGTCCAGTCCACAGGAAGACAGAAATTTGTACAATTTTGCATATTGGTACCAGTATAAATTAAAGGTCTTAGGCCAGGTGAGGTGGCTCACACCTGTCATTCCAGCTACTTGGGAGGTGGAGATCAGGAGGATCAAGGTTTAAGGCCAGTCCAGGTAAAAAGTTCAAGAGACCCTATCTCATCCAATAAAAAGTTAGGCACGGTGGTGATGGTGGTGTGTGCCTGTCATCCCAGGTACGAAGGAGGCGTGAATAGGATATGGTAATCCAGGTTGGTGAAATAATAACGAAGCAAAAAAGGCTGGAGGAATGGCTCAAGTGATAGGCACCTGCCTTGAAAGTGCAAGGCCTTGACTTCAAACCCAAGTAATGCCAAAAAATTTATTCATTTATTTATTTTGCTGTACTGGAGCTTGAACTCAGGGCCTACACCTTGAGCCACTCCACCAGCCCTTTTTTGTGATGAGTTTTTTTGAGATAGGGTCTCAAAAACTATTTGCCTGGGCTGGCTTTGAACCATAATCCTCCTGATCTCTGCCTCCTGAGTAGCTAGGATTATAGGCGTGAGCCACCGGTTCCTAGCTCAAAACAAATTTTTTTAAATAAAAATAAGAAAATTAAAGGTCTTACATTTTCAGAGTCATCAGTGCTATAAGCAGTGGTAAGGATGAATCTGGGAGACCCATAAAAGAGATTTTTAAAATTTTGTGGGTTGTGCTATGTAGACTAGTTTGGCCTTAAACTCATAATCTCAAGTGCTGGGATTAAATAAAATACCTGCACCATAAAAGAGATTTGAATGGAAGAATGGGAACTAATTACAAAAGAATCTTGTGGAACAAGAAGAGTATCGGTGGCAAGCATGGTGTTAGGTGAAATAAGCCAAATTTATATTTTTTTGTCTTTGTTTTTGTTCTAGTTTGTTTTAGGCTTGGGATTTTTGAGATAGGGTCTCACTATGTAGCCCAAGCAGGGCTTGAACTCATGAGCTGCCTGCCTCAGCCTCCTTAGTGCTTGGATTACAGGCAGGTGCCATCACTCCTGTCCCCGGATGTGTGTCTTATTAGGGTGGAAAGACTTGATCATGTTAACAAACTGAAGAGAAGGAGAGTACGGATGGGAAGATGGGCCAGAGGAAACAGAAGATGAAGGGATCAAGGTGTAAAGTAAAGGTGTACTAATTAGAGTAAAGCTAAAAGCTAAGGTGTTATCTGAAGTATATATAATAGCTTAAAGAAGACACAAGTTTACACTCTGCTATGTGGCAATGTGACTAAACTCATCTGCAGCTCTGTACTGACTGTGAAGTCAGGGGACCCAAATTCCTTCCCTGATGTTGCTTCACCATCTCCATGTGCTGAAGTTGTGTCAATGGCACAGTCCTGTTCTAGCACAATGGAGAGGAAGTCAAGAGCAAACTGACCTCTGCCTACAGTGTCTTAGTGGGAATTTAGTCATTCAACTACTACTAAGTGTTCAAATGTATTTGATTCAGTTTAATACACTGTCTTTGTGGGGAGGGGTACAGGGTGTAACTTAGTAGTGGAGTGCTTGCCTAGCATGCATGAGGCTCTGGGTTTGACCCCAGCATCACAAATAAAAACAAAAAACAAAAGGACTGGTGGCTCACACCTGTAATCCCTGCTACTTGGGAGGTAGAGATCTGGGGGATTGAGGTTCCAGACCAGCCTTGGCAAAAAGCTCAAGAGGCCCACCATCTCAACAAAGAAGCTGGGCTTGGTGGTGAGCGCTTGTGATCCCAGCTGTGCAAGAGGTGTAAACAGGAGGATCGTGGTCTGGTCCAGCCTGAGCAAAAATATAAGACCCTATCTGAAAACATAAGGAAAGCAAACAGGAATGCCCCGGACTGTGGCACAAGAGTTTAAATATCAGTACTGCAAAAAGAAAAAAAAGAAGTGGCGGGGGAGACAAAGAAACAGGAGAAGAGAAAATAAAAGTATAAGTAAGATAGTGAAACTAGTGACCACACATCCCTAAGGAAGGGAGGCTGAGAGCTGGGCACAGGTGGCTCACGCCTATAATCCTAGCTACTCAGGAGTGAAGATCAGGAGGATGGAGTTTTGAAACCAACCAGAAGCAAATAGTTCATGAGACCCTATCTCAAAAAAAAAAAAAAAAAAAAAAATCACAAAAAAAGGGTAAAAAAAAAAAAAAGGAAGGGGGGGTGTGTTGAGGGAGTTGGCTTGAAGCCAAAACTTCTGGTAAATCTTTTTTAAATTTCACTCATCAAACACTAAGTTTAGAGTCTTCCCTGACTCCACAGGGATTTGATGACTAAGGTACTAACTGGTATGGTGCGACTTGTAGGCTACAATAACTAATCCGTCACATTCAATTTTAATAATGTTGAGAGTTTTGAGCATTGAATAAAGTTTGTCTGGCTAGCGAGATGGGTAGAAGACACACGAGAGGACACAGGATGTGGGTAGGTCTTCATCTGTCACATGTGCCAGCCTTTTCTTCTGTAGTTGATAGCAAAAGCGTTTTACTAACTTCAAAAGGAGACTGAAAACACCACATAGGCATATGACCTCCACAGTGTGGAAGGCTGTCAGCCCAAACAGTTAAGTCTCAAAACGCTTGGGTTATAATGATAGCTGTTTTTGGAGATTGGTGTGGCCGGTGGGGGGGGGGGGGGGACGACTTCGCACTTGTAAAACAAGCGCTCTAATGCTTGAGCCACACCCCCACTCCATTTTGCTCTGGTTCTTTTGGAGATGGGGTCTAATGGACTACTTGCCCAGGCTGGCTACGAACTTCAATCCTCCTGATCTCTGCCTCTTGAGTAGCTAGTATTACAGGTGTGAGCCACCCCACCTGTCATACTGATAGTTTTTGAACTCAAGAACAATGATCACCATTTGGTTGTGTGTCATTGGATGACAGTCCATGGAATGGGAAAGGTTGCCTTCCGGCTTTAGGACCACATCCTTTCCACCACTCTGTGCCATGTTTTCTTTTTTCCTGCAGGCTTTCTTTAAACGCCAGGTCACTCCGACAATGAAGTCGAAATGGTGCTATCTATCTTGCTTGCCATGGCCAGAAGAGGACACAGAAACTTAAATAAAGTGACTTAAACATCAGAGTGGACAATGCAGGGTAACTGCCGTCTTTAGAGGCTTTTTACACGTATGTCATCTGCAGTATAGCAGGAGTTTCAGCCCAGAGAAGAGCCAGGTCTGTGGCTGGGGTTCTGCAGGTCTGGGCACGTCCAGCAAACTGGTAAGGCAGAACTGAAAGCACCCTGCTGGTGTGGGCGGAGGCTGCTTCCCAGAACAGAACTCATTTGAGTGGCAGAAATAATTAGGGAAGCCCTGTAAGAAAGACTTAGTCACTGGGCTGGGTGTCATAAATGTGGCTTGGGGTAGCTGTTGCTCACATCTGTCGCCAGTGTAGGCCCATGAAAACATGGCTGATCTCTAAGGGAAACAACACTGAGTGACAACATAAAGAGCTGTTTCACAGAAAACTGTGTAACATGGGCTGGCAGGCCGCTTTGGGGTTCCCCTAGTAGACAGGGGCCTACACAATGATCTGTTTCTTCTGACTACACCCTGGCTTTGACTGGTTTGAATCTTAAATCCTGGTAGGGGCCTGTGGTGCCCAGAGCAGCACAGGCAAGTGGAGAGGGGTGTCTGAGCACCTATGAGACCCCCATCCAAGGGGGCCCAGAAAGCACTGGAGAAGAAAGCTTGGGAGGCAGAAGAATCAGTGACATTCAAGTTATTGGTGATAACTCCATCCCATTAGTCTGCTGTGGTTGAGGAATTTGAATCCATCATTCTTTTTTTTTTTTTTTTTTTTGACCCTACTGGGGTTTGAACTCAGGGCCTTAGGCTTGCTAGGCAGGTGCTCTACCACTGAAGCCATTCCACCAACCCTTTTTTTTTTTTGTGTGTTAAATACTTTTGAGATAAGGTCTAGCTGTTCCTTTTTGGCCCAAGCTGGCTTTGAACCTTGATCCTCTTGATCTCAGCATCCACAGAAGCTAGGATTACAGGAGCAAGACACCAGCACCAGCTTGTAGCTGTGATTTCTGATGGCTAATTAGCCCCGACACAAGCAACCGTTTATGCCTCCCAGGTGCTCCCTGTCTAGAGTTCACAAGGAATTTTATTCTATTCACTCTCCAAGTTCCAGCTCAAATTAATGAAAGTAGGTGTGGGTATGTTTTCCTAAGCACATCTGTTCCAGTCCTACCTGCTTTGCCAAACTGTGCTTGGTTCCCTCAGCCAAAAGTGAACCTGAAATTCAGCACAGTAACTGGCACATAGGTTGAGTTTACACTTTTCTGTTAAACTCTGATAGTTTGTAATGTTCAATACAGATGATAACACATTCCTTTCTATCTCAAAGAATGGCTTTAGGGTTGCCAAGGCCTGAGTTAGAACTGCATTGTAGGGGTGTGTGAAGACGTCTGTCAACTATAATACCCACATTTTTTTCTTTGATTTTTGCTCTTCCTCAAGGCAACATTCCATGTAGCAGCTTATTGAAGGACCAAGGCACAGGCTGAAATCCTGGGATGCTCACAGTGAATGAAGACTTGCCGAGATATATAGGAAACTGAGTTTCTGTTATTACTATTATTTGAAACAGGGTCTCAGCTTCCAGTGCTAGGATTACAGGGATGGGCCACCACTTCTGGCTTGTGTTTTTTTAATTTTAATTTATTTTTATACTGGCTAGCAAGTACTTTACCACTCAGCTCAATCATGGCCCCAGGTTGTTTTAAGGATAGCAGATCTCCACTTTCCATGAATAAGCTTGAACCTGTGCCCTGGGGTCAGGGTGCAACTTGTGTTCTTCCTAGCCTTCTGCATTCCAATTGCTACTACCTTTTTACTTTCCAAAACAAGGGCACAACTTTTCTTCCCAGTAAAGCTTGCAAGGGTGTCTTACATTGGTATGTAAAAGTCTCCAGGACACCAAGGAAAGGGAGAATTCACTGGCTATGAGAACCTCTAACTTCCTTTCCTAGTCTAGTTGAGCAGTTGAAAGAGGCCATCCAGCAGAGCTGTCAGCTCACAGATCATGAAAAGGAGTTTTGTTCATCAAATCTTTATGTGACTTTTGGCATTTTCCAATAAAATTATACTTTTGGGCTTAATACTTGTAATATTTATAAATATTTGAAATATACTTATTTTGATTAGATGAGAAGAGACTTTTTGTTTAGTTTTTTTTGGGGGGGCGGGGGTGGAGGGTCCTGCCCATGCTAGGCAAGCGCTCTACCACTGAGCTGAATTCACAGCCAAAATGAGACTTGCAAGACCTTTATTTTTCATTTTATTTCTTTTTCTGTTTTTTTGGTGGCCCTGGGGTATGAACTCAGGGTCTCACGCTTGCTAGGCAGGCGTTCTTACGGCTTGAACCACTCTGGCTGCATTATAAAAAGGAGCTATTTTAGCTATTAGTGACAAGCTGGAGTACAGGTAGATGACACTTTAAAATTAGCTAAGGGTGCTGGCAGAGTGGCTCAAACGCTAGAGCGCCTGCCTAGCAAGTGCGAGGCACTAAGTTCAAACCCCAGTACTGCCAAGAAAAACAATTTTTTTAAACTGGAAAAGGATGTACATGGCTTTACAAAATTGTCTTAGCGGGCTCCTGAGCGAAAAAGTCTGAAGACCTTGAATGAGAGAGATGTTTGCTTCTGGTTCGTGCTCTCCCATTCCTTGGGACATTCACTTCCTCTTTGGAGGTTTGGGATTTGAACTCGCGGCCTCGCGTTCCCCTTGACCACGCCCCCAAATGCAGGTGGATCAGCAGCACCCGTGGGCGCCGCGTCGCGGGTAAATCCATTCAGGATTTACACTTGCTCATTTTCACAGTGACTCCTCGCAGATTTCCGGCTCACATCCTGTGCACAGGGGACACTCCCCTGACGGCTCGGAACGAATGGCCACCGTGAGAACTCGGGGGGCGGCTCGGTCTCCCGCTATTGCTCGGGTTTTTGTGCCGCGTCCCGCCGCCGCGAGGACAGGGAAAGCGTGGGAAGGCCGCGATCGAACTCCGAGCGCGCAGCGGGGCGGGGCCGGCGAGGACCGTGAGGGGGTGTGGCCAGGCGCAAAGAGGGCGTGGCCTGGCGGGCCGCCGCGCAGGCGTATATCCGTCTCGGCGGAGCGCGCGCCGTGCCGCGCGTGTCCCCGCGCGGGCTCCGTAGCGCGTGTGCAGGCTGACGCAGCTCGGGGGCCCTCCTCCTGCTCTGCGACGGCGGCAGCTGCGGCGGCGGCGGACTTTTGGGCGTTTGGGAGGGGGCGAGGGAGCGCGAGTCGAGAGAGAGGGAGGCGGCGGCGGCGGGGAGGAGGAGGAGGAGCAGGCGCCGCCATGGCCGCCGCTATCACCGACATGGCCGACCTGGAGGAGCTCTCCCGCCTGAGCCCTCTGCCCCCCGGCAGCCCCGGGCCGGCGTCGCGGGGCCGGCCTGAGCCCCCCGAGGAGGAGGAGGACGAGGAGGAGGAGGAAGAGGAGGCGGAGGCGGAGGCGGTGGCGGCGCTGCTGCTCAACAGCGGCGGTGGGGGCGGCGGCGGCGGGGTGGGGGGCGGCGCGGTGGAGACCATGTCGGAGCCGAGCCCCGAGAGCGCCAGCCAGGCCGGGGAGGACGAGGACGAGGACGAGGACGACGAGGAGGAGGACGAGAGCAGTAGTAGTGGCGGCGGCGAGGAGGAGAGCAGCAGCGGCGGGAGCAGCGGCGACGAGACGCGCTCCCTGAGCCCGGGCGCCGCCAGCAGCAGCAGCGGGGATGGGGACGGCAAGGAGGAGCCCAAGGGACCGCGGGGCGGCCCGGGCGGCGGGGGCGGCGGCAGTAGCAGCAGCAGCGTCGTCTCGAGTGGCGGCGACGAGGGCTACGGGACCGGGGGTGGCGGGAGCAGCGCCACGTCCGCCGGCCGGCGGGGCAGCCTGGAGATGTCGTCGGACGGGGAGCCGCTGAGCCGCATGGACTCGGAGGACAGGTCAGTGCTCCCGAGCGTCGCAGCGGTCCCCTCGTGCCCCCGGGTCCCCGGCCTCTCCTTCCCCCCCCCACCTCGGATCTCAGCTCCTCTTCCGTCTCCCCCGCCCCACCTGTCTCCTGCCGACCCCAGGGCCGCCGGGTCCCTGTCCCCACGCCAGAGTAGCTAGCTAGCTGTGTCCCGCCGCGCTGGCGAGCGCTTGTCACTGCTGTGATTGACAAGTGCTCTCCAACATGGCTGGTGTCGCCCGGGCGGAGCGAGCGGAACTTCCTCGTCCAGCGAGGAGGAGACCCTAACTCTTCACTGGGCTCCACTTAGCAAGTCGTGCGTGGGTTCCCGTCCACTTGTGGACCAGGCTCCCCCTCCTCCACCGCCCCCCCCGCAAGTGTCGTTCCTGATGGGGTCTCCTGGGTGGACTGAATCCTGGTTGGTGATCTAATCCCGTAGAAAGTTGAAAACGCGTGCACATCGTGGTGAGGAGGATTAGGGGGTCGGTGTCCTTTGAAATAACTTTGCAAGGCCTGGAGGTGTGGCTCGACTGGTGGGGCCCTTGCCGCCTGAGCACAAGGCTTGAGGTCAAATCCCAGTGCTGCCAAGAAAAAATGTTAAACCCAAATAACTCTGCCGAGCAGCCGGGATTCTCTCCCTTAGCTGCTCCCCTGATGTTATAGCATTAGGTTCCAATATAGACTTTCAACAAAAAAAGTGAAATCAGTCCAGCGCCAGTGGCTCACGCCTGTAATCCTAGCTACTCAGGAGGCAGACATCAGGAGGATCACGTTTTGAAGCAAGCCCGGACTGATAGTTGTTGAGACGGCATCTCGAAAAACCCATCACAAAAACAGGGCTGGTGGAGTGGCTCGAGGTGTAGACCATGAGTTCAAACTCTAGCACCGAAAAAGAAAAAAAGAATTGGAATAGTAATGAACTAGTCATGAAGGTAAGAAGTTAGTGTGTGGCTTAAAATCTCTGTTGCATAGTAATGCTTCAACGAGAGCATGGTTTTAGTTGACACTATTTAAAATGTCTCGGAGGTCTCCCGGAGTAGTCTTGTTTTTATAAAGCATGCAGGAGATACCTGAGGACATATAAGACCTTAGTTATGTGTTTCAGTTGTTCATATTGTTACTTATCATTTCTTTAGAAAACTGTATTTCCAGTAGTTGGTTTTCGTGTACATTTCAATTTCAAGAACCACCCCATGCACTTTAGGCAGCATGTTTCTGAAGTCTTCCAGCAGTTATTTTGAGCATCTGCTAAGGCTTTGATGAGAGGTGGAGTTTTTAAAGTCAATGGAGATTTCGTTTTGCTTTTTTGAGACAAGATCTGTCTCTGTAACCCAGTCTGGCCTGGAACTCAGGACTCTATTGTTCCAGCCTCCCAATTGCCCGGGTCACAGGAGCCACCATGTTGACTTTGAGTTAAAACTTAAAACATTTTAAAGTTTCCTTCTGATTGTTCATTGACAGAAATGTACACTTTATAGTTAATGCTACAAGGAGTAGAAAGCCTGTATATTTTTGAAAATCTGACTTCAAATTCTTTTTAACACCTTAATGCCTGATTAAGAAAGTGTCTTGAGTGGGGTAAAATAGACCAAAACCTTAGAAAAATTGCGCTGAACTGTGTAGGCATGGGTAGGGAGGAGCATGTCGAAGAAGATTGAAAACTGATGTAAGCTACATTGTCCTGTGGTAGCACTCCATATTTGAAGTGGGCTGTAGTTATTCAGCCAGCACCTCCCACGTTTCTCTGTTGACCTGCTGTACACATGTGCACCCACATTCGCAGAGCACTGTAGACTAACTCTGTGTCACTCTCATGACCATGGCATGTGATAGTTATCACTGTGACTTCCATTTAGTATCGAGTAACAAGTTTGTGTCTTACATCTTTCAATAGGGCATGGAACTGGTGGAGCTGGATAAACAAAGGTCCTCAGTCCCCCATTTCCACCTTAGGTGATTTAGAATAGCAAGTTGTGTTGATCAGTTTTGTTTTAATTAACATCTGTCTATCACATGCCTTCAGGAGACAACTACTGGTGAAGAAATCTTTTCTTTGATATGAGATGTTGAATTTTTACATCATCTCATAGTAAGGACTGAGATATTGGTGTCATAAGTCCAAATAAAGTTAAAACTGATAACTAAGCACACTTACTTTCTTAATGTTTAAGCATCAGAGATTGCAGAACATGGTAATAATTCTACCATTTCAGGTAGAAGATGGATTACTGGTATGAGCAAACCTTATTAGTGAAACTGGTTTGTGGTCTTGATAATCTTAATTGTGAAATATCTCCTTGTTGGCTTTGAGGTTTTTCTTGTTTTTAATTAAATTAAATTTGGAAAGCATCCATAGTTCTTACAGTTGTGCCAGTCTGTGGATTTCACATCACTAGTTGATTTTTGGTGGGAAGGAAGTCTTTTTTTTTTTTTTTTTTGTGAAACCTGGGTCTGAACTCCCTGTCTACTTCTGGAGTCATGCCTTCAGTCCATTTTGCTTTGGTTATTTTGGAGGTGGGGTTTCCTGAACTATTTGCCCCTGCTGGCCTGGAACTGCAATCCATCTCAGCTTTCCAAGTAGCTGGGATTACAGGCATAAGCCACTGGCACCTGGCCGGGAAGTCTTAATTTTTGTAACTGATGGAATAATATAGTGCTTTTAAAGTGCTTTAAAAATATTTGAGGCTTTTCTGTGACAGCAGTTCCATTATCATTAGAACTTTGCTTCTGTAACAGTGTCCACATAGTTTTTCTATCATTTAAAGATAGGTCATATTTTTGGGTTTATCTGATATACTTTAGAATTTATTGAAATTATTTTTGTTAGTACTTTTTTTTTTTTTTTTGCAGTACTGGGGTTTGAACTCAGAGCCTCATGTTTGCTGGGAAGGTGCTCTACCACTTGAGCCACTTTGCCAGACTCTTTTTTTGTGTTGGGTATTTTTGAGATAGGGTCTCTTGAACTATTTGTCTGGGCTGGCGTTGAATCGTGATCCTCCTGAACTCTGCTTCCTAAATAGCTAGGATTACAGGCGTGAGCCTGTTAGTGCTTCTTTTTTAATAATAAGAATGAAATACAAATATTTAGATAGTAGAATTTGTAACCTAAGATGGTATTTACAAACATGCATTGAAAGTGTGCTGAAAAGTGAGTAATTTATAAAGTAGTTAAATGATACTTGGCACAAAAACCATTGATTTTTTTCTGCAGGAGAAAGTTATTCAAAACCAGTGTAAGTTTGTTTGCATATTTGTTCCAGTAAATTGATATGTAATTGTAGTTACTTTGATAATGATAGTAGAATTTTCGTTGGGCTGAATATTTAACTGTGTGAGATTACTGATGAAGTGGCACAAGTGGTAGAGTGCCAGCTTCGTAAGCATGAAGCCATGAGTTCAGACCCTCAGTATGGTCCAAAAAACAGCTTTTTAAACCTGTGTTTTATTTTGAGACTGGGTCTCATTAGGTAACCTAGGCTTGTCCTTGAACTCTTTATTTTCCTGCCTCAGTCTTTCAGGTACTGACATTACAGACTGTGCCACCACATTGTGGTAAAAAATAATTATTTTTTATTTACCACTTCCTTTTGATTTCTATTTTCCAGCATAATATCTGAGTATATAAAACTCAAAAGAGTTTAAGAAATATTTGTTGAATAAATGAGTCACCCAAATAGTAATCACATGCCACACTTAACACTAAAACATATTGATGGTTAAAAAAAAAGTTAATGCTAAGAAAGTAGGGGATATCTCAATTTCAAGTAGTAAATTAACTTTCAAATAGAATTTTAAAACTTTTAAAATTGTTTTATACTGTGTGTGTGTGTGTGTGTGTGTGTGTGTGTCTGTCTGTTGGACTGGGGTTTGATCTCAGGGCTTTGAGCTTGCAAAGCAGATGCTCTGTTACTTGAGCCATGCCCCCAGTCTGAGTTTAAACTTTTAAACTTGAACATTGTATGTTGGAGTTATCATGAAGATTTACTAAGAATGTAAAATAGTTGAGGCAATAAAATACTTTAGCGTAAAGTAATGTATAATTCCTATATCGTGCTGGATCTCCCTTTCCCTTCAGCTCTAAAGTGGCTCTCTATAGTCTTCCCAGAATCCTTTTCTTGCTACCCTTTTATTTTGTTTGAATTTAGGGAAAGAGTTTCTAATAGGTCTCAGTTTTCTTTGGTATTATGTTATAGCTCTCAGTTAAGGAAGGTCTGGCTCTGCTAAAAGTAAAACAAGGACAATAGAAACAAAACCTTCAGATTTCAAGATTGAACTTACATGGAGGGGTTATAAGGAGCCAGTTCACTTTGAAGAAACATTAAGACCATTTTTTTGGGACTTAGGTAATCCTGTGTATGGAGCTCAGGTTCTACCAAACACAGATGCTAGGATGCACAGGACATTTCTTTCCCCCGTGTTGAGATGGGAAGACAAAATGCTTCCCACTTCAGTTGCATATTTCTGGTTTACTTGGAATTCCAAGGTGTAGGTTTTGCCATAGTTCCCAGCAGGAAGCTTTATTATGTGAATAGAGTTAGAGATTTCGTACTTTGTCTGTAATATATTAGTTATTTATGGCTGGAAACACATTTCTCCCACATTTAGCAACCTAAAGGCTCAGAGTCGGGTCTCACACAGTTCAGTGAAGGTGTTGGTAGCTTTGGAGTGGAACAGTAAATGCTACTTCAAGGCAGTGAATGGGTGTGGTTCTTTTTTTTTTTTTGTGGCACTGGAGTATGAACTCAGGGCCTCATACTTGTTAGGCAGATGCTCTTACCACTTGAGCTGCACCATCCCTGTTTTGTGTTGGGTGTTTTCGAGATAGGGTCTTAAGAAATATTTGCCCTGGGCAGGCTTTGAACTATAATTCTCCTGATCTCTGCCTCCTGAGTAGCTATGATTACAGGCATAAGTCATTGTCACTTGGCTTATTTAGTTAATTTTAATGTAAGTAAACCTAGTTATTCATTGTTAGTAAAAAGCTTTGGAGTATGTTTTCTGTAATGGTAGTATGTTTATAATGATTTAATAGTATCATGAAGTTTTCTTTGTTTCCTTTTTTTTGATGCCAGCATTCAAACACACATGGTAGGCATGTGCTATACCACTGGGCTGTCCCTCCAGCCTCTGTTTGTTTTTGTGGCTTATAGAAGTTTGCATTTGTGAAAGTAGTAATTATATTGTCTTTAGGACTAAATGGAAGAAGGACTCAAGTGGAGGCCTTGGGTTTAATCCCTAATAACTCAAGACAAAGGGGAAAAAAGTCTTTTTTTTTTTTTTTGATGGGAGGGCACTGGGGTTTGAACTCAGGGCCTCACACTTGCTAGGCAGATGCTTTTACCATTTGAGCCAGCCCTTTTTTTGAGATCTTTTTTTTGAGATAGGGTCTCAAGAATCATTTTGTCTGGGGCTGACTTTAAACCATGATCCTCTTGATCTCTGCCTCCTGAACATCTTGGATTACAGGTTCACATATGCTTGGATGCTTAAAAAATCATGTACTGGCCACTTCGGTGATGACTAACATTGTGTCCTATTTCGTGATAACAAAGGAATATGACCTATCTCCCTAAGATACTTAGTTTTTAATAAGGCTAAAGAGATGGTTATTTTCTGTTTGGCCCCTGTGGATTGTGACAGTGCATTAAAACTAGAACTGAAGAGTACTTAGAGTCAGTGACTAAAGATTTGGAGGAGACTGCATTGTATGGTTATCTGAATGTTGAGAAGAGGATTGCAGAAAGGCTAATTGAGCCATGAGGCTCCTGCCTACAGCTGAGGATTGTCACTAGCTCTGGGAAATAAAAATCAGTGGTGAAGCGGGGCTTTTTATACCAACGTCAGCGTGTCCATCTTAGGAAAGGTTATGAATCATTTTCCTTTCTTACCAGCTTCTGTCTTAGCAACTCCTCATTACCTTGAACATTCTGTCTTTGATTCTTTGTTAAACTTGTTGCCAGCTCTGTTGAGCCCCTCCTTGTCCTTATTATAAATTTCTTAATTGCTCACTGTTTATTTCTTCTGCTGGATTGGGTACTCCCTGAGAATAGAAGCTGTATCTATATTGATTGGTGCTGTCTGTAGCATGTAGCACAGTGCTTGCCTTTTTTTTTTTTTTTTTTTTTGGCGGGTGGTGGGGAGACAGTCTCACTTTGTAGCACAGTTTATCCTTGAACTGGCTTTGTAGCCTAGACTGACTTCATATTCAACCCTCCAGCATCAGCCTCATGAGTGCTGGGATTACAGGTATGGATCATCATGTCTGGGCCAAGCTTCTTTGAACTATTTTTATTAGCATACATTATTAGTACAAGGGGATTTGGTTTCACTGAGATACTTCCATAGATATGTACAGTGTATTTTGAACAAGTTCACCCTCTTAATCCCCTTTTTTCCTACTTCCCCAAAGCTTTTAATGTCTTTTTTAGTTTTTAGTGGTACTGGGGTTTTTGAACTCAGAACCTCACACTAGGCAGGTGATCTACCACTTGAGCCACTCCACCAGCCCTCTTTTTCTTTTTTTAAAATTTAATGTTATTTTATTTACTTTTTGTCAGGTTTGAACTCAGGACCTCATGATTACTAGGCAGGCACTCTACCACTTGAACCACTCTGGCAGCCTGGCCCCAAAGTTTTTTCTTGAGAATTTAATTAAAATAATAGTTGACGATATTTTTCCAGACACACCCATACTAAAATAAATTTAAATCAGCCCTGAAGGGTGACAGCACATGAAATTGTCAGAAGGTCTTAGGTTAATGTAATTTAACTTTCAGAAGTTGCTTCCTTCCCTGTAAAATGGTAGTAGTATTTTAGTGTCAGGATTAAGTGAGATGGTATATGTAAAAGGCCTGGGGCTCTCTTTAGTTATGAGTCATTCTCCTTTTCTCACATATGGAGGTGTGGGAAGAAGAGTAAGTGATGCTGCCGTCTGGCCTTTCCTGGGCAAACTTCTGTTTTCCAGAACCTCAGCTCAATTCTGGTTCTTAAAATGGGGATTTTGACACAGCAGCATAAAGTGATTTGGAGCTCAAGTGTGAGAATTCTGCTGTGCACTTGGTAAGTGGAAATCAAACAAATAATAGATTGTACCCTGTATTTCCTTCTTTTTTTTTTTTGACAGTACAGGGGTTTGAACTTAGGGCCTCCTGCTTGCTAGTCAGGCACTCTATCACTTGAGCCAATCTGCCAGCTAGATTGTACCCTGTAGACAATCGAGAACATTGTCAAGTTTAGCTTTGCTCTTTCCTGGATCTCATAAATACTTCACATCAGTTTTTCTGGTTGCAAAAGTCACCATATTTCTGTTACATATTTATTGTATTGTATTCAGATGTCCATTTGTATTGTCTTCTAGGCTGTAATTTTTTCCTCTCTTCCTGTGGTGGGATTGAACCCAGGGTCTTGCACATGTCGGGCAAGCACTCTACCACTGAGCTATAACCCCCATTATGGGTTTTTTTTGCGGGGAGGGCCTGGAACAGGGTGCATCCTTCCGCCTCAGCCTCCCAAGTGCTGGGATTACGAGTATATACCACTGTGCACAGCTGTGTGTCACGTTTTATTTATCTATTCATTAGTTTTCACTTGGACTGCTTCCAGGTTTTAACTTTTGTGGAGAGTGTTGTTATGAACTTGAGTTTACATCTAATTTTTCTGAGTACCCAGAAATGGTCAACTTGTCTCTCTTGGGAAAAGTAACACAGGTATATGAGTTCAGTTACATTTCTCGATGTTATCTTCCTTTGTATACAGGAAGATAGACTAAAACCTAACTTAGATTAAGGCTCTATGAAATACAAACTAATTTTGAAGTGTAACTATTTAGTCTATAGGTGTGTATGTTTTACTTCCTTAATTTCAGTATTGTTCAAGCAGTGATTTGCTTCCTGGTTTTCATTTATATTTAGATTTTCTAGGAAGATGAAGTGTTAACCAATTAGCAAATAGCAAAAGCACTGAGATTAGAAGAGTGTTGTTTTTCAGTAAAGCATTACTGACTTTTCTTTTCTCTTCTCTTTTCTTTTTGTTTTGGTAGGACTGGATTTGAGCTCAGGGCTTCACACTTTCAAAGCAGGCATTCTGCCGCTTCAGCTACACCTTCAGTCCATTTTGCTCTGGTTTATTTTGTAGATGGAGCCTAACTGATTGCCATAGCTGGCCTCAAACTACTTTGATCCTCCTGATCTCAGCCTTCCAAGTAGCTAGGATATTTGGCTCATTTCTAATTTATAAAAAATTTACCATCACTTTTTATGCTTTTTAGTAAGGTAGATAAATTGGCAATTTTTTTTTTCCCCTTTTGCTTGAGACAGAGTCTCTCAATGTAGCCCAGGCTGGCCTGGAACTCCAGTTCTTTCTGTCTCAGCCTCTTTCATAATGAGAGTACAGGCAAGTGCCACCATACTTGACAATACATTTTTTAATGTTTTAAATTCGAACATGTCTTTTGAAGTGTTGAGCACTATTGTAGTCATTCTTGTTAGAAATAGGAATACTGAAGTCAGTCTGATAAAATAATTTTTGTGATTTAATACTGACTTTGAAAAACCTCCAAATTGGACTGGATGTGTGGCTTCTGACTGTCTGGTTTGCAAGCACAAAGTCCTGAGTTCAAACCCCAGTTCCACAAAAAACCAAAAACAAAACCTCCAAATAAATGTGGTTGTTTCTTTAGAAAATGGGCTATTTTTCATAGCACATTTTTTTAAATGCATTTTTGGTGTACACATTTTTTCTGGAACTATTTTAAAGAAAATACATGAGCACTCCTTATTATATAATTTTATTGAAGTAGGATGTTTCTACTGTTAGTGTTTTTGAAGATGCTTGCTGATCTCTCTTCAGCTAATGAAAAATGTGGGTGGAGTGATCCTAAATGGCTGTTGACTTGAGTGGAGAAAGACATTTGAAGGATGTGCGCAGTGCACAGTGGTTTCCACAGATGTGTTTCATCATCGTTGCATAAACTCCCTTTTGGCCAATTTAGTGAATGTGTCCGGGTTGTGGGGAGAAAAATCTTTTGTTTCTATCTAGAGAAATAATTGTGGGGGTAGAGAGTATTCTTTTTCTTGATTAGAAAAATCCATTTTAGCTTTTTTAGATTACAGTGATAATAGCTTGTTATTACAGTAACAACAGCAATAATAATACCTTGGTTTTGGCTAGTGATTTTTTAGTATGCTCTAATTAATTTTTTATGATGTCTTAGTGTAACAAAGCCATATATTTTGCACCTTAATAGACCTACCTGCGTTTATCACTAGAAACCAAGAGCATTCATTCACTATGTGCAAGGCAAGAGCTAGGTTTGGGAGTTTGGTCTAAATGAGCTTCATAGCAGATTCATTCACAGTGCAAATTAATTGGCTCAGGAGGGAGCAGAGTTCCGCCTTAGGAGAGTGAGGGCCTTAGGGGAATTTGACTTCCTTATAAAATAACTGCTTTGTCTATACTGTCTTCCTAATTGTTTCTGAGTCTAAGATCTGAAAGCCTATAGCACCACAGCACTTTATTTATTTTATAAAATTTTTTGTTGGGATATATTCATTATAAGTGGCAGGAGTTGAAAGTGACAATTCCATTCAGACTTACATTGTATGTTATTTACATTTCCCCCATTGTCTTTCCCCATCAGCCCCCTTCCCAGTTACCACAGCACTTTAGAAAAGAAAACTAGGTATCCTTACAGAAATCTGGTATGGTCTGAATGTCCTACCTAATCTTGTTTAGGACCAGTAAGTTCAAAGCTTCATAAATAAAAACAATGGGCTGGTGGAATGGTTCAAGTGGTAGAGTACCTGCTTAGCATGTACAGGACCCTGAGTTCAAATCCCAGTACCACAGACACACACACATACACCCACACCCCAGCAAGAAAACCCAAAGTGTCTGTCGTTTTGTCACTGGAATGACTATTTGGAGTATTAGGTTTCAGTGGCCTGAGTTCTAAAAATAGGATAACCTACCTGAAGATAATATTGTGGTATTTTTTATGAATTATTGAATTTTTTTTTGTGTGTGTGTATATACACAAGATAGATTCGGTGTCAGCTGGGTGCTGGTGGCTCATGCTTATAGACCTAACTACTTGGTAGGCTGGGATCAGAAGGATTGTGGTTTGAGGCCAGCCTAGGGAGATAGTTCTTGAGACCCCATCTCCTAACCAAAGCAAATGGACTGGAGGTGTGGTTCAAGTGGGAGAGTGCTTGCTTTGCAAGTGCAGAGCTCTGAGTTCAGACCCTAGCCCCACCCCCCAAAAAAATTTAGTGTCAATTACTTTGGTGTATATTATATGAACTGCATTATAGTTCTTAAATGCATCAGTTTTTTTCTTTGATTATACAGCAATGTGGCAGGTAAATTTTTTCTTTTTGGTATTGGGGTTTGAACTCAGGGCCTACACCTTGAGCCACTCTGCCAGCCCTTTTTTGTGAAGGGTTTTTTCGTGATGGGGTCTCATGAACTATTTGCCCATGCTGACTCTTGACTGAGTAGCTAGTATAATGGGCGTGGGCTACCAGCACCTGGCAAATTAAACTTTTTGGCTTTACTATTTTATGTTAGTTTAACTTAGGGCAAGTTGTGTGTGTGTGTGTGTGTGTGTGTGTGTGTGTGTGTGTGTGTGTGTGTGTGTGTGTGTGTGTGTGTGTGTGTGTGTCTGTGTGTGTGTGTGTGTCTGTGTGTGTGTGTGTGTGTGTGTGTGTCTGTGTCTGTCTTAGCTTCTGTATCTGTTAGATGGAGATACTGGTAGTACCTATTATAGGATTTAATCATAGCTGCATGATCCTGCCCTACAGTATAAAGCTGTGTTTATTTTGCTATGAGTCTGTAATTTGGGCAGGTTTAGCAGAGTTAGGCAGCTCACTTCTGTTCTGCTTGGTGTTAACTTGTGGAGCAGCTGGAAGGCTGGAGGCTTGGGATTGGCAGAAAGGTCACTGACTTGCCTCATGCATCTGTTGTATTTCTGGGACCTGGGTGGAAGCCTTAAGCAGCTGGAGACTGGAATAGTGGGATTTCTTTGGTACTTCTAGCTCTGTGTACCATTTTCACAGCAGTTACTCAGCATGGTGGCTTTAGGGGAACCAGTCTATGAACACGGTATTTCAAGACTCCTGAGTTGGGTGTTCCAAGAAGGCCAGGCTAAAATTGGAAGTCTGGCAGTATCACTTGCACTATATTCTCAGACCTGTTCAAGCTCAGGAGTCATGCAGACCTCATGTATTGATGCCACATTATAAGAAGAGGAATGGATTGGGATATATTGATACGACCATATTTGGAAAATATAACTTGACACAAGTGCATAGAAGAATGCAGTACATATAGCAAATGGTCAATGTTAGCTATTATGAGGACTAGAAAGCTTTAGTGTCTTGTGATACAAATTTTGATATAATAAGTTATTTATTTATTTTGGTGAGACTGGGGTTTGCACTCAGGATTTTGTGCTTGCTAAGCAGGCACTCTACCAATTGAGCCATACCTCCAGTTCATTATGCTCTGGTTATTTTGGAGATGGGTTCTTGTGTACGGTTTACCCTAGCTGGCGTCAAACCACGATTATCCTGAACTAAGCCTCCCAAGTAGCAGGGATTACAGGAGTGAGCTGATGGCACTGGTTCAAGATTTAACTTTTTAATCCCTTTATGAGACCTTCAGTAAGGAGCAGGGAACATGATTATAGGCCATTGCACCAAACAGATGAGGAGTGGGGTAGATAACTCAAAGTGTTTTTATTCCTAAGCCAGCAGCAGTGACTCATGCCTGTAATTGTAGGTACTTGAGAGGCAGAGATTGGGAGGATTGAGGTTTGAGTCCATCCTGGGCAAATAGTTTGACAGATCCTATCTTGAAAATGCCCAACTCTTAAAAAGGGATGGAGGAATGACATGAGATAGAGTGCCTGTCTAGGAAGCATGAGGCTGTGAGTTCAAACCCTAGTAGTCCCTGCCCCCAAAAAAGTTTTCATTCTTTTTTTTTTTTTATTGTTTTATTATTCATATGTGCATACAAGGCTTGGGTCATTTCTCCCCTCTGCCCCCACCCCCTCCCTTCTTAAAGTTGCATAATATCAGGTGTACCACTTAAAACTTTTCAAGATATAGGGGATTCTCACATGCTTTGAATTGTTTTGAATTTTTACCTTTAATTTGAATATAAGTATGGGAGAGACATAGTATAATCTTTCTGCTAATGAGTGGCAGTTTTAGGATAGATAAAAAGAATATCACCTGTTAGCCAAATGATAGTTTACCTTGTTATACCATTAAATTAGGAATCCTATATATGGTTCAAAGGTTATCTATAATTTGATAAATGTGCCTTGACAAAGTGTGTACTTACTTCTGTTTAAAGTTTATTGTCAGTTACAACATTTTAAGATTATTGCTCACTCTGACCCTGTCAAATGTTTTTAGACTTATAGAAATTTTTGTTTTCCTAGATCTCCTGCCACTTTGTTCATACTAGCTGAAGAATCATACCATATTCCATTCTGAAAAATTTCAGTTACAGAATGTTTGTTTTAATGGCTGGGGATGTAGCTCAGTGGTATAATACTTGCCTAGCATGTTTGAGGCTCTGGATTCCATCCCAAGCACCATACATAAGCAGAAAGGGTTATAATAATTAGGATAGAAACTGAATAGAAGACTTCTGACGATGATGTGTTTTCATTGATAGAACAACATAAGCCTTGGTGCATTAGAGATTGGGGAGATCTTTGGGTCTTTTGCTGTTGACTGGGAGTCACTAGTAGACCAGGCTTGTCTTGAGTTTGCAATCTTTCAGTCCTCCTGCCCCTGGCTTCCCAGTGCTCTGATAACAAGTATGGTAACACCATCGTAAACCTCAAATGAGTAATCTTCAGACCCTGAGGATCTGAAGAAAGGGTTTGGACTCCTTGATTTTCTTGTTTTTATACTGGGTTCTTTATGGTTCCTTTTATCCTTTTGTCACTTAGTATGTGTCAGCTCAGTGGGTTTCCAACTTTTTAATGTAAAAGTACTGCTATTTCACAGATAGTAGTTGACAATCTTGATGTCTTTTGGTGAGAAAATAAACAATTTAGAAACAATTTACAGGGTACAGTGTTGTGGTTAGGAGGAATAAATTCTGGTGCTCTGCTGCACAGCAGGGTGATTATAGTTAATAAGAAGGCATTCTGTATTTCAAAATAGCTAGGAGGATTTGGATGTATGACAAAGAAATGATAAATGTTTAAGGTGATGGATATGCTAATTAGTCTGATTGCTCATTGCCAATACATTTATGTATATATATACACACATACACGCTGTGCCCCCACAGTTACCTCCTGTCAAGTTAAAAACAAAAAAAAATTACGCACTTGCAGTAGTGGATGAAAATTTTCCCCAAATGAATTTTTATACAGAACCCACCAATGCATAAGGCAGATTGAAATGGGATTTTATTAGAATTGCTTTTTTATGGACTGGGGGTGTGGCTCGAGTACTTACTGCCAAAAAACAACAAAAAAACCAGTGTTGAATTTTTTTAAGTTCAAAATTTTAACATAAAATCAAATAGTGAGAACAGTAATGCTTTTTAGATGAAATTGAATTTGAAATTAGGTTTGGGGTTGACTCACATTTATGTCTGTATCGATAACTCAGTGTATTCCTTTAGTCTGTCTTCCTGCTTAGCCTTAGAAATTTGATTTACAGATAGAATTTGTCCTGCCATTTCTTGTCACCTTAATTCTTCGATCTAGAGGTGTGAAAGGGGATTACTTGTATGATCTTTCTTTTTTTTTTTTTTTTAAAGACAAATTTCCATATGTAGCCCAGGTGAACCTTAAACTTGATCCTCCTGCCTCAGCCTCTGGAGTGCTGGAATTACAGATGTGTATCCCTATGCCTGGCTATTGGTAATGTACTGTCATTGGAAAATAACTTTTTCAAGTAAAATAATTGTAGAGTGGCATTGCTTTACATTTAATGCGTTAAATATCTGACTTAACCGAAGACAGACTCTCATATTTTCTGTTGCAGTGAATTTTTTTGGCTGATCTATATGAAAAAAAAAAAATCTGTCCAGATACTTGGTGGAAAAGGGAGTATTTGAATAGCCTTTTAAAATGAGTGTGTGTTTCTTTGATAACATCCCAGCACTTAACAAGTGGGAGTTCCTTCCCTTCCTCCATCTCTTCTTGGTGGAGTTTGATCTTGGGGCCTGTGCTCTTCTACTTAGATCCTCCAGCCCCACAAGTGGTAGCTTTTTTCCCTCCTTGAGACACGTTCTTACTGTGTAGCTCAGCCAGGCTTAGAACTCTTGATCCTCCTGCCTCCCTCTGCCTCCCGAGTGCCAGGATTGCAAGTGTGCACCACCACTCTTGGCTTAGTTTGTCTACAACATTAACATGGCCAGGCATTTTGGTACACGTCTTAATCCCAGCACTTGGGAAGTGGAGGTAGGAGGATCATGAGTTCCACGCCAGCCTGGGCTATGTAGTAAAATCCTGTCTCAAAAACAAAACAAAATTTGAATAGTGTGATTGCTTTGTCCAGCTTAGAATTTCTTCCAAATACCAGGCTGCTTAGGTGTTCACATTTTGCGTAAGTAGTAATTTTTCTTTGAAAAGGAGAATTAGTTGAGTAAAGAAATGTTGTAATATGTATGGTCCTAGAAATAGCATAAGTGGTGGGTTACCTAGTCATGGTCATCTTGTTTTCTGAACTCTTAGGTAGAAAGATACTCTTTCTTAAGAAATCTGTCTCCAGCTCAGGCTGCCATCAGAATCAGAAATTACCTGCAGTTTGTTCCCTATTCTCCTCTGTTGCATCAGAGGGGAATAGGGGACATCCACCCTTCGTCATGGTTGCATCATGGGTCTGGGGCCATAAGGGAGCCTGGAGATTTAGGATTAGGTTGGAGGAGTTTGAGTGGGCTGTGAAGCAAGTTTCAGTGGCCCTGCTAGGCTGGAGAAGGTTGTCTAGGGATGCTGAACATATGTGGGTGTCTTTGAGTATTTTGTAGTGTGAGGACCTCCCCTTTAACCTCTATTGCTACATTTGCAGCTTAGCCCCCAGTTGTAGACAAAGTGCATGCTTTTAATATATTAGGCTACCTTTATGAAGAGTGATAGCCCCATGAAATGCTCTTGTAAGTGAATGTTATACACAAGACTGAACAATGTTTAGTGTCTAGTTATTTGGACTTTTTTGTATGATACTTTTCTGGGGTAATGAAACTATGTTAGGCTGGGTGCCGGTGGCTCATGCCTTTAATCCTAGCCACTTGAAAGGTTGAGATCAGGAGGATTGAAGTTTGAAGCCAACCCCAGGTAAATAGTTCACTAGACCCCATCTCCCAGATTACTGGCGTAAAACTGGAGGTGTTGTTCAAGCATTCAAGTGCCTGCTTTGCAAGCTCGAAACCCTGAGTTCAAATCCCATCCCCACATACAACAAAACTGTGCTAAACTCTGCATAGATTCTAAGTGGTTGGCCCCCAGGTGTATGAGTCTCTACTTTATTTTGCTTAGCTTTTTAAAAAAGTTTTTGTTTTTAATTAATTTTGAATTTTTTTAAATTAAAAGAAGTATGGGGCTGGGTGTGGTGGCGTATGTCTGTAACGTCACCACTTAGGAGACAAGAGCAGGAGGATGGTGAGTTTGAGGCTCGCCTGGGCTAAATAGCAAAAAACAACAATAACAAAAACACCTGTGGAGTGGCTCCAGCCATAGAACACCTGCCTAGCAACTGAGAAGCCCTGAGTTCAAACCTCAAAAAAAGACTAAACAAAACAAAAACCTCAGGATGTGTACTAATTAAAAATTATGTACATGCTTATAATCCTAGCTACTCAGGAGGCAGAGATCAGGGGGATCACTGACCAAATAGTTCTAGAGACCCTATCTCAAAAAACCCTTCACAAAAATAGGACTGGTGGTGTGGCTCAAGGTGAAGGTCCTGAGTTCAAACCCCAGTTCCACAAAAAAGAAAAGAAAAGAAAAAAAAAATGGAATGTGAAACAAGTTTCTCTTACTGTTGCATTCCCTCCCTCCCAGCACTTGTCCAGTGTGGTTTGTGTACCCTTCCCAGATACCTTTAGAGGATAGCTGTCTCTATGTCTGTCTTCTTCCTCCACTTAACCTGTGCAAATTGGAGCATTATTGCCCTGCACTTGTGTGTGTGTGTGTTTTACTTAACTACTTTGGAGTTGCATCACAGTAGTTTGTTGTTTTATCACTTCCTGAGGTAGTTTACAAATTGGGTATGATTGATTGATCACTTGAAACCATTAGTATTTGCCTTTGGGGTTAGATTAATACGATTTATGTAATGTAAATAATGTGAAGTTCATGTAAATTACATAAAGCAAGTGATAAGGAAAAGAGGCAATAGTTTCAGGGCCTCATGAAATTTGAAATTTCTAGGGTTTAAATAAAAATTTTTATTTCAATGTAGAAAGACCACCATTCCCACAGGTCATTAGTAGAACGACAGTGTATGACTCATATTCAACAGCTGATTCACATGAGAGTTTTGCAGAGATTTCAGAATTTTAGAGTTAAGTTTTAGGAGTTCAAATTTAGAATCTATATTGACTGATAGGTGGTTAGCCAGATGAGTTTAACCACTAGATTATCTTTTAAAGAGAAAGATGAGGCATTTTTCATATCTGAGGCATCCTACAAAATATTTTTGTTGACTTTAAAAAAGATGGGTGGATTTAAGGCTTGTAGGCCTGGCTCAAGTGGTAGAGACCTGTCTAGCAGACTTGAGGTCCTGAGTTCAAGCCCCAGTACCACCAAAAAAAAAAAAAGTATATTTGATGTTAAAAAACTAATTACTTTAAAGCTTACTTAGTTAATAAAATTCATGTTAATTTTCTTAGATGTGAACAAATAAGGTGGTATTGGATGTAGGTGAATGTTATTTTTAGAAAGTGTGTGCTGACACCTATGTTTATAGTAGTAGTATTCACAATAGCTAAGCTATGGAATCCTCATAGGTGCCCTTTAGCTGATGAATGAATAAAAACAGTGTGACGTGTACCTGCAGTGGAGTATTAATTCAGCATAAAGAAGAATGAGCCGGGTGCCTGTAATCTTAGTTACTTGGAAGGCTGAGATCAGGAGGATAACAGCTTGAGTCCAGCCCAGGCAAGTAGTTCCCAAGACCCATCTCCAAACTAACTAGAGCAAAATGAATTGGAGGTGTGGCTCAGTGATAGAATACCTGCTTTGCAAGTGTGCAGCCCTGAGTTCAAACCCCATTTCCACCAAATAAAAAAAGAAGAAATTATGTCATTTGGATGAAAATAGATGAAAGCATGATAGCCAGACTGCATGTTTCTTTCTAGTCTTTAAAAATGAGTAACAGTATGTAAAACGAATTCCATTTGGGGATGAATTCCAGCAGGAGAAGGGAGGGCAAAAGGAGAGGGTGAAGCAGAAGTGAATATGGTGAAAGTACTGTATTCTGACATGTGAAAACAGAACTATGAAACTTGGTAAAATTGTTTTAGGAAAATGGGTGTCAGGGAGAGATAAAGTGGTTGAATGTTATTGAGGTACATTGTATGCTTATGTGGAAGTATCAAATAAAACCCCTTTCTACAAATATATGCTAATAAAAAATCTTAAGGGTTAAAAAAGCATATGAAGTAATTGTAGTTGAAGTGTCACATTTGCAACTTTCACAGATTTAGAAAAAATAGATTTCATTTGTAGTAAATAGGGCAAAATATTAATATAATTCAGATTTAAATACACTGTGACCTTAAAAGTTTCCATTTCTTCCTTTTTTTTGTGGTGGTGGAAGATTGAACCCAGGACCTCACGCATGTTTTCAAGATCTCTATCCCTTAAGCTACACCCCAGCCTGAAACTGAATTCTTGATTAATTAAATTTGGGAGCTGGGTATGGGACCTAGGTCCCTGAGCATGCTAGGTGAGCACTCTACCGTTTATATGTTCCATGCCTGAAATTTTCCATAATGAAAACTTGAGCATCAGGAAACATAAAACCCCTTAAAAGTTAATATAAGCCAGACCTAGTGGCTCACATCTGTAATCCTAGCTACTTGGAGGCTGAGATTGGTAGGATTGATGTTTGAGGCTAGCTGGGACAAATAGTTCAAGACACCCCTCTCCAAAATAACTGTAGCAAAATGGACTGGAGGTATGGCTCAAGTTGTAGAGTGCCTGTTTTGTGAGAATAAAGGCCTGATTTCAAACTCCAGTCCCACAAAAGAAAAAAAACAAAAAAACCCCCCAAAAACCCAAAAGTTAATGTAAGTTAGGTGCAGTGGTTCACAACTGTAATCCCAGCACTGGGTTGGTTGAGGCAGGATTGTTGAGTTCAAGACCAGCTTGGGCTGGTGAGAGACCCTGCCTCAATTTTTTTTTTTTTTTTAACTTCTTTTGCCTCAAAATTTTGTTGTTGTTGTTGTGGTTGTGGTTGTCAGAGCTAGCCTAGACAACAGGGCAAAACTTTGTATCAAAAAAACCAAAAAACAAAGCTAGAAAAAGACTATTTTGATTTTGGTAAAATCAGACTGACTATGCTGGGAGGTTGAAGCTAGCGCCTATGTGGGTCAGGGAAGTGCTCTCCTGCTAGCTTCATCTCCAGTCTCTGTTTTTTTATTTAGAAGGACAGATACTGCAAAATTCCCATGTTTTTGAGATGGGAAAGCTTGGATGCAGTAGCAGTTTAATTCTAGATTCAGGAATTGAAGAGATGATGTCAGGTCAGCAAGTGATTTGTAGAGTTGTGCAGATGACGCTTTGAGCCGTTGTTTGCAGTGGAGATACCGTTGTCTCAGGCTTCTTGGGTGTGTGGGGGAGGTGAAGGAGGGGGTGTTTTCTGTAGGGTTTAGTATCGGACAGTTCTTACATGCCAAAAGTTGCTTAGATTATCCTGTATCTGGTTCTCAGGTACTGTTGTGTTCTGCATTGATTTGTATTGTATTGCCAACTAATTTCAGTGGAGAATATGGTCAGTATGATTTATTTTTATGCAGCAGAATATTGTGGTAATCTTAATTGAATATAAGCTCATATTCATGTTAGTGACTTTCTAGGAATAACACAGCCTTTTTTCTTCTTTTGTAGCATAAGCAGTACTATAATGGATGTAGACAGCACAATTTCCAGTGGGCGTTCAACTCCAGCAATGATGAATGGACAAGGAAGCACTACTTCTTCAAGCAAAAATATTGCCTATAATTGTTGTTGGGACCAGTGCCAGGCTTGCTTCAACTCTAGCCCAGACCTGGCAGATCACATCCGTTCCATACACGTAGATGGTCAGCGAGGAGGGGTTGGTTTTGTCATTTATTTTTTTCGCTCCATTTTCATTAGTTTTGTTAATTTGTAATTGCTAGTTAGGCATTTATTTCTCTTGAAATAAGTGGAGATGGTTTTTACACAGGATTTATTTTTTCAAATGATGTTTTTCTTTAAACTACTCTCCTACCTACTCGGTAGAACCAAATGCAAATAGGATATATTATGTGCTGGTTTTCAGCATGCTTCTAAGTGTGTTACCTTGAAGGAATTAGATTTTTAAAAATATAGCAGAAGCCAGGCACTCATGCTCATGGCCTGTAATCCTAGCTACGTGGGAGGCTGAGATTGGGAGGATCATAGTTTGAAGCCAGTTTAGGCAAATACTTTTTGAGACCCATCTCCAAAATAACCAGAGGGAAATGGACTGGAAGTATGGCTCAAATGGTAGAATGCCTGCTTTGCAAGTGTGCAGCCTAAGTTCAAACCCAGTCCCACTAAAACAAAAAAAAAAACACCCCATCACATATATATACATATATACATATATGTATACACACACATATACACACATACATGCATATTTGTGGAATATTATAAATAAATACAATAGATTCCAGGGTTCTAATGTTTTGAGTTGGGACCATTCAGGAATTAACACTGACTTAGATTTCCCTTGTTAGGGGGTCCTAGATTATTCCTGATGCTGAAATTCTATTGAGAGACTGCTGGTACCAGGATTAGTAACGGCAGTCCCACAGAATGACAACCTGAACTCATCGTTTGTGAGTGAGAATTGATCATCTTCCCCAGGTCTTGTCAGGGCTCATTTAGGAAGAAAGTTCTAATTACTCAGTGTTGACCTGTACACTGTCAGGAATATACTTACTGTGTCAGCTCACATAATTTAAATGTCACGTGGTAGGGAGTGCAGAGTTAAACAAATTAGGTGAGTCAGAGTGTAATGGATCAAAAATTAATTTATAATTTTCACTTTTACTCATATTTGTCTTGAATACTTACCACTCTTATATTTTCCAGAGATTAATAGACATTGTAAGTACAGATAATTTATTAGGCCATGAGTCCCTCATCTTTCCATCACTGTTGAAGTAGACTGATGCTAATATAGTTAAAATTATCACAGTTTAAGGGAGTGGATAACTGTTTCCAAAGTTGAGTTGATACTTAGATTATAGTATTGATCTTTTTTCTTTTTCAAATTCATCCGGGGATGTAGCTCAGAGGTACAGTGCTTGACTAGCATGCTTGAGGCCCTGGGTTCAGTCCACATCATTGCAAAAAAATACGCAAACACGTAAGCCTCTTAACATTTTGATCAGAAGTGTTGTCCCTCCAATTTCTTTTTCTTTTTCTTTTTTTGGATTGGGTTTGAACTCAGGGCTTTGTGCTTGCAAAGCAGATGCTCTACTGCCTGAGCCACACCTCCAGTCCATTTTGCTCTGGTTTTTTGTTGTTGTTGTTGTTTTTTCTGAGGGGGTGGTACTGCGGTTTGAACTCAGGACTTCACAACTTGTTAGGCAGATACTCTACCACTTGAGCCACTCCAAGTGTTGGGCATTGGGTATTTTCAAGATATGGTCTCTTGAACTATTTGTCTGGGCTGACCTCGAACCACAATCTTCCTAATCTCTGCCTCCTGTAAGGTTACAGGTGTGAGCCACCAATGCCCAGCTGCTCTGGTTATTTTGGAGATGAGGGCTTAACTGTTTGCCTAGGCTGGCCTTGAACCTCCATCCTCCTTCCTAGTAGCCAGGATCGCAGGCAGTATTTTCAAGTTTTTTTTGAAGAAAATACCCTTGTTAAATATGTTATAATGTGGCAGCAATCTTCTGCTTACTCAAACCTAAGAAGTAAACCTTCTTATTACTAAGTTTAATAGGTATAAGTAACCAGTCAGATTATACTTCCACATGATCTGTGAATGAACTGTGTCTGTCTTATGGTGTTTTCGCTATAAAACCCATCTCTGGCTAGAGTGTTAGCTGATATTTAGTGTTGAAGTACCTTACCAGGTTGGTTTCCTGGCTATTAAAGATCTGCCTTATTTATTTAGGCATGGCTCGAGCCCCTGAGTTCAAACCCCAGTACCACCAAGGAAAAAAAGGGGGAGTTTCACATGTAGCCCAGGCTGGCCTCAACCTCACAGTTAGGTCCTCCTGCCTCAGCATCCCCAGTGTTGGAATTACAGGTGTGCACCAACATGCCCAACTCAGATCTGCCTTTTGTTAGCTGGTGCTTGATGTCACTTGGTGTATACTACTGAACCACAGCATATGCTTTTTTGTCTCTTGACTTAGAAGCTTTTTGTCACTTGACTTAGCTACTATATATAGGACTATCAGTTGTATAGAGAGATCACTGTGCTTCGTGGTAGGTGTTGGAGAATTTCACATTTCTTAAGTCTTGGATCCTTCAAATTGTGTTGGCAAACAGCCTCATGTGAATGTTTTCAGCCGTTTCCAGTGTTGCAGAAAACATGCAGTTCCAGACTGGGTTTTCTGAGTTAGATGTATCATGCGATGACTGCAGTTACATTACCTTATTGGTATTGCAGAGCTGGGGATGAAATTTTAGTATTTCTGCAGTATGCGTGATAGTATGCTTCTGGTAAAAAAGTGTATGAAAATCCCCACGTGTCATTCTTTTGAACCCTATTCAGAACATTACTTTATTGTAAATAAAAAGATTCCCTAGCTAATTTTAAGTGATGCTATTTTGGTCAAAGAAAGGAGTGCTGTCTTTGGAGAACATGAATTGCCAAACTATATATATAAAGGATCAAAGAAGTATAGAAAATGCACACCATGTTTTTCTGTGTATCGGTATTGGTATGTAGATGTGTTCTGAAGTACAAAGCATGTTTTTTTTTTTTGGTCAGTGCTGAGGATCAAACCCAGGGCCTCATACATGCTAGACAAGTGCTTCTAGCCTTGAATGACTAAGTATGAATGACAATCTGATACTTGGTACTGCTGTAAAAGTTAGAAGAGTTTTATTTTTTTGTCATTACTGGGGTTTTTTCTGTGTATTATTGGACTGCTGAAATGAGGCATTGAGCTCCCCTCCCTTCTTTTTTGCAGTGTTTTGCTTTGTATCCCAGGCCAACTTTGAACTAGAATCCTCCCGGCTCAGCTTCCTGAGTGCTGGGATTACTGGTGTGTGCCTGTTTGCTGTATTTGGCTTTTTCTTCCTCAGTGCTAGGAATCAAACCTGGGACCTCATACTTGTTAAGCAAGTACTCTATATTGAGCCGCATCTCTAACTGTATTTTTGCATTTTGAAAAAGAAATCTGAGACAAAATAATTTAATCAAAAATATATTCTACTTCTCTTGTATGTTTATATTTTGTAAACAAATGAATTGTTCTAATTTTGTTTTAGAAATAGTGGATAATGGACATGTTGGTGCACTCCCAGCTACTTGGGAGGCGGATACGGGAGGATCTTGGTCCAGGCTGGCCTAGAACCCTGATCTCGATCTCAGCCTCTGAAGTAGCTAGGATTAAGGTGTGAGCCACCACTGCTTGGCTTTGTTTTTTGCAGCCCTAGGGTTTGAACTCAGGGCCTTGGTACTTGCACAACAGGTACTGTAGCACTTGCGTCACTTCTTCCAGCCCAAGAAAAAACAAATTGCTACATTTTCAACAGACTGAAAGTAGGTCATCTGGAAGGGAAGGTCTACAATGACCAGATTATGGACTGGTTTTATCAGGGCTTTCCTAATATAGAGTAGGAAAGAAAATGTAGCTTTGAACAGTTTTGTGGTTTTTGTGGATCTCTTGTGAGTTTTTAGTGCTGTTTTGTGTGTCAAGACTATCCCTGTGGAAGCTTAGCTCCACTCCCCAAGGATTATTTTTTTAAATATTTCACCCAAATGTAGTTAACCATGGTTAACTTTAGTAGGCGTCCTTCCAAGTGGAGTTTGGGCCCCTACTCACTAATAGCTGTTACAATTACAGGGTCTGTCATTGCCTCCCTAGTCTTGTTTGCTCCTAAGGGAGAACAATTAGAAGTAAAAGATTGTTGTTTCTCCCAAATGTGGTGGTTAGGTATGTTAGAGGGAGTGTTTATCGGGAGGAGCAAAGTTCTATTTTTTCTTTGGTTTTGGAGTAATTAAGAGTAGCAGTTAGTTAATATTTACATCAAGAAATTTGGGTGTTGGTGGCTCACACCTGTAATACTATTTTGGAGGCTAAGAGAGGGAGGATTATGATTTGAGGCCAGTGTGGGCAAGTAGGTTGTGAGACCCTCATCTCCAAAATAAGCAGAGCAAAATGGACTGGAGGTGTGGCTCCAGTGGTAAAGGTCTGCTTTGTAATTGTGAAGCCCTAAGTTCAAACCCCAGTCTCCCCCCTCCAGTCTTCTCCCCCGAAAAAAAAAGTAAAGTAAAATTGTTCACTAGTACAAAAGTTGCTACACAAATGAAGTTAAATCTTGTTCTCAAATACTTGCTTTAAGGCATTTCTGCTGTTTACTGCTTACTCTGGTTTACTGCTTGGGTTGAAGATGCAAGCTGAGCAGTACTCATTATCTGCATGTGATCATCAAACAGAATTGCGGTGCTGGGGTTTGAACTCAGGGTTTCTTGCTAGGCAGGCACTCTACAACTTGAATCATTCCACCAACCCAGCAGTCCTGAATTTTTATGACATGATAACTTTTAAGTTTTTTTTCTTTTTCTAGATGTACTTCAAAAGCATCATTGCATAAATGTGTACTGGGGTTAGGGGGTTCACATGTGAAGCACGAAGTGCCATGACTTGCTGTGTGGGCTTCCTCTGTTTCCTGTAGCTGTTCAGCAAGTCTGTTGTGGGGTCAGGATGTGCAATGACATCTGAGCAGTCACATCAGGTGTAGCAGTGTTGTCTTGCTACTTTGACTAGTGGTTTTGTTTTTCGTTAGAACTGACCTCAGTTACTCATTCATGGACATTTTTTCTAGTGTTTAAAATATTTTTATTTCAGACTTGATGTTTAAAGTATATTTTTGTTTTGTTTTGTTTCGTGGTCCTGGGAATTGAACCCAGGGCCTTGTGCATGCTAGGCAAGTGTTCTATCACGGAGGAATGTTGCTAGCCCTTAAGACATGTTTCCTTAGTTCTGTGTGTATATATTCTACATACAGAATACACCTGGTATTCAAAGTGGGATTCTGTTTACAGTTGTTCCTATCTTAGAACACAAAGAGCGCCAAAGTGATTCCAGAGCAATTGTGCTGGTTGGGGAGCGGTTTTCACTGTTGAGGTTGATGAAAGTATGTCAGCTAGGAAATTGGTATCTCACTAATGGGGGTAAGAAAGATTAGGTTGTTAGTGTTAGTACTTTTTTCTTTTTTTGTGGGGGCGGGGGGAGGTGGTACTAGGATTTGAACTAAGAGCTTTATGCTTGCTAGACAGATGCTCTGCCACTTGAGCTGCTCCACCAGTCCTAGTGTTGCTAATGTCCAAACCCAGTGGTGCTTAGTTCCCTGAGCCTACGAATGTGATCTGTTTGTTAATAAAATAGCTCTTTGCCCATTGGTTTTGCCATTATGTATTAAGTATTTTATATTAAAACTGCTTCATAGCATTAAAATGGAAATAACTCTTAATGTTCTTAATGGATAGAACAGCATAATAAATAACATATACTTGTGAGAATATGAATTTATGAGCAGAAAAATAATTTCATCCTGTAAATTTTTTACTCATTCTTTGAAATTGAAAACATCACCATCTACCGATGAACAATATTGAGCATTTTTTCTTTTTTTTATGTTTTTATATTTTCCTAATGTTTAAGATTAATAGTTGCTTGTTCCCTCACGTAGTAAGTAAAAATACCTAATAAATAACAGCCCATGTCCTACTTTCTAGAATGATAGTTACTTTTGTATATTTCCTTTTAGTACTTTGTGATGGTGTCAGGTCCGTATTGAGGGGAGCAGATGGCAGCCTTAGGGAGCAGGGTTAAAACTGCCTCATACTGGCAAATTCAGAAAGTTCATATATGGAGCATTTTGATTGGCGAATATATCAAATGGCTTCTGGCTAATCAGACTCACCATGTTCATTTGAACTTACAAGGAGTGGAAATCTGCTGAGATGAGTGATGGAGATCATTGTGGTTCTTCTTTCAACAGGTGTTTGTTTGCTTGTGGAAGGGTTGTAAAGTATATAACACTCCATCCACCAGTCAGAGTTGGTTACAGAGGCATATGCTGACACACAGTGGAGACAAACCTTTCAAGGTATGTATGTGGGGTTGGTTTTCTTCTTAAATTTCAGTTTAGGTTGGCATGTTTCCTTATGGGCATACTTTTGCCCTTCTAACAAGTTTTAAAAGAACCATTTAACATTTTTGTAAGTGCTTGGATTTCAACAGTAGATGGAGATAAAGATAATTTAATCCACTTTTTCCCGTTTGAAGAGCAGAAAAAAGTTGCTGTTAGATGGGAGTTGTTTTTTTATTTTTTATTTTATTTTTCTTGGAGTCAAAGTCTTAGTATGTACCCCAACCTGGCCTGGAAACTTGCTGTCTGTAGCTCAGGCTGGCCTCAAATTGTGATCCTCCTGCTTTAGCTCCCTAAGTGCTGGGCTTCAGCACTTAGCCAGCCACCACGCCTGGGTAGGTAAGGGTTTTAAAGCTGCAGTAGACAGAACAGGTCAAAGCTAAATTTGCCAGTTGTCTTCTGTTAGTATTGTGCTTTCACTATCCAGGGTGCAGCCTCAGCAGCCCATAACACCATTGTGAAATCAAGAGCTATAGAACTCAGCTTTGAGGCTACACCGGGGGCTTAGTTGTCAAGTACACATGTCTTGGGAGATTATAAAGAACAAAATCAGGAAAAAAAATTCTCCTTCCATTTGTCTTCATTGAAAATTAAACAAGATATTTTGGTTTCTAATTGTGGAAACCATGTACCACAGAGTTTAAAGGTTTGTGTTTAAAATCATAATATGTACTAGAATGTATGTACTCTGCCGGAAACTTCCCTTAAGTTTTGTCAGAGAATGAGGTGATACTTGTGGAATTGCTTTTAAAAATCATTTGAATGTTTTTTTAAAGAGACACTCATTAACAAGTTTGAAGAAATCACATCAAAAGTTCATAGCCAGGTGTGGTAGGAATGCCTGAGGTCCCAGCAGTTTTGGAGGCTAAGGCAAGAGGCTTGCTGGAACTCAGGAGTTAGGAGCCAGCCTAGGCAGCATGGTCAAACCCTAAATTGTTTTTTTTTTTTTTTTTTGCATTTAGAAATCTTGCTTCCTCTTCAGTCCTGTATCCTCTTCCCCTACACATGTAACTACTGTTACTTGTGAATTCTTTTAGTACTTCTTTATGGAATTAAAAACATGAAATAAACATGTAGTCTCATTCTTCCTTTTTTCCCCCTCTGGCAGTGCTGGGGTTTGAACTCATGGCCTTGTGTCTTAGGCATACCCACTACCACTTGAGCCATACCTCCATCCCTTTTTGCTTTAGTTACTGATTTTTTGGTGGCACTGGGGCTTGAACTCAGGACTTCATGCTTTCTAGGCAGGCGTTTACCACTTGAGTCACTTCGCCAGCCCTGCTTTGGTTATTTTTGAGATAGGGTCTCTCTAGGTAGCTAAGACTGGCCTGGTACTACTATGGAGCTGACCTCAAAGTCATAATCCTCCTGCCTCAGCTTCCCAAGGGCTATTATTTATTATAGGTATGGGGGAGCATGCTTATAGTTCTTTGAGTAAATTACTGTTGTTCTCATGTAAAGATGGGGAAACTAACATAAGAAGAAATTAAGTATGTTCTGTGGTCATTGGCAGTCAGTGAGACCCAGGATCTCAAAGTGGTATGTGGTCTGAGGACTTACTGTTTCCATATAGAACAGCTCCTGTGCTCCGTACAATCTGTATTTGGGTTACCATCTGTTTGTCTTTGTTATTAGCTACTATTTTAGCAATTTCAGTACTTGTTTATTTTCTAGGCAGGCACTATACCACTTGAGCCACTTCACCAGTCCTTTTGTTTATTTTCTTATTTTTTTTTTTTATCTTTTTGAGACAAGGTTTCATTGTGTAGTCCACTTTGGACTCTTGATCCCTGTCTCAGCCTCCCTCGGACTCAGATCATAGGCAAGAGCCACTATGTCTGGTGAGCTTTTCCTTAATTCTTTGTAGTCTCTTGATACTCTTCCTCCACCCTGTTACATGCAAATAAATATGTTGTAAAAATAATAGTGCCCTGTTAAAATTTGATATTAATCCAGATGACAGTGGTTCACACCTGTAATCCTAGCTACTTGGAAGGCTGAGATTGGGAGGATTGAAGTAGTTTGAGACCAGCTCAGGCAAATAGTGAGACTCCATCTCCAAAATAAACCAGAGCAAAATGGACTGGAGGAGTTGCTCAAGTGGTAGAGCACCTGCTTTTGCAAGTACAAAGCCCAGAGTTCAAACCCCAACCCTCCCATCCCACAAAAAACCCATTTTTGATATTAAAAAGCATAAATAAGAATATATAAATATAGCTATAATCTATCTATAGAAAGGCATTTTTTATTCTTTGTATCTGACTTGGTAATCTAGTAGTAAATATTTTGCACATATGTGCAGTCTTTTTTAGTTTTGTATTGGATATTTTATGCAGTGAATTTATTACCCTAATGTTTTAGGATTGTGTAATTTCATTTTGTGTGTGGGGTGCTGGAGTTTGAGCTCAGGGCCTCATGCTCTGCCACTCAAGCCACTCCACCAGCCCTTATGTAACGATTTACTGTATTTTATGTGGCCATTCTGTTCTCGATGGATATTTTTCCTAATTTTCCCAGATGTAAACAGTAGTGTAGTCAGTACAGTTTTGTAAATATTGGAGAATATAAATTCCTAGAAGCTTGTTTTTTCCAGTGCTGGGGATACTCTATCATTGAGCTTTATCTCCAACCCCCTTGAAGGCATTTTGTCTCCAAAGGACCTATCAAAGGATATGTGTCCAGGTGGGGCATGGAAGAACCTGTGATCCTAGCACTGGAGAGGCTGAGGTAGGAGAATCGAAAGTTGGAGGCCTTCTGAGGTCGCATAGTGAGCCTTTGTCTCAAAACAACAATAAAACACAAAAGGCATGTGTATTTTATATTTTATAGGCTTGCTTCTGCCAGGTATTACTAAATGCCAGTGTATCTGACCAGAAGGGCATAAAATAGTGCCTGTTTCTTAACCTTGCTGACACTTGGTATTATTAGGTTTTTTTTGTTTTGTTTTTAATTTTTCTGGGCTGGCCTCAAACCACCATCCTCCAGATCTCAAATACCCAAGTAGCTGGAATAACAGGCTTGAGCCGCCACACTTGGCTGAGACAGCATCTTAATGTGTACCCATCAGCTGTGGACTTCATCCTTCTATCTCAGCCTCCAGACTGTTGGAATGACAGGCATGTGCCACCCCTTCTAGAAGAAACTATTGCTAAACAGTCTTGAGGCAAATTATTTCACAAGGTTGTTGTAATTAAGTGAATTAAATGTAAGCATTTTGTTTTTCTTTTGTGGATGCTGGGAATTGAACCCAGGGCCCTGCACTTGCTAGGCAAGCACTCTAACTCTGAGCCACACACCTCCAGCCCTTTACTTGAAATATTCCGAAGAGTGGGTGAGGCTAATTGCCTGTCTTCTGGGTTCCCATGGCTTCCTTTGTTTACTGTTACTAGATTGTCTTGAAGTTCTTGGCTTTTTATGTTCTCATGAGTACATGTATGCTTTCTTAGGGCAAGGAGTGTATCTTGTTCATCCCTGTTCTTCTAATCCTGTGTAGTCCTGGATATAGGAAAGTGCTTGAACTAAAATTATGAGTCATGCCTCCTTCACTCGCTCACTGTGTATCCAAGAGTGGGTGAAGTTCTTTTTTTTTTTTTTTGTAGCTCTTTAACTTGAGCCATGCCTCTAGCCTTTTTTTGTGTTGGGAGTTTTCAATATAGTGTCTCACAAACTACTTGTCCAGGCTGACATTGATCCACAATCCTCCTAATCTCTGCTTTCTGAGTTAGGATTATAGGAGTGAGCCACTGGTGCCCAGTGAAGATATTTAATACTATGAGTGCTTGTAGTAACCCCCAAATGTCTCTTGCATGTCAAGAGAAAGAAATTTTTATTAGCATTATATAAGGAGCTCACTAAATGTTTGAGCCAACATTGATTTTACCAGAATCCATAAGCACATAGGTATGGTTTTCACTAATATATTGAGAAGTACCTGATTTGCAAGCTGCTTCTGGGACTATAATAGACTATAATATTCCTAAGTGTGCATTCGTGTGAGGTGGGATAAGTGTCTAGTGATGCAATAAGAGTGTGATGATCCCCCAAAGGATGATTAGTTCTGAGCTTTTGAGGCATATTAGGGAGTTTGTGAAGAAAGTCAGATTTCTACTAATACAGGATTGTATTAAATATTTTTAGAAGTTTAAACTGGTATAGGTACTTGGATTGAAAGAAAGAACTTGGAGGCATATAGATAGGGTGTGTGTGTGTGTGTGTGTGCGTATGAATGTGTACACTGTTCTACAGACAAACTAACACAGATTGAACTACCTGTGAATAATGTGCTGGATGTGTTTGTTTAGTATTATCAATGTTCATACTTGGAGTTTGGCTTTCAAGTCAAAAACTAAGCCAATTGGATATTAAATTACTAACAGAGAAGTCATTGTTAATCCAGCTGTGGGTTTTGGTGCTTGGGATCATTTTGGAAAATGATTTGATTACAGAGAATCATTTGTTGGAAAAACTGCAAAAATTATCTCTCAGGATCTAAGTAGAAATTATATACTTGAGCTGTAGCTCATTTGGTATTGTAACTGATGATGTTTGGAGCGTTCTGCATTCACTGCTTTACAGCAGATTTGCCAGGCACTTGGATAGTTAGCTGGCCTCTTGATTTCCCATCTTGCAACAACACAAGGCTGAAGAGGGTAGTATTTAATGGAACTTAGACAGATCTGCAGAAGACCAGCACTATGAATGTCTTAACAGAGGCTGGATCTAATAGTTTAACACATCTATAAAAATTTCCTTCAAAGTTGATACTGAAATTCTTTCCTACATGTTGTCAGTGTTGACAAGTAGGGAGGCTACTGATGGCCTTAAGGTAGTTTATATTTTAAGGTAAAAATATTTTTAAAATTCAGGAATCCAAGTAATTGTTAGGATAGCAAAACACCTTACTGCTCGTGTTATAAAAGTGGTTAATTCAAAACCAGATCTTTCTAGGAAGAAGATCCCACTCTTTCTGTCTTGTTGTAGTGGAAAGAGTGGTGAACTGAACCATGAAACTCAAGTTTTGTTTTCTAGCTGTGTCACTGCCAAACATGTATTTTCTTGGGCCACTTAGTTTATTTATAAAATGAACTTCATTTATGAAAGAAGTGCTTTGTGCTTCTTTCTAGAGTTAGTTTTGTGTACACTACTGATTTCCTTCTGAAAATTCTAGATATTCACTGAAATTCTTCTCACACCTTACCCAGCGTCCCTGACATCCCTTTATCTTTTGTTCTCATTTAGTGTGTTGTTGGCGGCTGCAATGCCAGCTTTGCTTCTCAGGGGGGGCTAGCGCGCCATGTGCCCACACACTTCAGTCAGCAGAATTCATCAAAGGTGTCTAGCCAACCAAAGGCCAAAGAAGAATCTCCTTCTAAAGCTGGAATGAACAAAAGGAGGAAACTAAAGAACAAAAGACGACGCTCATTACGTAAGCATTTTGCTTGGACATTCTGTATGTAATTAAGTTTTGTCTATATCTTGGGCTTTCAAGAACATCCAGTTTTTACTCACCTTCAACTTGCCTTACCTGTTCCTATGAGTAGTCGTAAGCAGGATACCTATCTGTGTGAGAATTCAGTGGCATGTTTGTAGAAGTTACGGGAGTAAAGCATATGTGACCTTAGTAGAATATAAACTTTGTAGACTTAGATTTGCGGGGCTTCTTTGATTTAGTTCTAAATTAAGAAAAAAATTTAAAACACAGCATTGTTGGTGTTTCTAGAAATATTTTAGAAAATCTGGACACCACAAAGGTAAAAATCAAGCAAATGTTACTCCATCATTGACTCCAAAGCGACGTATGTGTGTATAGCAAAAGAATTTTAGTACAGTCTAAGAGTTTGTACTTGTAGTCTATTGTAACACATAGATAGAATGAGTATGTGTTTTATACTAGGTTATAACATATATCCTTGATGTTCATGGTGGAAAATAATTAAATAACCATGCTTCCAAATGTTAGGGCAGGGATTGACTGTGAACTTCCAGGGTCTCACACCATATCTGGTGTCAGCTGGCTAATGAAGCTTGAATGGAGAAATAGGAAGTAAGCGAGTAAGTGAAGCTGTCATGAAAAAGGGAATCCTCTGCAAGGGTCAACTAGAATGAAAAAATCTGGGTTGAACCTTGCCCCTTTCTCTTGGGATTTGATTGGAGTACAAATAAACTAATCCAAGACTATAAAGCCAGTCGGTAAAACATGGAAATAAGTTGGTTTTTAAGTTTTTTTTTTTTTTCTTTTGTAGGACTGGGTCTTGAACTCAGGGTTTCCTACTTGCAAAGCAAGTGCTTTGCCACTTGAGCCATGCTTCCAGTCCATTTTTCTTTGGTTATTTTGGAGATGGGGTCTTGAGAACTATTTGCCCAGGCTAGCCTGGAAACAAGATCCTTCCAGTTTCAGCCTCCCAAGTAATTAGGATTATAGGTGAGAACCACTGCACCAGGCACATAGAAATAGTTTTGATACTACAAAGGTATAGGTGGACAAATGAACAGATAACACAGGAAAAGTAAACCTTCCTAAACTCTCTCAAGTTTCTTACTATTGAGATAAAAGCATCTTTATTGTTCACTAAAGCTTGCTGTTGAACTAGGCTATGGGCCCATTTTCTTCTGTCCTCACCCTGTAAAAAATGGAAATAACCTCCTTTTACTTGGGTATTAATTTGAGTACATTACAGTTATACATAGAAAGTTATATGCTGGTGGAATGGGTTAAGTGGTACAGGATTTGCCTAGCAAGTATGAGGTCCTGAGTTCAAACTCCAGTACCATACAAAAGAATTGCTAAATGTATAGTACGGCACTCAAAACCCAGGGTAACTTCCTACCTATTTCACGTAACCTCGTTATTACTTTAGTCTCGGTATCTGCACAGAATCATTTAAACTTACTGCCAGTACTTACTCAGCTTGCCACTTTGTTTTTTGTTACCCAGTCCAGGCCGCACTGCAGTGATTTTTTTTTTTTTTTTTAAGTGATACTAGAGTTTGAACTTAGGACTTCACACTTGCTGGGCAAACACTGCACCTACCACTGGAGCCATTTGGCCAGCCCAAATACCCAGTTCTTGACTAGCATTGGGTGTATATCCTTTCTGAAGGAAATGATGCTTTGAGCATAATCCCCAATATTAGCTAGTAAACCAGGTTTTGTAGGGAGTCAGAGGGGAGAGGTGGTGGGTGAGAAAAACTGTCAGCTGTTTTGTATAGAGAAAGACATATACTACACACACCCTGAACTTTAAAGAATTCAAGGCCTTTTCCTTTGGCGAGCCACTATTAAGACAGTGCTGTGATTTGAATTAGTACTGTTTCTACTGTTGTAATCCTTTTTTCCTTTAACAAAATACAAATGTGTATCAGAGTACTAAAACAATCATTTGCTAGTACAGTCCTTTGTGTAATTCAGGAAGTTCAGTTTTACTTAAGTAGATAAAACGTACATTATAACTTAAACATTTTTTTTTTTGAGGGGGGCCGTTCTTTTTTGTTTTTGAGACTGTTTTTTGCTATATTATGGTTTTTGCTGTGTTGCTTAGGCTAGCCGTGGACTCATGAATCCTCAGCCTCCCCAGTAGGTGGATTATAGGCTTAAAAATTTTATTTGGATGCACTTGGAAGAGAAAACAATACTATAGAAAGAACCCCCACCACCACACACACACCCAAAATGCTGCAGTTGTAATCTACTTGAGGCTGAGACTGGGAGGATTGAGGTTTGAGGCCAGCCTGAGCAACTATTTCAGAAGACTCCATCCCCAAAATAACCAGAGATTTACCAGAATGCCACATTTGCTTGTCTCTCTACATACACACTTTGTTTTGGTACGGAGTCCAAAATATCTTACATGTCTTCTAAGCATAGTCGAAGTCTTCTTCATTATCACATCACTGTTTTTACACCTTACCACACGAAAACAGAGTCGATTTTCTTGCCTTGTTCTAATGAATCCCACAAACTTGAGTTGGAGACTACTGATCGATTTTTTTCTCTCTATGTTTGTGTGTGTGTGTCTGGGGATGGAACTCAAGCCTCTTGCATGCTCAACATACACTGTATCACTAAGCTACACCTCTGGCCTCTAGTTTAGCTTCCTTTTTTTTTTTTTTGAGGGACAGGGGTTTGAACTCAACCCTTGCGCTTTCAAGGCAGGTGCTCTACTGCTTGATCCACACCTCTAGTCCATTTTGCTCTGGTTACTTTGGAGATGGAGGGGTCTCTGAACAGACTGCCCTGGCTGGGTTTGAACCTCCATCTTCCCAATGCTGGCCCCCCAAGTAACTGGGATTATAGGTGTAAGCCACCAGCGCCTGGCTTAGTTTGGTATTCTGGATGTTTACTGTAGCATGGCTGAGCTCTGAATGCATAGACTAAAGTTTGGTGTTTTTATTATTACTATGAATTTAAGTGATGGCGTATTAGGAAAAAAGTACTTCTTGGGAAAAGGAATGTATTTGCAAAGCATAGAAGAGAAACTTCATGTTTTTTTTTTCAGTAGGTACAGAAAAGGAATTTGTTTAAATCCCATCACAAAAATAAGGCTGGTGGGATGGCTCAAGGTATAGTCCTGAGTTGAAAACCCCAGTACAAAAAAAACTTTAATGTATGACTACCATTTGTTAGTAAAATAGTTACATTTTAAAAATTACATAAGCTTATTGTGTAAACTGTTCTATAATTACAAGATATTTTCATGCATTTGTTTTATTTGATCATCCCATAGCTCTTATATTTGCATTTTGCAAATGAGAAACAGTCTCATGAAGGTTGAGCTGTCTGCACAGTCACATATCTGATCATTGGTAGGAGGTGGTACTTTGGTTTTGGTGCACTAAGTGTCATTCAGATGTGTGTTGATGGAGACACTGCTCATTGGCAGAACTCTTGCCTAGCTGGACATGGTTGCGCACTTCTGTAATCCCAGCACTTGGGGCCGAGGCAGGAGGATTGTGAGTTCAAGGCCAGCCTGGGCTACATAGTGAGACTCTGTCTCACAACAACAACAACAAAAAGAAAAGTGTTGGTAGTGTTGAGCTCAGTGGTAGAGCACTTGCCTAGCATGCACAGGGACCTGTGTTCAGTCCCTAGTACTGACATCTGACACCCCACCACATGAAAAAAAAATTAATGACGTACTTGGCTGGACATGGTGCCTGTGTCTTGTCTGAAGTCCCAGCTATTTGAGAGGCTAAGGTGAAATGATCACTTGAGCCCCCAGGAGTTCAAGACTAGCAACATATACCTCATCTCCTAAATCAGTCATTAAATGAATGGATGAATAAGCAAATACATAGTGTATCTGCAAGTTTTCTTTAATTGTTTGAGAACAGTTATTTGTAATTAACAAAATACTTGTCAAAAAGCTGGAACTAGGGTTGGGAGCTGACTAAGTTGATAGAGCCCTTGGACAAGGCCCTGTAATCAATCCATATCACTGGGGAAAACAACAACAAAAAGTCTGGAAATAATATCACTACTTTGTAAAGTTTGGAAACTTTTTGATCACATTAAAATAGAAATGCTCATGAAGTATATTTCATGTATTTGGCCACAGTGAAATTGAGGCCCCAATAGTGTGTGTAGAGGGAGATGCTCACATTTTTTGAAAATGTACAGATGGTGCTAAGAGAGAGATGTTGGAGTAAAAGGTAAAGTTACTGCAATATAGAATCATGGGGTCTAGTTAGAACCTTCCTGCTCTAAGGTGGAGAACGAACCCACATTCATCTTTCTCTTATCACCTAGAGTCTTATCACTTTTAAAGCAAACAATATCTTTCATTTAAACAGTGATAGGCACTTGTCTTATTATTTTTGTGGTAGCAGAGTATTTGGTGTTTAGTTGACTGTGCATGTTTCTGACGCTCTTTCTCTTCCTGTTGACTTTTAGCACGCCCGCATGACTTCTTCGATGCACAGACACTGGATGCGCTAAGACACCGAGCCATATGCTTTAATCTCTCAGCTCACATAGAAAGTCTAGGGAAGGGACACAGTGTTGTTTTTCATAGTACTGTAAGTATGCCTTGTTTTTCTTTCATATTATATAGGTTTACAAAAAGGAATGTTTTGACATGGAGAATCATACTTCTAAATGACCCAAAACCGTTTTAACAAAAGTCACAAAACCAGCCAGGTATGGTGGTACATGTCTGTAATGCTAGCCGTTGGAAGGTGGAGGCAGGAGGATCATGAGTTCAGGGATGTCCTGAATTATATAGCTAAACCCTGTCCCCCCAAAATAAAACAAATGAGAAAGTCATAAAAACCTTTTGCTTTATCAGTATTTTAGAAACTACATGTATCCTTGGTCATAAAGTAAGTAATTCCTATAATTGTAATGCTTATGACTAAAGTGAATATTTTAACCTTTTGTTTGAACTATTTAGAAATACTGGAGTGGCATATCTTACATTGCTGCTAGCATTCCACTGGGCTTTGACCTGAAGTAAACTAGGTGTCTTTGGTCGGGGGGAAGGAGGGCAGTACTAGAGTTTGAACTCAGGGCCTTATGTTTGCTAGGAGGTGCTCTAACACTTGAGCCACTCCATCAGCCCTGCTTTTTGTGATGGGCTTTTTTGAGATAGGGTCTTGCAAACAATTTGCCTGGGCTGACATTGAACCACAGTCTTCCTGATCTCTGCCTCCTAAGTAGCTAGGATTACAGGCATGAGCCACTGGCGCCTGACTCCTGTTAGGTTTAAAATGTTTCATTCATGCCCTATTTGTTGCATATGCCTTAACCCAAACACACAGATCCAGTTTGTATTAAATAATTTCTTTTTAAAAGATAACACTGGCCATCAAATTAAAGCTATATGAGGGATGGGATTTTTAGATGTGTTTTCTTGCATTGATGTAATTCCAGGTGCCTAGAATTGTGGCTGGCACTTTGTAGACACTTAGTCTATTTGTTTCATGACTAGGTTTTCAACCCAGAAGAAGCAAAATGTCAATTTGGAATATCAAAGCAATAACTACAGCTTATTTTTGACTAACTAGCAGCTAATGGAGGGTTATTTTTCTTTCAAGTCTGTTGTTGCTCATCCGTTGTTGCTCATTCATTCATTCATTCATTTATTTTTAAAGGACCAGGGTTTGAACTTAGGGTTTCACACTTGAAAGTAGGTACTCTACTTCTTGAGCCAAATTGCCAGTCCATTTTCTCTGGTTAGTTTGGGGATGGGGTCTTATGAAGTATTTGCTTGGGCTGGCCTCAAACCTCAGTCCTCCCAATCTCAGCCTCTCAAGTAGGGTAGAATTACTGGCATGAATAGCCAAGTTATGGAAACAGCCAGGATGCCCCACTACTCATGAATGGATTAAGAAAATGTGGTATTTATACCCAGTGGAATTTTATGCAGCCATGAAGAAGAATGAAATCTTACCATTTGCAAGTAAATGGATGGAACTGGAGAACATCATTCTGAGCAAGGTTAGCCAGGCTCAGAAGATGAAAAATCGTATGTTTTCTCTCATGTGGACTTTAGATCTAGGGCAAATACAGCAGTGTGGTTGGACTTAGGTCACGTGATAGGGGAGAGCACACATGGGAGGTATGAGGATAGGTAAGAAACCCAAAACATGATAATATTTGATGTCTCCACTGCAGAGGAACTAATACAAAAACCTTAAAGTGACAGAGGTCAATATGAGAAGGGGATCAGGAACCAGTGTAAAGATCAGTTAGAGATGAATCAACTTGGGATGTAACACATTTGTACATGAAAGCAATGCTAGGAATTGCTCTGTATAGTTATCCTTATTTCAACTAGCAAAAATGCTTTGTCTTTCTTATTATTGCTTATACTTTCTCTTCAACAAAATTAGAGATAAGGGCAGAACAGATTCTGCCTGGAAGCAAGGGAGGGAGGGAGAGGGAGGGGTGGGGGATGGGGGGAGAAATGGCCCAAACAATGTATGTACATATGAATAAACGAGTGAATAAACGAATTAAAAAAAAAATTACTGGTGTGAGTCACCAGCACCCGGCTCCTTTGTCATTTTTAAATTGGCATAATTGGGTGTAGTTAAATTAGTGAAGATAGATTATTTATAGATGATACTCTTGGCAGTTTGAATCCCTGGAAAACTGAGTGTTTAAGTTTTTGGCAACTGAAATGCAAAATATACTAAGTTTGGGTTCCTTTTGTGCTTTATTTTTCAGTCAAAATGGATGAGACAAGCTGGGCACTGGTGGCTAACACCTGTAATCCTAGCTATTAGGTAGGCAGAGATTAGGAGGATTGTGGTTTGAAGCCAGCCTGGGCAAATAGTTTCTGAGATTCTATCTTGAAATTATCCAACACAGGAAAAGGGCTGGTGGAGTGACTCAAGTAATAGAGCACCTGCCTAGCAAGTGTGAGACCCTGAGATCAAACTCCAGTGCCGACAAAAAAAAAAGAAAAATTTGTTAAGACTTGAAATATTAAAGTATTTTAAAGATTTATTTAATATTTAACAATACTAAAATCTTGTTAAATTTGAATCTATTTTTCCCATCTCCTATAATAATGTTTTCTTGCATTTTTGATTTTTGTTCTGTGTTTCTTTCCTAATTATTTGGCATTTCTGTTACCTCTGCCTACTTATTTTAATGTACATATGTAAGTACATGACATTAAGTAAGTACGTAAGAATGTAAGTAAGGTAACCGCATTGTTCTTTCTGTTCCTTTTTAATCTCTCATCCATCTTGCTCACTTTATTTAGCTCCATATATGCCATTTACTCTCCCACCCCCTTTTAAAATTGCTGCCCATGCTACCATGTTTGACAGTCTGCTGTGCTGGCTTTCTCTGACAGGTTCTCAAGTTTAAGATAAGGACATGTTCTAATAGTGTTTTTGTGGATAATCACCAAAGGAATGGGATGATAAGATGTTAAAGCTACTTACTAAAGAAAGCTTAAAGATTTTGTATTTCTTCGTTTTGTCTTAAAAGTCTCAGTTTAGACTTGACTCTAGGGAATGTAATTGTGTAAGATCCCTTCAGATTGCATAAACCAAGAGTATAACCAATAGTAGATTGTATTTATGGAGTGAGTATAGATGGAGGCAAGCTTGACTTTAATGTAAAGCAAGGTATTAATAAATGAATGAGAGATTGCTGGGCTCGATGGTTCATGTCTCTAATTTTAGGTGGGGATTGGGAGGATCCAAGGTTCGAGGCCAGTTGGGGCAAAAAGTTAGAGACCTCATAGCAACAAAAACACTGGGTGTAGTGGCACGGGACCATCATTCCAGCTATGTAGGAGGTGTAAGTAAGTAGGCTGATTGTAGTACAGGTTGACCCTGAGCAAAATACAAGATCCCACTCAAAAAATAAATAAGGCAAAAAGGGACGGATAGGGACGGATAGGGGTGTGGCCCAGGTGGTGGTGTGTCTGAGGAGACCCTGAGTTCAAACCCCAGTGCTACCTCCAGAAAAAAAGGTGTCATCAAATTTAACTGTCACCGCTCAAGAACTTCTGTCCCTTAACTGCAATTTTTCAGATGACAAAGCTAGGAACTGGAAAGGTTGTATGTCTTCCATTACAGCATAGTGTAGTTGTATATTATCACATAGGGCTTATGGACTTCTTCCCCAAGCCTCATTCACTGATTTCAGGGTGAAACACTTGTGATCTTTAAACTAAAATATATGTTATTAAAAGGAAGGTAGAAAGTAGTAGCATTAATTCGCTATCAATAAAGTCCAGGCAAGTGTTTAAATCTTTAGGGGTAGAATTGTGGTTGTTGGAAATTGGCAGGAAAGGTATGAAGAGATGTGAAGACCTGTGATCTGTCAAGAAAGGAGAGGACTGGTACAGGTTGGCTTTGTGAGATGGTAGGGTGTGAGTGTAACTGCATCACACTGAGGCTTTTTTAAAGAACATAGGAAGTGTTCCTTAGTGAGGCTAGGAGAGGAGGAGGGAAACACAGTTTGGAGACCAGAAAGAGTTAAAATGGTTGCTTTGGGAATTTTCTTGATAATCAAGATCAAGGGCCTGCTTAGCAGTGATGACTAAAGTTTATTTTGAAGTTCGTGAGCATAGGTTCTTGACTTGGTAAGTCTTTTTTCTTTTTTGAAGTGGTGCTGGAAATTGAACTTAGGGCCTAGTGCTTGCTAGGCAAACATCTACCATTCAGCTACATTTCTAGTTCCCAGAAGTCTTTACTTTCTTTTTTAAAAAAAAGGTCAGTAAGGTGGGAACCAGTGGCTCACAGGTGTAATCCTTGCTACTTGGGAGGCAGATCAGGAGGACTGTGCTTTGAGGCCAGCTTAGGGAACTAGTTCTCAAGAGCCACCTCCAAAATAACCAGAGCAAAATGAACTAGAGTTATAGCTCAAGCCATACTTGCCAACCCGCTTTGCAAGTGTGAATGCTTGAGTTTAAATTCCAATACCACCAAAAAAAGTCAATAAAATGTCACCAGGCCCTGAGTATTACATTAGGGCTAGTTTGTTCATTCCTTTAACTACTGAGGACCTACTGTTTGTTAGTCATGTACTAATGCTGTATGTCAGGAAACAAAGCCGATTAAAATAAAATAAAAGCACCATGGCTATACTCTTGTGGAAGAGACATGGTACACAAGGCGAATTAGTAAAATTGTGAAAGCTTAAAAGGAAGTGAAAGCGAGTCATTCAGTTACTAGGGCCATGAACATTTTAGCCAGAGGGAAAATTAAGGAAAACACATTGAGGTGAGGTGGGAATATGCCATATATCCTTGGAAACAGACCTTGGCTTTTATTTGGTGTTAGTTGGGAAGCCTTTAGTAGGTTGTTTTTTTTGTTGTTTGTCTGTTTGGGTTTTTTTTGGGGGTTGGTACTGGTCATTGAACTCAGGGCCTTGCCCTTGTTGGGTTAGCACTCTACCACTTGACCCTAGTCCTTTTCTTTTCAGTTTGTTTTTCACATAGGGTCTTGACTGCTGCCTTGGGTTTGCCTCATATGATCTTCTCCTCCACCTCATGAGTAGTTAGTTTGCCACCATACTGGTATGTTGTTGATAGGATCTAAAATTTGAGTGGGCTGGCTTTGACCTGTGAACCTCCTGTCTTCATCTCGAGTAGCCTGAGTGATTTGGTTTTTACAGTTTTTTAGTTTTTTCTTTTTTTTTTTTTGTGACACTGGGATTTGCGGTAGTTTCTTTTGAGATAGGGTCTTGCAAACTGTTTGCCTGGGATCCTCCTGATCTCTGTCTCCTGAGTAGGTAGGATAATAGGCATGAGCTACTGGTGCCCTGCCTCTAAAAATGTCATTTTTATTGGGACATAATAAACTGCCCTCACCCATGAAAACACACCACAGCTGAGATACAGAACCTCCTGTCGCTTTCAAAAGCTTTCTGGTTTGGCTTTATAGGTCATCCTGCCTCATGCTCTGTCCTGTAGACTTGCTGTTGGCTCTTCTTTGTAGGTTGTAACATGCTTGCTTTGGTTTCTGTGTTGAGAACGGATTGTAGGAGGGGAGGCCAAGGGTTGGGGGAAAATGGTGATCTGTTTACTTTTAGGTGAGAATGATAGGGGCTTGACCCAGCCTGGGTACAGTAGAGATGATCCTGGATAGCTTTTGATGTTAGTGCTGACAGGAATTACAGATAGTCAAGTGTCAAATTTGAGAATGATGGGGAAAGATGAGCTTGAGGCTTTTTGCCCGGGCCAACTCAACAAAGAGATGACACTGCCATTTAATACAGGCTTTGGGGTGAGCAGATTGAGAGAGAGGGGGAGCATCAAGAGCTCTAAGCTCACAGGGCCTCTAGTCACATAACTGTCTTGCAGGCAGATGTGTGTAAGACGTGGCATTCAGTGAAGAGGTATAGTCGGCTACAGATGCAAATAAAGGGAGTTTTTTTTTTTTTAAATATATCGGAGGTATTTATAGATATTGGACTGGAGGCCATCACCTAGAAACTAGGTATAAATAGAAAAGGGACGAGGACTGGAATGTAGCTCAGGTGGTAGAGCATGAGGCCCTAAATTCAAACCCTAGTGCCAACAACAACAGAAAAAAAAAAAAAAAAAGGAAAAAGAAGTGCCAATTTTGCAGCTCGCCAAACATGTAATGATTTCAAGGGATCTGATGAAATGGTGTCTGTTGATAAACAAGTATCTATACATATGAAGGGATGGCAGCAATAATGATAAAGTTGCGGTAAGAAAGTTTGAGAAGCTGGGCTGGGGATGTGCCCAGTGATACAGTGCTTGCCTTGCCTAGCTTGTAAGAGGCCTGGGTTTGATCCCCAGCACTGAGCCCTCCCCTTCCCCCCTCACAAAAAAAAAAAAAAAAAAAAGGAAGCACCAACTTGCATATGCTTTTGTTAAAATAGTTATTTGATGAAGTCCTTAGGTTTACCATGGGAAGAATAGAGATAGTTCCTACTGCCCACTCCTGAAGAAAAGAGGAATCTGGGGAGAGGGAGGCTTAGGAACATACTTGTGTATGTTGCATGTTTAAAACGAGGAACAAGTGAACCTGTAAGTGACCATGAGGAGGCAGAGACCCTGACTGAGGAAAAGGCACAGAGAAGACATTATACCAGCAAGTTCTGCAAAGCTCCACCCTTGAGGGCTTTGATTGAGATAGCATGGTAGATAGAATCAACCTTTTTTTTTTTACTGGGTCTCACTGCATTACCCAGAATGGCCCCAGACTCGCTATGTATCCCACTCTAACTGCCTCTTCCTGCCTCAGCTTCCTCAGTGCTGGGATTACAGGCATGTACCACCATGCCTCATAGAATCACTTCTGTTAAGTTGTCAGAAATATTGACCACTGAATTAACATTTATAAGATATAATTACACTGATAATGCAACAATCTGCAGATGAAAAGGTACATGGGGTACTGCATTGTGTAACTTGCCTGGTTGATTCTGTTTCTTTAATTGAAATGTTTTCTTCAAGCCTTCTCCAGAAGAGGTCAGCAGAATCCCAGGTACCAGTCAGTGGTCTTTTGTGCTTGGCTGGCTTGCCTTGTTTTTCTCCTTCATTCTTTTTCGTGGTTTTGTGTTAGATTTGTCTTTGGGCTTCACTTCATTTCATTGACAAGTTAAAATTAGGGTATTTATTTGACTACCAAGTTTTTGTATAATGGAGAACATTTTGTTTAAAGTTCTGGTTTAGTCATTTGTAATGTTTTCAGGATGACATGTTTTTATTTGGGTGCTTGAAACTTAAAGCTTGATAAAAATACTGTAATTGAAGTAACTAAAGTACTTAAGTGCTTTTGTTTTGTCAATACGGAAAGTGTAAGAGGTATAAAATATCATTTTGATTTTTTAAATTTAAACATTACCTTAATTTTCAGGATCTGGAAAGATACAGTATGTCTGTTGTTTTCTAGTCCATTTTTTACATCTCTCTTCAGGTTGATTCTCCATTTAAGTTAGGTAGAATCCTTAAGATTAAATCTAAAGACCAATTGTTCCATCTCTCATTTAAAATAAAACAGCCCCCACCACAACAAAAACCCAAGCAAACAACAGTGCTTTAGTTGTAAATTAAACTTTTTTCTTCCCACTGGTAGTTTTTCTTTTTCTTTTTTGAGCCAGGGTCTCAATATATGGCCAGGACTGGCCGTGAGCTCAAGATCTCTTGCCTCAGTGTCCCTAGTGCTGGGATTATAGACGTGTGTGCCATGCCTGGCTAGTATTTTCTTATTACCCTTCCTCTCTGCCTTCCCACTGTTCTCTTTTCCCCTTCCCTCCATCTCTCTCCAGCACTGTTAATTTCTTCTTTTAAAAATACTCCAATTAGAGCTGGGCATGGTGGTTCACACCTGTAATCCCAGGACAGAGGAGGATAGCAAGTTCTAGGCCTGCTTGGGCTATGAGACCCTATCTCAAAAAACTACTACTTCTAGGGCTAGGAGTGTACTTCAGTGGTAGAGGGCTTGCCTACCTTGTGTGAAACCCTCAGTTCGATTCTTAACACTGCAAAAAAAAAAAATCCATTCTGTTCATTTTGTTCATAGTCTCTATTTATTGCAAATATTTGGCGTAAGTACATGTGGTATACACTGGATTTGCAGTATTCTGCATTCTGTGCAGGTATGCACATAAAGTAATACGTGCTAATGTGTATTACCACTAACACCGTGGCATATACTTCGTACTTGTGAGTCTTGGCTACTCAGAAGGGAGAGGGTGGGAGTGTCTCAAGTTTGAGACCAGCTTGGGGAAATGTATTGAGACCCTAGGGTCAATACAAAGAAACAAACAGCCCACCCTAATAAAACAGCCACACAGGGCTGGGGATGTAGCTGAGGGGTAGAGCACTAACTTGTCTGGCATGCTGAAGGCCCTGGCTTTTATCCCCAGCACTGCAAAAAACAAAAACCCCAAAGCCTATATACCTTAAACATTTTAGCTGAATAGCTACATGAATACTAGTAATGTGCGTTATATTTGTCCGAAATCATACTTTGGAGTATAGAGTTAGTTGGCTTCCCCAGTCATATTTATTGAACAGACCATACTTACAGTGTATATGTAGTATGAATAATTGTTTGCAGTTACTTATTAGACGCGAGAACTTGTAGACAATTGAAAACCATTAGAAGGGTCTGGGGTTTGGCTCAAGAGGTGTGACACTTGCTCTGCTAGCTCAAGTTCCTGAGTTCAGTCCCCAGTACTGCAAAAAGAAAACCAGATATATCTAAATACATAGATCTTTAGGCCTCATGCTTGTAAGGCATCTGCTCTATTGCCTGAGTCACTCTGCCAGCCCTTTTGCTCTGGCTATTTTGGAGATGGGGTCTTGTGAACTTATTTGCCTGCTAATCCTTCTGATCTCTGCCTCCCAAGTAGCTAGCTAGTATTGAAAGGCTAGAGCCACCTGCATCTGTCTTATTTTATACTTTTTATTTTCAGTGTTTTATTGTACACTTCTGTAGTACATCCTTATTTTCTAAAGACTTATGTTTAGCAGTGTTTTAGAAACTGTGAACCCGATTTTCCTAGAAACAAGTTTTTACTGTTACTAGGGAGGAATTATTTTGGTTTGCTGCTGTGTGGCTACCATCTGTTCGGTGGTTGCTGTTTCTTTTGGGAAACACGGTGCTGCTGACACACACAACACGGAGAGCTGGTTGTCTTATATATGTCTCACAGTTTGGGAAGCCACCTTCAGTATGAGACTGAAGTTTTCCAAGGCAGAATAATGTTAAAAACAAAACAAATGAGGCTCAACAGGCCAGATCCTAAAGAATTTTTTGCACCAGACTGAGTGATGCTATCGTATGCCCTCAGGGAACCTTTGGAAGGTGCTAGTTAGGAAGACAATGCCATTGAGTTTGTTCTTTGCAGTGGAGAATGGGCCTGGGGTCTTGAGAATGTCCACCAGTTTGGAGACCTGCACATGATAGCTGTAATAATAGGTAGGAGAAAGTATGTTAGTAGTAGGTTTTAGTTTGTATGTTTTCTCACCATAAATGCTAAAAGGTTTTTATTGGACTTTGAACATCTTCAAGCTCAAAAAAGTTTTTCTGAATTCAGTTTTTTTTTTTTTTTAAAGGATAGATTTCTAAAAGAATCACTGATTCTATTTTTTTGTTGTTTTGTTTTTTGCAGTACTGGGATTTGAACTTAGGGCTACGCACTTGCTAAGCAGGCACAGCTTTTGCTCATTATTTTGGAGATTTGGTCTCACCCGGTCCTCCTGTCTTACAATTCCTGAATTAGCTGAGATGACTTGCACACCACCACACCCGCCTTTTTACCTTTGCCATGGTCTCTCAAAAACTTTATTTTGCTTTAATACTCGATCCTCCCAATCTTAGATCTGCGCCTAGCTTAATTCATTGTGTACTAAATACTGCTGTAAGTTGTGTGGTACAGATGTCTATGAGGTAAGATTCCTGTATCTGAGGTTTTAAGTGTTAAAGTGTTAAAGGAAAGAAGGGTTTGAAGGGTTTGTTGGGCAGGCGCTCTACCACTTGAGGCAACTGTCTCCCAATGAAAGGTTTAGTGCTACAGAACAGGGAAGATATGGTGATGTCTCGTCTAGAGTGTGGACACTTTAAGTTCTTGATTAGGAGCAAAGATGTGGTTGGTTTTGTTTTTTAGCAATATAGGAAAATGATGTTTTACAAACTGCGTTTGATTTCTTTTTATGTCATTATTAGGTAATAGCTAAGAGAAAAGAAGATTCTGGAAAGATAAAACTTTTGCTTCATTGGATGCCTGAAGACATGTAAGTATTTGAAATACAATGTGTCACTAATAGTCTTGTCTTTTTATTAAAATTGTAAGCAGAAAAGTATGTAACTTATTAAAGGAAAAGAAGAACTTTAGGAGGTGGGTCTGTGACTTGGGTAAATTGGATAGCATGTGCAAGGCACTGGGTTTGACCCCCAGGAAGGGAGGAAATCAGAAATTAAACTGTGCAATAGTTTAAGTTGTCAGGATTGAAGAGATAACTGAAAACTAGTCTCAATTTATAAGCTTTTACCTTTTTTTTTTTTTTTTTTTTGGCATTACTGGGGTTTGAATTCACTTGCTAGGCAGGCACTCCACCACTTGAGCCACTCCATCAGCCCTGTTCTGTGTTGGGCATTTTCCAGATAGGGTCTTGCAAACTATTTGCCCAGGCTTGCCTCGAACAACGATCTTCCAGATCTTTGCTTACTGAGTAGTATAAGCCACTGGCATCCAGCAGCTTTAACTTTTTGATTTTTAAACTTATTTTGGAGATAAGGCCTTGCTATGTAGCCCAAATTGGCCTTGAAGTCTCCGTCCACTTGCCTCAGTCTCATCCTTCTTTGTGCTGGGATTACATGCATGTGCTACCACATCTAGTTTATGCTGATTACTTCTTCTTTTCTTTTTTCTTGGTACTGGAGTTTGAACTCAGGGGCTCAGTGCTTGCTGGGCAGACGTCTACCAGTTGAGCCACTCTGCTAGCCTGAACTCTTAACTCTTGATCCTCCTGCCTCTGTCCCCAGAGCAGTAGGATCACATATATGTCACCATGTCCAGGAATTTTTTTCCTCTTTTTTTTTTTTTGTTTGGTGTTCCTGGGGTTTGAACTTGGCCTTGTTTTGTGAGGCAGGTGTCCCAGCCCTTCCCCCACCCCCTTTGGTAATTAATTAATTATTTTTTTGGTGGTACTGGAGTTTGAATTCATGGCCTCACACTTGCTAGGCAGACGCCCTCCACTTGAGCCACTCTGCCGGCCCATTTTTGTGCTGTTTTTTGAGACTAACAATTTGCCTGGACTGGCCTCAAATCCTGATCCTTCCCATCTCTGCCTCCCAAATAGCTAGGATTATAGATGTGCACCATTGCACCTGGCTTGGTTTTTTTCTTTCTTGGAGAAATTTCCTTTCAGATTTTTACCAAGTCAAACTCAAGCATAAATTTTACTTAGTGAGTTAAAAACCTGGCAGTGTGTTATGGCTTTGCCACCCAAAATTTCTAATTCCTACTAAATTTATGTTTAAACTTTAATGCTGCCGTTGTCATGTTGTGCTACCAGATTGATGGCTGGGTGTCCTTGTCTCAGAAACTTGTTAATGTAAGCTGAGAGTGGCAGCACATGCTTGTAATCCCTCCATACAGGAGGGCCCAGGAAGGAGGAGTGTGAGGTTGAGGCCAGCCTGTGATAGTGAGACCCTGTATCACAAAAGCAAACAAAAAGAAGCTTGCTAATGTAGCTGGCCCTTTCAGACTAACAGAAAAGACTGTGGAATATGAAGGAGAAACAGTGAATAGGCTTTTTTGGTCAACTTTTTTCTTTTTGTAATTCACAGTCTACCTGATGTATGGGTGAATGAAAGTGAACGACATCAATTAAAAACTAAAGTAGTTCATTTGTCAAAGCTACCCAAAGATACTGCCTTGCTTTTGGACCCAAACATATACAGGTAATTCATTTCTTGACAGTGCTTTGCTTTATGAATTGTAATTTTTAGATTTCCCAAAATTTTGGATAAGTTAGGACTTGTACAAGTAGGTCAAATATCCTTTGTCCCAAATCCTTAAATTTCAGAGGGGTTTTGTTGGTTTGCATGGCCTTGTTTGTGGCATGTTTACAGACATCAACAGTTAAGTGTCTGGAATCCGAGTGTCTAAAGTTAGAGCTCCAGAATCCACAGCCCTTTCTGTGTTGTATAGGTGCTCAAGAGTCTCATTTCTTGGAGTTTCGGATATGGGACAGTCAGCTTGTGCTGAGTTTCAGTTTTAAATATACCTTACTTTTTGGTGTTTTGTCTTAATTAAATCATAGAGTTATAAAACATAAAATCCAGAAATACAATATTTTGGTAAAGTTTACATGCTGGATTTATCTTAAATAGCTTAGTTTATAACAAGTACCTTAAAATTTAATGCCTTTTGTTTAAGTATGTAAATTTTTGTATGTAATCAGATGTTTGTAGACCTGGAAATATATCATCTGTGTCCTAAATATCATATACCTCCTGGAACTTTCAAAAATGTCTGCTCTTCCTCAAACTTTGAAAGAGATGTTTAAGCATCACTGTTAGCAGTGGTCCACATGCTCTCGCTTCTACTCATTGCCTGGTCTCACCTCCATCTTTGTGCTGTGCTCGTGAAGGTGTTGGGGGCAGGGGTGCAGCACTTGTGGCCATTCTAGGTCATTTTGCTAGGAGTTCACACTGCAGCACTGTGTAGTAAGTGTCGCTGGCTTGTTCAGATTGGAAAACTGAGGCTGGCGTTACAGTGTGTGTGTGGCCTCTATCCAAATGGCATATACCAGGGTGATTAAAAAGTGGGAAGTTTTTAAAAGGCACTCAGAGAACTTCATGTATTTGTAAATGGAATGTAGTTTAATACATGTTTTCTGAAAGAATAGACTGGGCAGGAATAAAATGACATGATAATTGATAATCCCCAAATGTATATTTCAACTGTTCTTAAACTAGCTAATTTTACAGAAATATGTAAAAGGGTTCTTTGTATTCCATGAGGCAGTTGTTTGGAGTATTCTATGCCAGGACTGTTAGAATTTGAGATATGCTTCTGAGAGTGGCATTCCTATGTTCCTTGCCTCACTGTGCAGAAACATTAGGAGTCAGGCTCTCCTTACTCCAAAAAAATTTATTTTGACATCCTTTGTTGAAAGTGCTAAGTGTGAAACTTGTTCTCTGTACGTGAGATAAAGTGTTAGGAAGAAATCCTCTACGAGAATATGGGATTTATTTCTGTGGTTCTTTGGGGAGATGAGTAAAACCAGCATCCTAAAAGAGTGATATTTGGAAAGCCATTCTGCCTTTATTTTTTTCTTCTTTATTTTTTGCAGTACTGGGGATTGATCTCAGGGCCTCACACTTGGCTAGGCAAGTGCTCTGTCACTTGAGCCACAGTTCTGCCTTTACAGATGTCTGTAAACATCTCTTAGAATTGACAAAGGCACATGATGTGTGATTCTTCCTTTAATTTTTCTTCCTTTTATCTTATTTATTATTGCTATTCTGGGGTACATTGTGACAAGAGGTGCATGATTCTTAAATTAAGAATGATCTGTTTCTGCCCTGCACCTCTGCATCTGCTTTTCCCTGCCAGGTGCGCCATCCCCTCAAAAAACAAAACACACACACACACTTCCTTTCTTACCAAACTTACATTGGTTGCTGCTGAGCTGTGTAGGAAGCAATTTAAACATTTTAGTGAAAGCGACTTAATAAAATTCAAAATGCCTGGAATTGATGTAAAAGTACATAGGAGTGGAAGTTGGGTATGGTGGTACTTGCTTATAATTCCAGCACAGAGGACAGTGGGGTAGGAGGATTTTGGGCTACACAATGAGACCATGGCTCAAAAAAACAAGATTATGAAAAGTACAGAGGAATGAATGGTATTGGATGTTCTCAAGATGTGTGATTCCACAGTACTTATTGATTTCATTTTCAGGCAGTGAGAATTTTTTTTTTTTTTTTTTTTAGAATTTTTCCATATGTTCATTTGGCATCACTTTGCTCTTGCTACAGGTATTCTATCACTTGAGCCACTCAGCCAGCCCCAAAGGAACCAACTTTTTTTTTTTTTTTTTTTTTTTTTGCTGCACTGGGATTTGAACTCAGGGCCTCATTTGCAAGGAAGACATTCTTAATACTTGAGCCACTCCACCAGCCCTGAGAATATTCTTAATGCATTATGTGCTGCTGCTTTGGGTTTATTTTATTTTTGAGACATGTAGTCCTCCTGCTTCAGCATCTAGAGAGCTGATTACAGGGGTGCACCACCTGGTACCAGGAAAACCTTTAAGATTTAATTTTGAGTGTACAAGCTTTTGTGCTTCTACCATTCTAGAAGTCAGACCAGAGTACTGTCAAGTGGCACAGGCAGTCTCAGAAGCCCCATCACACCATTTGCTGAATGTCTGAATTTTGACGTGGAACACCTGTGAAATTAAGCAAAAGGGAGGGAAAAACTGTTATTCTTAACTTTTTTTTCTTGAGAAATAGTTTATGTCAAAATGAAAGCATGGCAAATTGTTCAAAATATACTTAAGCTCAGATGATCCTGAAAAGAATACATCCTCATTCAGGCTTTCCCCCCCCTTTTTTTAGAGGGGTGGTTGTGCTAGGGGTGACACTCCTGGTCTTTTTTGTTTTAGCTGGTTTTCGGATAGGTCTTGAGATTTTTGCCTGTGCTGGTCTTAGACCTCAGTCTTCCTACCTGTGCTTCCCACATTGCTGCAATCATGGCTCATCCTAACCCTCAGCTTTAAAGTGTAGCTGATTAAAGAGCACATGTTAGACATGGAATCCTTGTTAGAACATGGTTCACAGCTTACAAAAAATTAAAAAGGTTTATTAGAAACGTTTTATTATGTAATTAATTTGTATCCCTTACGTGCAAATGTTTTGGCAATAATTTTTTGACCATTTCTTTTTGCTTAAATTTTTTTCCCCCAAGACAGGGTTTTGCCACGTTGCCCAGGCTGTCCTTGAAGTCCTGGGCTCAGACAGTCCCCTGCCTTAGGCTCCCCAGTAGCTGGGTAATAACAGGCTTGCAGCACCACATGGAAGTAACTTTTTAAAATTCCTTTTGTTTTTTGTGGTTCTGGGGCTTGAACTCAGGGTCTTGCACTTGCTGAGCAGGAGCTCTGTCACTTTGAGCCCCTCCACCAGCGGTGGAAGTGATGTTTAATGATCTGGGATCATCAGCTTGCCTGTGCTCTGTGTGCTTTTAATGTTTCTGTTTTGAAGTGCTCAATGTGTTTGAGTCAGTTGAATTAAAGAACATTCCTTTTTCTCTCTTTCTAGAACAATGCCGCAGAAGAGGTTGAAGAGGTAAACAATAGCTAATACATAAAAAGCAAACGAGCGGGGACACCTGCAGTCTTAGTCACTGACAATGGGTTTAGGAAAAGTTGCACATTAGAGTCAACCCCCTTCCCCTCTCCGTCTCTTTCTTTCTTTCTTTCTTTTTTTTAAATCCAGTATTTAGAATAATATTTATGCTTAGTGTGAACATTCTGTGAATGAGTAGACTCTTCTGTGGAATATATTAATATATTACTGTATATCCACATTTCCATGGAATGGCACTGTGGGAGACTGAGCAGACACTCTGTGGCAACTTAGCGGTCAACTTCCTAAGGGCTTTGCATGCTCGCTGCTTTAAGCTGCTTTTTTTTCTTCCCTTTAGTAATGACAGTAGTTTTATTGGAAAGAGAAACAATTGCCCTTACAAATACCAAAAGCACTGTAAGGATATTTGTCTTGACAGTGTCTATTGATTTGAAGTCATATTAGGAAGTATTTAGACTGAAAATTATCAAGAGATAATCAACTTCAGTTCTGATAAATAGATGTGATTGGTTGCCATTTGTGTTCTTTTGCAGAACTCTGATAAGAAAAGTGTTCAGTTTGTATTTAAGCAAACAGTGAACGACATTTGCAATCAACTAAAAATTCGTCTATCGAATTAGGGCTGAAAATTACTGTTAAAGAGTGTTGCCGTTTGTCTGGTGGCTCCCTTTTCAGAACTAGGGTTTTCTCATGGAGTACAGTATGTTAATATTTACCTATATAACTAATCTGTTAACGGTTTTTGAAAAACCTCTATTTCAAATTATTTGAATAATCTCCCATATTTTCATTTAACCTATATGACTCTAATTTTTTCTGAGGAAAGCATTTGGTTCTTGAGTTGTTTTTTCTTAATGTAAGAAAAATTGTATTTTTTTTAAAGTATCTTCAAACTGAATCATTTATGCACCAAAGTTGGTTTTGAAAACGAAAATAAAATCACTTTCTTGCTTGTTGAGCAAGAAGCCATATGGAATTTTTTTTAACTTACAAAAATGAAAATATGTGTAACTTGTTAGTATTGTATGAAACATGTTGCATAGAGATAACAGAACATTGCTTGTAAATAATTCAGCAGATTTGTAATATATTTTTATATTATGAAATGTACTGTAGATGTTTTTCTAGAGGCATGAAAGTTAAATGTATATATTATGGTAGAAATAATATTGAAGGATATTGTAACTCATTAGTGCTGCCAGAGGAACTGTTAATCAAGCACCTTCTTTAACAATAAATGTCCTTTGCAGACTTAAGGGGCTATGTACTACTGTTAATATCTGTAAGAACAAAACACATTGAACATCCTTCCAGAAGGTCTTTGAGGAGGACCTGTACCCATAATAGAATTATGGCACTCATTTCTGACAATGGCCAGGAAATGAATGTGTCCTCGCTGTTGGAAGGACATAGTGTAGAGTATATGGTTATGTGCAGTCAAACTGCAGAAGTACTCCTGATTGAGGAGTTTTCACTTTACTACCGTGGCAGGAGAAAAAAAAGAAAGAAAAAAAACCAGCAGTTTTTACACTAAATTTTTTTTTAAAGAATAGACAAAAATATAAAATTAAGCCTTTGGTTCCAAAATGGGAAAGGTTCCATGATGCATAAGTCATTTCTCATTTGCTTTAAAAAAATAAATAACAAAAATTACGTGAGACTTTATTCATTAACAATGGGATGAAAATATATATACATGAAGTGAGTCATAAAATTAGTGAAGTGCAAATGGAAGCACTGCTACTGTTGAGACGTTCTGGATGGCTGTTTAATAAGGGTGTTACCATATGATCTGTAGCAAATGTGATTTTATTTTTAAAAAGAAAAGCAGTGTGTTTTCTTACTAGTTTTTGTTTTCTTTTGCTTAAGCACTTCATCAGTTGCTTTATTCTGTAAGAAGTAATCTGCAATCTCCTTTGTTGTTTTAAAATTTTGGTTTGTTATAAAATTGCCAAATAGAAATGTTTCAGATACATAGTTTGTACCTGTATTTTTATTTTATTGCTTCATGTTCTTGTAAGTCATTCTTAATTGACCAATGATTGTAGACCTTGCTTGAGTATTTTTTTCTAATAAAACAAAGCAAATCACATTTAGCTTCACATCGTAACAATTCAATTTAACTTTAAAATGACACCTGAAAACACACATCAATGCTTTCTTTAGGGGCACAGTGAATAAGTTTTTTCATTGTGTAGCATTCTTAGATGTTAGAACCAAACTTCATGATTATCCAAATTGCCTCACTCATCCTTTCGCTGCTTATCTGACTTGTTTTGATACTGTCATTAGCACACCAAAAATAATATGGAATTAAAGTGAGCAAGTTTTATAAGGTGTATGTATATAATTTACACTCACTTAATTGTGATTGGAAAGTAAGTGGAAGTTTTAATCTGTAATGTTTGTCTATTGATGTTTATCATCTATATTGTTCTTCCTTTCCCCAACTATGACATATTTGTAATGTGATACCTGAAACCATCAGTCTTTCCTCAGAGTCCATGTTTAACAGAGCTTTGGGCAAAGTCCAGCCCACAGACACAGCTGTTGGTCTCCACGCTGTCTGTGCTCTCCCCTGTAGCAGCACAGGTTGGTAGGAAGACCACAGGCTGCAGGCCTCAAGTACTTAACTGGCTGGCCCTTTAAGAAAGTGTTTGCTGATCTCTTGTCTAGGTAGCAAAATAAACGGCATAATGTGCATTTTAATATGATGGTGTTGACTTTGGTGGTAAGCCAGTATGCTAATTTTCTGTGAAAGTTGTTAATACACTTTATAGTAAAAATTGCTACAGGTACTTGCAACACATGGTGTTTTGGGGGACTTTTACATTGAATTTCTTAATAGCTGTTAATAACCCACCATCTCACCATTTGTATTTTTGTATTTTGTTTTACAAAATAGGACTAAATGAGATTTTGTAAATCAGATTATGTTTAAACCATAGGCACATCTACTTTATCTAAAAGAATCTTGAAGTAGAAAATATTGTAAAATTTAAAGTTGTTTATTTTTCTAATAAACTTTTTCATATAAAAATCTTCCCTAAAGTGGCCACACATTACTTCTGAATTCCAAATGAAAGGAAAATAAAATGGATAGTAATTAACCCTCAGTGAATATTTTCAAATTTGTCTTTTTTTCTTTTTCTTTTTCTTTTTTTTGTGGGACTGGGGTTTGAACTCAGGGCTTTGCACTTGCAAAGCAGGTGCTCTACCACTTGAGCCATACCTCACATTTTGCTCTGGCTATTTTTGGAGGTGGACTCTCAACAACTACTTGCCCAGACTGGCCTGGAACCATGATCCTCCTGCTCTCAGCCTCCCAAATAGCTAGGATTATAGGCATTGCCACTGGAGTCTGGCTTTGTGTTTTTCATTGATAATCATCAAGTAAGTACACCTTTTGCTATAAAATCTTTTTCCCCTCTTATATATTATGTATTAATAAAACATTTTAGATGCACAGATACAAAGGAAAAATTTACCACATTTCTGTTGTTGCTTCTTTGAATTGTTAATACATGGTTACCAAAAGAATTAGATTTCTGAATAAAAAATTAAAATGGGAAAATATGGTTGAAGTGTTTAAAATGTTGTGGGGGGGGCTTTCTGTTGAGTCATGACTGTAAGACATCTTCATAATACCTCCATGTGAGCCTTCTAAAGACAAACAGGTTCTTAGTGCAGAAGGACTGACACATTTATCTGTATGGCCAGGGGTGAGATTTAGACCTACAAGGAGGTGATTAAAACAACAGTCTATTTATAAAAGAGTTAAGTCATATGCCATCTGTGAGTGCCCTCTCTCCCCCGCTCCCTTTTTTTTTTTTTTTTTTTTTTTTTGACAGAAGTGGTACATTGAGGGATTTTTGTTTTTTTGTGTTACTGGGGTTTGAACTCAGGGCCTTCACCTTGAGCCACTCTGCCAGTCCTTTTTTTTGTGTTGGGTTTTTTTGAGATATGATCTCATGAACTACTTGCCTGGACTGGCTTCAAACTGCCATCTTCCTGATCTCTGCCTCCTGAGTAGCTAGGATTACAGGTGTGAACCACTGGGGCCCAGCGAGGGATTTTTAATTTAGAATATTTTTCTATTGTAGAAAATATTGCATAAAAGGATGAAAACTTTGTTTGAAAAGTCTGCAGGTATATATTTTTTTGTTAAAGAACCGTGTGACCTGGCTTAGGACATTTTGCAGTCCTGACACTATAACCTTGATATAAATAATGTTTGCAGAATTCTTTTAATAAAAAAAGGTGAGAATATTCTTGTCGTTTCTAATGGTTATGAGTTTCAGTAGATTGAAAATGTAAGTGTGAAATGCTACAAGTTTTTGTTGTTAAAAGTTTTAAATATTTACATAGTTTGATTTATTTCCTGAATCAAGTTTGCATCTTATCACACATAGCTCTCATGGTCAGCAAGTGAGAGCAGGAATTGTAACCCAGTTTTTCTTTCTAAAGCATGCATTCTACCACTTGAGCCACTCCTCCAGTCCCCAGTTTTTCTTTCTAGATCAGCATTCTTTCCACTGTGCCATACTGTTGCTCACAGTGTGGGAGAGACCGGCCTGTAGTGTCACACTCCTGGGACGTTGTGCTCTGTGTTTCTGCCATGACCATCCATAGCACCATCACACACAGTCCATAGTGGTCTCCAGAGTATTTGTTGAGGTAGTACTACAGATTAGTGCTTGTTGTGATGAGAGAGATGGGAGAATTAACAGGAGTGAGATACTGAGGGTGAGGTAATCTGGTTTAAACTGCATTCTGTAATAGTACCATGTGCCTTTACCACACACACTTTCAAACTGAGATCCTCCTGATCTCTGCCTTGTCAGTAGCTAGGATCATAGGTATAAACCACCAGGCCCGCCTAGGAGACTATTTTAAATAGCTGGGCCTACTGTAGGTGGTTTACTACTACAGGCAGCATTGAGTGTTGCAGAAGGTCATAGGGTTCTCGGCTCATCGCCCCTTGAGTTTTGTAAAGTAGAAGAGAGCCTGATTGGCTGTGTGTTTGATGTGGCATGGTAGGTGTCTGTCTCCTCGTAGAAGTTAGCTTGTGTAAGCTTGTTTGTGTCTCTTCTCCACGTCTTCTCTCAAACCACACCAAGGATCTCATTTCTTTTTCAAGTTGTTCAGGACAGTCTGCACTTCCTTCAGACTTTCTCATAGCACCACGTGTGGTGGTGCACACTTGTCATCCCAGCTATTCCGGAGACGGAGGAAGAAGGATTGCAAGTTCGAAGCCAGCTCTGGAAAAGTTGGGGAACCCTGTCTAAAAAACAATACATAGAAAGCCAAAAGGGCTGGGAGCGTAGCTCAGGTGGTAGAGCTCTTGTCTAGCAAGCAGGAGGTCCCCCCCAAAAAAGTCATAAACATCAGTAGTATTTTCTTAAAATTATGTTGTTAAAAGTTACATTTGCCAAATTGAATAAATTAATCATGTAGAAAATATCCGGGTAAGAGTAAAGGTCATCCTTTCAACTAACAACACTTCCCTGGTTGCCAGATTAACATTTTGTTTAATCTTGCAGAAATTGTGTTCATTTAAATTTGTTACCCAGGTCTGTGATTTTGGACTTTGTTACTTAGGGCAATCACAATAAAGGTTTCTCATCTTTAAATAGCAGTGGAGTCACGTACTATCAATTATTTGAGATTACTTATAATTATATCCCGTAAGTGATACAGCAGTATCCTTGAAAAGATACAAGTTTTTCATTTATTTTTTTGATACATTCTTACTATGTAACCCAGGCTAGTCTCAAATCCATCCTCTTGCCTCAGCCTCCCAAGTGCTGGGATTACAGGTGTGTACTACCATATTTAGCAGAATATTTCTCTGGTGTCATTTCCAGGGAGACTGTCAGCTGGTTTGGGTACAATGTTCACTATAAGTTTTGATACTGCCAAAATGTTTTTCTAAAAAGGGTGCTACCAACAGAAACCCTGAGGCCTGCTATGAGGGCTCTTTCCCCCAGGATACCTGTTTAGGTAGAAAAGTGGTGTGCTGGTTTAAAGTACTGCCTGGGTTGACTGGGTTTTGGGCAAGTTACACTTAGCATTCCTTACATTTCTTTCTTTTGTTTAAGTAGCATGGTCTTAGTCACTTGCCTACTAGGAGTGCCTGTGGGGTTAAAGCGAGATTTAGGGTTCTTTGGAACGACTGTGGATTTGAGAGCCAAATCGTAACCTGAGGTGGGCTGGCACACTGTCGCCAAATGCTTCTGACTTTAGGTTGCTGTTTTGGATTTGTTAAACCGGGCACAGTGGATCACAGCTGGCATCCCAGTTACTTGGGAGGCTGAGATTGGGAGCATCTCAGTTTAATGCCAGCCTGGGCAAACAGTTTGAGAGAACCCCACCTCCAAAATAATCAGAGCAAAATGGACTGGAGGCCTAGCTCAAGGGGTAGAATGCCTGCTTTGCAAGTGCAAAGACCTGAGTTCAAATCCTAGTCCTGCCAAAGAAAAAGATTTGTTAAATAGATACAAAACAGTTCTTAATCTGGGATGTGGTTGGGCAGCAGTCAAGACATTATTTTGGGCAATTTAAAAAAGTGATCTGTTTAATCAGTTTCATAACTATATTTTTTTTCTCTCAGTTCTGGGGATGGAACTCGGCTTTGTATGTTCTTCTACAAGTGTGCTCTCTCTGAGCTACATTCCTCAGCCTGTTTTTTTTGTGACAATGTCACAATTAGCTCAGACTGGCCTTGAAAAATCCTCTTGCCTCTGCTTCCCAAGTGCTGGGATTATAGGTATGCACTACCATGCCCAGCTTTATATCAGTTTTATTTTTTGGTTTGTTTATTCATATGTGCATACATTGTTTGGGCCATCTCTCTTTATATCTGTTTTTAAAGTAGTATGTGGCTAAGGATGGAGGTGTCTATATTTCCATGTACTGGAAGTGTTAGGACAAGAATTTCTAGGGAAGAAATTTGCATTTGTACTAGCAGTGTCATTATGAAGTTAACTTTTAGCCTACACAATACATACCTCAATAGAGTGTTGATTTTAGAAGTAGATTTCAAGATTTTCTGAGAAGGTAACTCTCAGACTATCAAGAATGAAATAAAGTGAAATATACAGGGAAAAGTTAACAAAGTAAGCATCTTTTCTACTTTTTTATTTTGTGGTATGGGGTCTGAGCTCAGAGCTTACACCTTGAGCCACTCCACCAGCCCTTTTTTTTTTTTTTTTTTTTTTTTTTTTGGTGCTGGATTTTTTCAAGATAGGAACTATTTCCCTGGGCTGGCTTCAAACTGTGATCCTCCTGATCTCTGCCTCCCTAGTAGCTAGGATTACAGGCGTGAGCCACTGGTGCCAGGCTCAAAATATACGTCTTGATCTCCTGAAATGGGTGCGAGGAATTCCCAGCAGAGGAAATGGCCAGCATAAAAAAACCCATGGAACAGGAACATTTGTTAAGATTTGGTGCACGACTCGGGGTGCTGGAGGTGCACCATTGAAGATAGCATTGAAAGAACCCTGGCTGCGTGGAGCTGGACACCTCACCGTGCGGGGTGTAAGGTAAGGCTGGAGTTAACAGGGAGAGACGTTATCTTTGAGGACACAGGAAACTGTTGGAGACTTGAGCAGAGAAAAATTACCATCTGAAGTATGTTTAAAAAGCATTGCTGTACTCTGAAGAATTAATTTTCCAGGGAACAAAGGCAGAGTCATGAAGAGCAATTAGAAGCCTATTAAAAATCTGGTTTGAGGCAGAAGAGTGATAAAATGTTGGTTTTGTTGTGAACCTAAAATAGGCACTAAGACAGTGAGGTTCGTTAAAAGGAAGAAAGGTTGGCGTTTGGGTATCGTCTGAAGGCAGAGTCGTTGTCAGTTTGCAGGCTGCAGGGCTGTGGATGGAACCTCTGAGGCAGTGACGCCAGGACCGCAATGGAGGAGGCCCCGGGAGGGTGACATTAGTGTTTCACATTTTGGGTGCTTATTAGACATGCAAGTGAGATGAAATGAGGCGGGAATGTATAGTGAAAATGATTTCAGGTAGAAGACTAGGATGTTGTTATTTTTTACTTTATTAGCATTTTTTTGTTTTGTTTTTGGCAGTACTGGGGCTTAAACTCAGGGCCTCACACTTGCTAGGCAAGTGTTCTACCCCTTTAGCCGCACCTCCAGCTACCTGTTTGTTTGTTTGTTTTTAAAAATCTGCACTATACATTCATAAAGATAAGAGTATCATTTTACCTTCCATGAGGAGTTCATAAGCTGCCTTGAGGAAGACATGTCATCTTTTCAATGAGCAAGGAGGAGGATGCCAGCCAAGACTTGGTAGAGCTTATTTTTGGACAGGGGAAGAAATAAACTTCGGGTCTACTTATCCATTGCCAAAAGATGGAAAAGAATGATGAAAATACTGTTCAAGTCACTGGTGATAAAAAAATTTAGGAACAGCTGGCAGAGTGGCTCAAGTGGTAGAGTGCCTGCCTTGCAAGGACAAGGCCCTGAGTTCAAACTCAAGTACTGCAAAAAAAAAAAAAAATTAGGAACAGAATTGCCCGGCCTTTATTTCCTGTGTATTAAATAACGGTTTAAATTAGCCATCCTCAATCTTTTATGGAATGACGTGGGTTGAGTGTCATTAACGTCATCGTCTGGGGTGACAGGAAGCAAGGACGTTCATTAGTCAGAACCTGGATTGTTCTCGGTGCTTTAAATACACCGTGGATCTACCCAGCAATCACGAACATGCTAAGACTGGAGTTCTGTCCTCCTGAGTTATGCTCAGAGAGGTTAAGCCACATTCCTGACATCACATCTGTGCTGACACCCCACAGGAGGTGACTTTACACTTGACATGAAAGGACTAGGTGAGATTTGCCAGAGGAAAGAGCATTTGCAAAGCAAGACAAAGGCTTCGCATGATTTTGTAAACGTTTGGAACAGAACCCAGTGAGTTGTGCTCCCACCCTCCAACTCTGGGTGCAGGGAGATGATAGCAAAGTTAGCATGGGCCCAGGTGGCGCCCTGGAGCAGCTGCCCTGGGAGGGGACCTTCTACGTGAACTTGACAATGGAGGGGAAGATGGAGAAGTTCAAGTTGGGGGATCTCTGCATCCTGGTGCAGCCTGGATGCTGACTGGATGGGAGGGAAGCTGGGGGTGTGGCTCAGATACTACCGCACCTGCCTATCAAGCACCAGGCCCTGGGTTCAAACCCCAGCACTGCAGAACAAAACCAAAACCAAAAAAGCCCCTCAAAATGGAGCACCAGCTGTAGAAGGCCTGGCTGCCTGTGTTTCAGAGCTTGGGAGTTATGTGAAAGGTTTTGGGGAGCCATTTAAGGTTTTAGTAAGGAAGCTGATTTGGTGATTGTGCCATGTGGAGAAGGGAAGGAAAGACCGGCCCAAAGACTGGTTCACACATTCCGAACATTTAAGTTTAACTGAAATGTTCAAAGCCCTGAAAATGCCAGAATTCATTAAGATACTGGGAAAATAATGTTTTTTTCTTCTTATAGGTTTTAGTTTTTTTGAAACAGAGTCTTGTTATGTAGCACAGGCTGGCCTCAAACTCAGGATCCTCCTGCCTCTCAGCCTCCTGAGTGCTGGGATTAGGGGTGTGTACCACTGAACTGGCTCAGATAAATTTTCGATTCTTTTGAAGCCACATTTATTAGCTTTTTCTTAATGGTTTGTATTTTTTTGTGTCCTGTTTAAAAATATTTTTGCTAACCTCTGTCTCATGATAATTTTCTTCTTTGTTTACTTACAAAGTTCTACACTTTTAACCTCCACTTGAAGGTGTTTTTTGCAGTTAGCATGAGGAAAGGATGGAGGTTTGCTCTTTGTGTTTTTTGTTATTTTTCCTAACACGTTTGTTGAAGAGTCTCTCCTCCCCCCATGGAACGGCTTCACCACCTTTGTCAGAATCAGTCGATCAGGTGCACATGGATCCATTTCTGCACATTCTGTTCTCTTCCCGTGGTCTTCCTGCCACCCTCTGCCTTACTTCCTGGCCTCCTTTGCTGTAAAGTTCAAGCAACCCTTTATCAGATGGTCTAAGTCCTCCAGCTTTGTGAAGGTCATTATTGGCTGTTCCTATTTCTTTGCCTTTCCATATCCATTTTAGAATCAGCTGGTCAGTTTCCACAAACAGGATTGTTTTTGATCCTTATTGTCATTAGGGAAAGTCAGTTAACAATATAGCCTTCCAGTGCATCTCGTTTTTTAGGTGTTCTTTAATTTCTCTCACTATGTTTTTTAATTTTCTGGAGGTCTTGTACATATTGGCTTATATTTACTGCTAAGTATTTAATTTTTTATGATGCTATTGTAAATGAGTTTTTAAAATTCAGGGCTGGGGTGTAGCTCAGTGATGGAGTACTCATCCAGCATGTGCAAGATCCTGCTTTTGATACCCAGCACTGGGGTTGGGGGGGCTCTTCAGTAAGATAAAGTGTCTCCATCATCACTCTTAGCTCACAAGATCAGTCTGGTGTTGTTTCTTAAATGTTCTGCAAGCTGATCTTCTCTCTCCACCTGGATGGAAAGTGTTTGGTTTTGTATTTGAAGCCTTTGGATAGGGATCAAACTGGATGCCCCAGTGCATGAGAGGATGGAGGCAGGGCTGGCTGAGGGATGATTCTAGGAAGATGGTCCTTTGAGGTTGGGAAGAGTAGTGAAGACCTGTGTCATGGTCCTGCATCCCCCAGCCATGGGTATAGAGTGACTGTAGGATGCCCATGCAGCCTGGACATGGAGCTGCCTGGTTCTGAGACTGTTGCCCTCTTTCTAGTAAGTCCTGAAGTAGGAGGAGAGGCCTGCTGGGATTGCATCTCAGAGCCTCTGTGAAGTCATGCTGACCAGTGCTCCTCAGCATCTTCAGACATAGAAGAAACTTGTAACCATGACAGTCATTACAGACCCTCCCCTCATTTTCCAAGCTAGATGTATCTTCCCGAATTCTTGTATATTCTTTGATAGGAAGGAAGATCTTGCCCATGTAATAGGCGAGCGATGCCCCCTGCCACCTCATTCTGAAGAATGCCAGGTTGAATTTTCCACCTACTCTAGTATATAAGGGTAGGTTTGGATCAAAACCAAATTAATATGATTAATATGAGTCATGAAAATTAATCTTACTAGCATCATGGAGAAGATGCATATCTACTCACCTTTTTTATAATTAAAACCCTTGGGCCCCCAAATAAAAACTGTCGTGCAAAGGCTGCTTTGCAAAGCACTTTGGTTTTGAAGTTTGATTTTTCAATGGTTATTCTCACTCCCCCTCTAATTAAAAAAGTCTTCCACCCTCAAATTTCTAACCTATTCCTTAATTTCCAGCCTCCCAGTGGAGTGAAATTATTCTGGTCTCTGTTACCTTTCTTGGACCTGCACAGGGACTGCCTGGTTCATTGGCCAGGAGGCTCCAAGTGACCTGGCCGAGTGACAACTACCAGCACCGAGTTCAGATATTAACTCACCTACTTGCACTTTTACAGTTTTCAGTCATGGCACAGGGGTCACATGCCCTTTCTCTGTGGAACTTAGCTGGTGGAGAGCAGCTGCACGGGACTGTGTCCTTCCAGCACATTCTGCCCTCTGGTTCTGGCTGCTTGCTGCTTATTCATTCCTCTGGGCTTGGTGGTGCCCCTTCCCTAGCCTCCCTCCATGCCCTTTCATCTGGCTTATACTCTCTGATTTTGGTGGCACCAAAACCCATCATACTTGTTTCTGGCTATGCCAGTGCATTGTTTTCATCAGTCAGCAAGTTCCTAGCACTGTGTCTCTCTTGTCCTCCCACCACTCCTCCAAGAGTTTGTACCTTGTGTTCCTTAAAAAGTGCAGAACGAACTTGAGGTTGCAAGTAAGTGTCTTTTCAGTGGCGGTCTTGCCTTTTATCATGGCCATAGACTAACTTCACTTTCCAGTTACCACAAGCTTCCCAGACAAAACTGGGATAGGCGTGACCCAGCCCTTGTCTGTAAGCATGGAGGCAACTTGACTCAGCTCTTGGCTTGTGGTTATCTCTCATGGAAGAGATAATCAGAACTTAGTCCCCGATCACTTAAGGAAAGGGACAGTGGTGCTGAGAACCTGTTGGGAAAAGCCAACCGTCTTTCACTGCTGTTTGGGTTTTATTTAGAGACAATGCATTTTGTTGTCACAGTCTGTTACTAGAGAATGGAATTATCTAGCAATTCAATCGAAACTTAGTCAGCGTGGACTGGGAGCTTCTTAGACATGCAGAGCCTACACCCCACCTGCAACTTTAACATTTCTTTTTATTCATTTTATCTTTGGAAGTACCCAGCTTTGATCAAGACTGTGAATTTTAACAAGATTTCCAGGTGACTAGTATGTCACTCAGTGTTTGGCTAGCATATTACTTACATCAAAGACAAGAAAAGAAACCTGGGAGAACTATTTGAAATATTCATGCATTCATCCATAAAAACAGTCGTCTTGCTGGTGGAGTGGTACAAGCAGTAGAGCACCTGCCTACTAAGCGTGAGGGCCCGAGTTCAAACCCGTGTATTGCCAAAACAGCCATCTTGTTTGTTTGCTTTTGAGACAGAGCCTTCTGTGATGCTTCTGCTTCAGCCTTCCCGACTGCTGGGATTACAGGAGGAGGCTGAGACAGATGATCTTTAAAGCATGTGATTCTCATTAGGAGTTAGTAACACTGGTCATGATAGTGATGACAAGAATATTATAGTAAGAATAATAGAATGAGCCAGGCATTTTACACAAAGACTTTTTTCCTAATTCTCACAGTGACCTTGAAAGGAAGATGATTTCAGTCCACTTTATGGTGAAGTTACTGGAGATTCAGTAGCATTGCCCTGATAATTCAGCAAGCATACAGGTGAACACGATTTGGGTCATACCCACCTGACAAATCTCCTGTCTTTTTACCAGTTCTGTCCTAAAAATGAAGGGTCTAAGATCTTATACTTTGCAAACATACAGCTCATTTTTGTTGTATATAAAATAAAGTGTTCCCCACAGGCTGGTGTGGTAAAGGTTTGGTTGCTGGCCCATTGTGCTATTACGAGGTGGTGGAACCATTTAGAGGTGGGATCTAGTGGGAGGAAGGTAGGTCACTGAGGGTGCACCCCGGAAGGGGATGTTGGGGCCTTGGTCCTTCCTGTTCCTCTTTTTGCTTCCTGCCCTTCATGAGCTGAGAGCTTTCCTGCCTGGCTTCAGACACAAGCAACTGAGTCTACCAACCATGAACTGAAACCTCCAAAACTGTGAGCCAAAGCAAGGTTTTCTTCCCTGCAAGTTGATTTGTCTGAAGTGTCCATCACAGGTATGGAGCACTAACTAACACAGTGCTTAGGTTTCAAGTAGAAAACAATGTGGAGAGGAGAAAGCAGGGATTTCCACATAAAAATGCCAATATGTCTCTATCCAGACCATAGATAATAAATGAAATAATAAAATACTTATTTGTCTCATAGTCTTTATTTTTTGAGGTGCTGGGGTTTGAACTCATGGCCTTGCACTTGCTAGGCAGACGGTCTACCACTTGAGCAATGCCCCTGCTCCTTGTTTTAGTTATTTTTCTGATAGGGTCTCATGCTTTTGCTCAGGACTGGCCTTGGACCACAGTCCTCCTCTATGCCTCCTGTGTATCTGAGATTGCAGGCAAATGCCACCACACCTGGCTTATTGATTGAGATGGGTTTGCACTAACTTCTTGCCCTAGCTGGCCTTGAACTGTGATCCTCCTGATCGCCATCTTTTGTAGCTGGGATTACAGTTATGATCCACCACACCTGGCCTTTTTCTTTTTGGTGGAGAGGTAAAAGTAATTTCAAAACACTGAGTCTGAAAAGTCTCAAGTGATAGAGTCATCTGCAGGACTCTGAGCTGGCCACAGATTCCCCCAGGTGGCACTCACCATTACTTAGGTGGCAGATACCCCGGGAACACTCTTAGGGTGCTTCTCTGAACAGAGGCAGGGCAGTGCCTTTTACATCCAATCACAGCTCAGCTTCTGACAGCAGCATGTGGCCTGAGGTCCTGTTCTGTGTCTCCACCTTCCAGCTTCAGGAGTTAACAGGTGGAATGCCTGTGATCTCTGAGTGTTGGACGTGCATATGTACCTGCAGGAAACATAGTTTGGTCATACTTCCCAATGATGCAAGAAAGACCATTTCTGAGTTTAACACCAAAAACAAGAATATTGTTTCCTTATGAGAGAGATAGTCAGTCATAACATTGATCAATTCAGGCAAAGCAATAAAGATGTGTAAGGTAAACAAACTAAAGCTGTCTTAAAGCAAGGGAATTGAGATATCTAAGTGTAGCTTTGTAGAATTGTCATGGGTTCTAGAAGCTTCTTGCTTCTGAGAGAAAATTTGCCTTTTGAAGAAATATGGCATATGTGCTCTAATATAACAAGAAAGGAAGGTTTTTCTGTTTTGTTTTGTTTTACATGTGCCAAGAAATCCCTCACAGGAGATGGGATCCTTTTGAAGAAACCTGATAGCCAGCTGTCATAGTCCACTTTTTGTTCCTATAACAAAATGCATGAGCTTTGGTAGTTTATAAATAATAAAGAGCTATTTGGCTCTTGTTCTGGAGGCTGGGAAGCTCGAGAGCGTGGCACTAGCACCTGCTTGGGGCCTGAGGACAGCCCTCCTCTTGACTCACACATGGCAGAAAGCACCACCTGGCGAGACAGAGCAAGTGTGCCAGTGTGGCTCTCTTCCTTTTATGAAGCTATCAATGCTGTCAGGGGGACCCCACCCTCTACTGAACATTAACTGCTTCCCAAAGACACCACCTCCAAATACTACCAAGAAAATGAGTGAGATTAGATTTCCAACACATGAACTTTTAGGTGTTCAAACTATACCGTGAACTTTTTCCAAAAGCTTGGGTGAAGAATGCACCGAGTTAAACTGTGTTCATAGCAGCCGCCCTCAGCCTTTCACAGGGAGTTTGCAATGCCTGTCTGGAAACACACACTCAGCCCTCGCAGTTCTTCCCTACAGCCAACGGTGCACGAGAAAGCACTTCGCTGCTGCCTGGATGGCTTCCAGATTTATGGCAAGTCCCAGATCTAACAAGAGACCAGCATGTGTGAAAATTCGAGCTGTCAGTAATGGGCTGAGTTTAACGAATGTCTGTCACAGTGAGGCTCAAGTATAGAACTGCAAGGTCACAGCTCGACAAAGGGGACAGGGTCTTCAGAGGTGTTCTTGTCTCTTCTTTTCCTTTTTTGTCGATACTGGGGTTTGAACCCAGGCCTCACGCTTGCTGGGCAGGTTCTCTACCACCTTGAGCCACTCAGCCAGCCCAGAGGTGTTCTTTATTTTTCTCTATAGCCAAGGATGAACTTTTCCTTTATGCATTTGGCTCTGTACCTTTTACTTAAGCCGTGGCCCCACTTACAAGTAATGTTTCTCTTAGGAAGCCTTCAGCCTTCAATTCCCTGAGCCTCCATGAAGCTCTGACCTCCATCTTTCCAAGTCTTTTTTTTCTTATGCTGTTAAATGTTCCTTCTTTAAAATGGAAGTGCAGTATTTACTTCTCATCCCTGTCAGCTTGGTTTTCCATATCACTGATAATTTATAGCAATAAAAAGGTAGTTGTTGCCTCTGCATTCTTTTCTAAATTAGAGTCCTTTCTAGTTTAGAGACTTACTCCCTATTGTAAGTGCTGCCTCTGTGGCCTTGACCTCTGGAAATAATTCATCAATGCAAGTATAGAGCCAAGAGGTTAAACTGGATCCAGCTTCTGAATAGTGTCCAAAACACAGCACCAGGGCATCTCATCCTGAATAAATAAGGGCCAAAGTAACCCCTCACCTTTGCTTTCCTTGGAACGGAAACATGATAGGAAATATGGGGTGTTACTTTTTTCTTTTTTTGGCAGTACTGGGTTTGAACTCAGGGCCTCACACTTGGTAGGTGGGTGCTCTACCACTTGCCACTCTGCCAGCCCTTTCTTGTGATGGGTTTTTTTGAGATAGGGTCTTGCAAATTATTTGCCCAGGCTGGCCTCAAACAACAATCCTCCTGATCTCTGTCTCCTGGTAGCTAGGATTACAGGTATGAGTCACCAGCACCTGGCTCTTCCTCTTAATAAGTAATATCGCAAGATGAAAAACGTCATTATTTTGTTCATTAGGAAGTGGAAGCCGTCATAAATCCTCCCTTCCTCCCTCCTTCCCTTCTTTCCTTCCCTCCTATAGAGTAGTGTAGTTGGAAGTTTGTTTTCGCCATTACAAAAGGCAGTTTAATCCCCTATCCAAATTGATGATAATTTTAGATTTATGACAAGTCAGACCTGTGGGGTGTATTATTTGTATATTGAAGTCTGTTCAGACTTTTTGTTGCTGTGACATTTACCTAAGAGAACGACTTAAAAGGAGGAAAGATTCATTTTCTCTCACAGTTTCAGAAATTTCAGTCCATGGTTGGCTTGCTCCATTGCTGGGGGCCTGTGGTGGGGCAGAACAGTGAGGCAGAGCACAGTTGCTCAGGTCATGGCAACCAGAAAGGAGGGGAAGGGAGGGGTAGAAGAGAGGAGAGGAGGGAAGGGCAGGGGAAGGGAAAAGAGAGGACTGAATAGGAGAGGAGAGAGAAAAAAGAGAAGATAGACCAAAGTCAGTATTTCCTTTTTTTAAGATATTCTTTAAGGTATTTGTGTCACAGCAACAAAAAGTCTGAATACCATGGAAAGTCAGTACTGAGAAGTGAGGATGTTGTTGTGACGCCCTAACCATGTGGTTCACAAGTCTTTGGAACTGGTTTGTGGGAGAAATTAGGAAATGGTTAGAGAAGCAGGCTAAAGAAGGCCTAGAATGCCATAATCAGAGCTTAAGTGGCCATTCTGGTGGAAGCTCAGAAGACCAGAATGTCAATGGGAAGGCAGACAGTGAACATGGTGCCTATGAGGTTTCACATGGGGACAAAGCCTTTCTTGAGAATTGAGTGGAGGCCATTTGTATTACATTGTGGTGAAGAACTTACATGCATTTTGTCCATGCCCAGAGACTTTGTGGGAGGCTGAATTTAAAACTGACAGACTAATTAATCTGGCCAAAGATGTTTCAAGACAGTCCAGCATTCAGGCTGTGGTATGGGGATTGCTAGCTGTTTTTTAGCCAGATTTAAGGTAACAATTGGGAACAAAAAGCAGAGCATTCAAACTTGAAAATCTTGTAGTTTGGTCAGAAAAGGAACACATTTAAAGTTGGGGCCAACGAAAGTATGACTGCTGAAGAGACAGAATCTTTAAAAAGATGTCAAGTGCTTTGCACTGGGACAATACAATGTTGACTTGAGGGCCTATCAGGAATTGTCCAGGCCCCTCCCCCTCATTATAGGTTCCAGGGCATGAAAGTGTAAAATCATTTGAAAGACTCTCTCGAGTACAGAGCAGAGCCCGGGCCACTGCATCTGTGGTCCACGGAGGTCTAGCTACTGCTCCTGCTTGTCTGGACATTGTTCACCTGGTGCTGATTTTGCAGGCAAGCAGAATGCAAGAGTTTTAAGATCATGAAGACTTCCACCCAGATTTCAAAGGAAAGTCTATGAACTCAGACTATGTGTATCAGTCCCTAGAGCCCCTACAAAGGTGACGCGTGAATCTGTGGATGAAGTCTAAGCTGCGGTGTAGACCCCAGGAAGTTAGACATGACAGGAGGGTGGGATGTCTGCCAAGGAAAGCTGCCGGCATTGAGCAGAGCCAGCCCAAGAGAGAGGCCATGTGTGCTGCACCTGGCAAGGCTGCAGTGGTGGGGTTGCCCAAGCCCTTTGGAACTCAGACCTGGCAGTCATCTGTTCCTGGTGTTGGACGTGGCGCTATGGGACTTAACGTTTCCCGATTGCGTTTCAGTCTTGCTTTGTGCTGGTCCCTCCTTTCTGTGCCCCCATTCCTCCCTTTTGGAATGGCATGTTTACTCTGTGCCTTTGTACCCTGGAAGTATGAAATATGATTTAAAACTTTTACAGGAGCTCACATCTGAGTTTTCCTTGAGTCTCAGGGAAGACTTTGGACTTGGACCTTTGAGCCGTGCTGGTGCAGTTGAGACTTTGGGGACACATGCAGATGGACTAGATGCAATGTGTTTCTGTCTGTCTCTTTTCTTTCTGCTTTTTTCTAATCATTTTTAAATTAGTGTATATTAATTGTACAAAATAATGGGTCTCATTACACATTTTCAAACATATATAAAATGTTCTTTGATCCCATTGAGCTCCTGTTGCCCTCTTCTGTCCCCCCCTTCTCCTTCTAGTCCCCTCCTTCTTCCCAAATAGACCCCTTTACTTTCAAGTTGTTGTTTTTTAATCTAGATTCCACAGGTGAGAGAAAATATATGATATTTGCTTTTCCAAGTCTTGCTTATTTCATGTAACATGATGATCTCCAGTTCCATCCATTTTTTTACAAATGACATAATTTCATTTTTCTTTGTGGCTGAATAAAACTCCATTATGTAAATATGCATGTCTCTTTTTTTTTTTTTTTTGGAAGTCCTGGGGTTTGAACTCAGGGCTTCATACTTGTTAGGCACACACTCTACTGTTTGAGCTACACCTGTAGCCCACAACATACTTTCTTTATCCATTCTTCTGTTTATGGTTACTTGGATTGATTCCTTAACTTGACTATTGTGAATAGCACTGCAATAAGCATGGATGTGTAGGTAGCTCATTGACTGCTGACTTCAATTCCCTCAGGTGTATACCCGGGAGTGGTTTAGCTTGATGATATAGTTTCGTGTTTAGTTTTTTGAGAAACCTCTGTCCTTATTTCCATAGTGACTTGGTTGCACTAATTTACATTCCACCAATAGCGTGTGAGAGTCCCTTTTTCTCTGCTTTCTTGCCAGAATATGTTGGGGTTTGTTTTCTTGATGATTGTCATTCTGACTGAGGTGCAATGGAATCTCAGTGGAGTTTTGATTTGCGTTTCCCCGGTGGCTGAAGATGTTGAACATTTTTGCATGTATTTATGGGCCACTTGCACTTCTTTTGAGAACTGTCTCTTCAGTTCTTTTGCTTATTTGTTCATTGGATTACCTGTTCTTTTCATTTCAGTTTTTTGAGTCCTTTTTGTATTCTGGATCCTAATCCCTTGTCAGATAAATCTTTGGCAAAGATTTTTCCTACTCTGTAGGTTGTCTCTTCATTCTGGTAATTATTTCTTTTGCTGAACTAATCTTTTTATTTTGATGCAATTCCACTTGTCAATTCTTGCTCTTACTTCCTGAGCAATTGGTGTCATCTTCAGAAAGCTGTTGCTTATATCTCTATCTTGAAGTGTTCTTCCTTTAGTAGTTTCAAACCTTCGGATCTTACAGTAATAATTTTGGTCCATTTTGAATAGAGTTTTTTACAGGGTAAGACAGAGATAGGGATCTAGTTTCAGACTTCTACACGTGGTTATCCAGTCTTCCCAGAGCCATCTGTTAAAGAGGCCATGTTTTGTCCAACATATGCTTTTGGCACCTTGTTGAGATTCAGGTGCCTGTCACTGTGTGGATTATTTCTGGGTCTTCTGTTCTATCCCATTGGGCCATGTGTCTGTTTTTGTGCCAGTACCATGCTATTTTTGATAATAGCAATATTAATAATGTATCAATATCAATAATGTATAATTTGAAATCAGGTACTGTGCTACATCCAGCATTGATTATTTTGCTTAGGATTGCTTTTGTGTTTCCCTGTTTATTTTAGGAGATTTTTTTTCTATTTCTGTAAAGAATGTCATTGGAATTTTGATGAGGATTACATTGAATTGTAGATGGCTTTGGGTAGTAAAGCCATTTTTACCATATTAGTTCTACTGATCCAGGAACATAGAAAGTCTTCTAGAGTCTTCTTCAATTTCTTTCTTTAGTCTTTTGTAGTTTTCCTTGTGGAGGTCTCTCACCTTCTTGGTTAAGCTTATTCCTAGTTGTTATTCTGATATGTTTGTATTTTTATGTAACTTGGCAGTTTTCTCTTGCATGTTTCAGTAGTCTTCCTTTGGACAGTACTTTAGGTATTTTAACTGTAATAAGACCTGAAGAGGTTCTTCTGTGGTTATTTTGAGCTCTAAATGCCTCATGTACTTGTGTGTCCAAGTCTTTCCCTAGATTTAGGAAATTTTCTGCTACAATTTCTTTGAGTAAATTTTCTTTGCCTTTAGTCTTCATCTCAGTTCCTTCTTCTACACTATAAATTCATAGGTTTGGTACCTTAATTATGTCCTATAAGTCCTGGATGTTGTAGTCATGATTGTTTTGTTTTTTCTCCATGGATATAATAAATCATCAACCTTGTCCATCAGTCTTTGATATTCTTTCTTCTGTCTACTCTAGACTATTGATGATACTTTTTTCTACTGAGGGATTTTTTTTCAGACAGGGTCTCATTATGTAGTGCAGACTGGCCTGGAATTTGCTATGTATCTCAGGCTGTTCTTGAACTCATGATCCTCTTGCTTCAGTTTCCTGACTGCTGGAATTACAGATGTGCACCACTGTGCCCAGTTGCATTGGCTTTTTATTTGATTTATTGAGCGTTTAGTCTCCAAAATTTCTCTTTGTTTCCTTCACTGAATCTTTATTGAAATTCTCGTCCAGGTTGTTGACTTTCTCATCCAGGTTCTGAATTGACTTCTTTCCTTCATTCTTCTGTTTATGTGAATCTACTTTGATCATTTAAAAAACTAGACCTTTGAGTTATTAGGTTGGCACTTAAATCATTTCAATATCTTTGGATTCAGTTATTGAAGAGTTGTGAGCATTTGGAGGGGCATGTTGCCTTGCTTTTTCATATTGTGTTTCTAAGTTTTGATTTGTACTTCTGTTGGGATGGAAATCTCTTCCAGCTTTACTCATGAATATTCTTAGTGAAATGCCTTCTCTTTAGGGCTTAATCCCCAGTACTATACAGAGAGAAGAAAACAACATGTATCAGCAATACCACTAAAGCAAACCCAATATAAAAAATAATAAAAATCAATTAAAGCCAAATACTACACCACCAGTAATCATAGAAAAGACAGTGGCAAGAAAAATGTAGATTAAAAACTATGAACTTAAAAATTATTTAAGGGACCTGAGGGCAAGGCTTAAGTGGTAGAATACCTGCCTAGCAAGTGCAAGCCCCTGAGTTTAACCCTTAATATTACGAAAAAATTAAGGTAAAAAGTAAGATATAAGTAATGATAAGTGTATGGAATAAAGGAGGGGCAAGGAAAGGGAAGAAAAGGAGAACTGTTTTTTTTGAGGCAGGGGTGCTGTACTGGGGTTTAAACTCAGAACCCCATGCTTCCTAGGCAAGCACACTACCATTTGAGCCACACCCCAGCTCCAGTCTTCAGAGCTCTCAGTCCTGTCAGTAGTGAGACCACAGCAGCTCTGGAGGCTGAATAGTCTACTGGCTGCAGACTCAGGCTCGGAGCTCTGAGTGTCCACAGTAATCCTCAGGTGCTGGGCTCAGTCCTCCCTGCAGAGGGCAGAGCACCTGCCACTGTGCCTTCCACAGCCTCAGTTCCTGTTCATTAAATATCTCATGGATTTATGTTTGACCCCCTCCACCCTCCATGACTCCTTCTTGTGGTATGTCCCTCCCAGACACCAGCAGGGTGTCCCCAGACTCCTTCAATTGCAATTGTTCCTTGTTTTCAGGTTCCCAGGGTGTCTCACTCTGAAACAACAGGCCCATCTCAAGATGGGACCTGGCTATAATACTCAGATGTGGGAGCCATGCAGTGATTTCCTTCTCCAATGCTGTCCTGCAGTGCAGGGGGAGTCACTGTCACACAGAATCGCACTTTGGATTTGAGACTTGCAAGACCTAGGCTTATCCTGTAGCTAAGACTGTCAGTTTGTTGTCACCAGGGCTGCCTGGCTTGGTTCCCAATGCAGTGTTCAGAGGTGGGGCTTTTGAAAGTTATGGGATTTTGAGGCACTGACCTAAACAGTGTATTAACCCATTGGTGGATTCATAGTGGAGTGGACTGCTGGGAGACAGTGGAAAGTGGACCCCTAATGGTGGAAGGTGGGGGCCGTGGCTTTGAAGGGTCTGATTAATTGGAGGAAGTGGAAGAAGGCAGGCCTGCCTTTGAAGAATCTGATTGGAGCAAGTGGAGGAAAGTGGGCCTGCTTTTGAAGGATTTGTCTTGTTTTTAGTCTCTTCCTCTCTAGGTCACTCTCTGCTTCCTGGCCATAATAAGGTGAGTGATTTTGGTCCAGCATGTGCTCCCCAGCATGACGCTCCACCTGGCCATGGTTCAGAAACAATGGAGCCAAGTAAACAAGAATTGAAACCCCTGGAACTGTGAGCCACAGTAAATCCTTCTGAAGTGTTTACCTCATGCAATGATAATATTCTCTTCTTTTTTCCCCCAGTACTGGGGATTGAACTCAAGGACTTGTGCTTGCTAGGCAGGTGCTCTACCACTTGAGCCACAACCTTCCCTCCTTTGCTTTTAGCTTATTTTCAGTTACAATCTCATGCTAACTTTGCATGGGCTGACTTCAAGCTGTGATCCTGCTACCTCCACGTCTGGAGTAGCTGGGACCACAGAAGTACACCACAAGAAGTGCCCAGCTTGTTTTCTTTCTTTTTTTTAGTGGGATTGGGATTTGAACCCAGGGCTTTGCACTTGCAAAGCAGGCATTCTACTGCTTGAGCCACACCTCCAGTCCATTTTGCTCTGGTTATTTTGGAGATGTGGTCTCATGAACTACTTGCTTGGGCTGGTCTTAGAGTGATTCTTCTGATCTCAGCCTCCCAAGTAGCTAGGATTACAGGATTACAGGTATGTACCACTGGTGCCTGGCTTTGTTTTTGACATGAGATCTTGCTTGCCTTGTCTCAAACCATGGTCCTCCTTTCTCTGCCTCCCAAGTAACAGTGATGAAAATTCTGGCTCACATAAGAAGACACTTTTTTGGAAGCATTGTGTGGGAACCATGCTATTTAAGCATCCCTCTTCTGGAAAGCTGACTTTTCAGATTATTCCAGTCCTAGAGGCGAGGCCTTGTCACAGGGTCAGAAGAAGAACACTTGTTTGGAGTCAAGAGATGGAAGAGCCCTCACTCAGCCTCCACTGCAAATTTTCTTTGTTACCTTGGGTAGGTCATGGTCTCTCCCTCTGCACTTCAGTGAACTGGTAAGCAAAATGCAATAATGGGACTAGGACAATAGATTTACTCTCTCTCTCTCTCTCTCTCTCTCTTTCTCTTTCTCTCACTCGCTCTCCCTCTCTCCCCCCTTTCAATGTCCTAGACCATGGTCCTCCTATTTTATGTTTCCCACCATAGCTGGATGAAAGGCACACACAACTATGTTCAGCTTCTTTCCATTGAGATGGGGGTCTCTTGAATTGTTGACCTGGAAACACATTCTTCCTGCTCTCAGCTCCCAAATGGCTGGGATTACAGGTGCGAGCCACTGGTGCCGGCTTAAGCTCTTTTTTCACTGTGGTGTCTTCTTATCAAATGTAATCGTACATAAATGTTATTAGGAAGCATAGATAAAAAGCTATCATTTTAGATCATTGGCAGTGCTGGGGATGAAACTCAGGGCTTCACACATGCTGGACAAGTGCTCTACCACCCCAACCCTATGACTTCTAAATTATAACCTATATTAAAAAGTCACACAATGCAAACAGGTGATTTTGATGTTTAAAAACTATTGAAACAAAAAAGAAAAAAAACCCAAAAAAAACTATTGAAACAAAATTGTTTTGGGGGCTGGTGGTGTGGCTGAAGTGGTAGAGCACCTACCTAACAATCACGAGGCCCTGAGTTCCTTTTTTTAAGTTGTCTTATTTTCCCAGGGCTGTCCTACCAAACTATCACAGGCAAGTGGCGTGAAGCCGCGGATACCCTTTCCCTGTTCTGGAGGCTGCCAGTCTAAGATGAAGGTGTGGTAGGACCGTGTTGCCTCTGAGGCCCCCTGGGAAGACTCTCCTTGCCTCCTCCTCCTTCTGGAAACACCAGGTGCTCCTTGGCCAGAGGCGCTGTAACTCTTCTCTGCCTCATCCTTACATGGCTGTCTGTGTGTTCACTTGACGTCTTCCTCCCTGTGTCTCTGCTCGCTTTACAAGGACAGCAGTCATAGTGGATTAAAGGCCACCCTGAGTGAGCAGGACCTCTCACCTGTTTATTTGTTACAGTGCTGGGGATCAAACCCAGTGTCCTGTGCATACAGGCAAGTGCTCTACCCCTAAGCCCCAGCCCCAGCCCGAGTGTGACCTCATTTTAACTTGACACATCTACAATGATCCTTTTTTTTTTTTTCACGAGAGAGTAACTGTTTTTGTTTACAAATAGCAGCCTGTTATCTGTCTCATAGACACAAACATGTGACCTCACAGACTCTTTAAACAAAACATTCTGTATTCTGATCTTTCATGTATACTGTAGACCAGAAAAGGGAGAAATAATTCTGAGGAAAAAAAATATATATATATATACCTTCCCATGAAAGAAACTTTAAGAAAACAAAAGAATTCCTATGAAATCAATGATAAAAAATTTAGGGAAAAAGGTTTCATTCTTTTTATTAAAAACAAAAATTACCAGCTCATGTAAAATAACCTGTAAACTCATAAAAAGGAGTAGAAACAATTATTAATTTAAAAAATGTCTGATACATGTGTATCTAATTTTTGAAGCAATTTGACTTTCACACTACCTCAGTAGTAAACACACAGCTTTTCTTAGGCAGCTGTTGCAAACCCAAGTATTGTTCTGACTCTCTGGTCACCAATGATCCTTTTTAAGTGAATAAAAATGTTAACTTTCCTAAATGACACTCTTCTTTACGCTGTCATCTAACTTTTCTTTCATTACCAAAACTGTTTTCAAGAACTTGATCTTGAGAAGTCCACTTTTATTTTATAACTTGATTATTTGATTATACTCTTGTAGAAAAATGTGAAGATAAAGAAAGACTCAAAGAAAATAAAAAATGACCTGGTATCCCTCTCTCAAATATAATCAAAGATTATATATATATTCCCTTCTAGTCTTTTTGTACATTTCTATGGCATTTTAAAATTAGCACTGTAAAAGGCTTATGTACTTTTTCCTTTCATGTTATAAAGTAACCATTCCTTTTGGACATGAAATATAATATGAAAATATGATCTTCACAATCAAGTTATAATTAAACTATAATTTACCTCTAACTGTTGGGTATTCAGATTGTTTTGAATATTTGCTATCATAAGCAACACTACTAAGCATTCTTTAGTCATAATTCTTTGTATATGTCTCTGGTAACTTTTTAAAGAGACATTTCTAGGAGTACTCAACAAAGTGCCTAAGTATTTTTAAGCCTCCTTACCAAACTGTCCTCCAGAAAGACTGTGCCACTTTATGGTCACACCAGTAAACAGCCAGAGTCCCATTTCTTTCTTATATATTCCTTGGCAATATATAAGGGGAATATATTCCCCCAATCTTTATTGTTGCAAATGTAACTGGGGGAGGTGAGAATGGTATCTTCTTGTTTTTCTCTCTAAAATGTGAGATTTTCCCCATGTGTACTGGACATTTGTTTTTCTTCTGTGTCCTGAAGCAGTCCAACTCTTTTAGATGGGAGTTTTTAATATAAGCAGTGTCTTGTCTTTCTTACCACATGTTCTTCTTTTGCGGGTAAGCACTTGAAAGTTACATGTCTTTCCCATTTTATTTTTTCTCCAGCTTAAGCAAAATTCCCAAAATGAATAGAAGTAGAAAGTCTTCTTTTCTTGTTGGCAGCCATGATATTTTAATGTCTTAGTAACAAGACAGAAAACTGGGCCCTATTCTTCAGGTTGTGGAGAGTGTCTGACCATTCCATTGACCCCATCCGCGGTGTGGTGGTGAGCAGTAAACTTTAGGCTGTATTGGCGTTTTCTTTCAGGGTCTTTAAAACCCGGTCCACTGAAACTGCTTCTTCCTGTTGCCTTGGCAATGCTTGCATAGCAAATTCCAGCCTCCTTAGCAAGAATCACCTCTGGAACAGTGCTCACATTAAAAACATCTGCCCCTAGGTGTGGAACAGGAAGCTTTCTGCCCTGGAGCAGAAAGCTCCCCTTTGAGTGGCAGCCAAGTCCTAACTTCTTAGCAGTCTCTATGAGAACCTCTCTCGTTTTGGGGCAAAACGGTTCAGCCATTGGAATATAGCGCACTCCTCTGGAACAGAAGTGACTTCCATCATAGAAGGTCTGAGGTCTTATGGAGGTCCTGTCAATGAACTGATCAATAGTGATGACATCACCGGGCTGGATCTCCTCCCTCAGAGAGCCACAAGCTGTGGTCACTATGACATGTGTACAGCCCTCTTCCTTCAAAGCCCAGATGTCCTCCTGGTGGTTGACTTTTGAAGGCATGATGGTGTGCTGCCTTCCGTGTCTTGCAAGGAGAACACAAGCGGCATTTTTTATCTTCCCCAAAATTAAGGCATCAGATGGCTTGCCAAGTGGAATATCCACATATTTTTCAGTTCTTCCTTCTAAAGTTTCTGGATCATCCAGGCCTGTTCCACCAATTATTCCAATAGTCACGGCCATGCCCGTGGTGCTCAAAGCCATGGCTGAACTGGGAGGAGGCTGAGGGGCTGAGCTCATTGGGCCGGTGACTGGCGCAGGCAACCATCCTATTTTTAAGTAAGGTCACTTGCAGGTTAGGAATGCAACCTGCCATTTTGGGGGGTGCGGGTTAACTCACAATAAGAATTATCGATGGGCTGGTGGAGTGGCTCAAGTGGTGGAGCACCTGCCTAGTAAGTGTGAGGTCCTGAGTTCAAACCCCAGTACCACCAATGATGACTACAGCATTATATAGACATCAGTAAGTGATCTAGTTTTGTGTTTTGTTTGGTGGTAGAATATGGGGAAGAACCTGACCCACACTGAGAAGTAATTATAAATGCAAGTGTTTCTTTCTTTTTAAAATCTACACATGCATTTTGTAACATCAGTTGCAATTTCTTCAGTGAAATGGATCCAGAAATTTGAAAGAGCAGCGTTAGGAATTTATGTGCTAATATTAAATTACTGACAATATCTTTGGTGGTTCTAGGGTTTGAACTCAGGGCCTTGTGGTTGCTAGGTAAGAGCTCTAGCACTTGAGTCACACCTGTAATCCTTTTTTGCTTTAGCTATTTTTCAAATAGGGTCTAAGACCAGTGATCTTCCTATTTATGCTTTCCCACAAATCTGGGATGACAGGCGCACACCACTGCACCAAACTATTGGTTGAGATGGGGTCTTGTTAACTTTTTGCCCCAGTTCCCCAGTAGCTAGGATTACAGGTGTGAGCCACCGGCTCTGGCTTCACTTTTTAAAAAGAGTGATGACTGAATAGCAGAGGAAGTTTGAATCGTCGTTATATTTGGCTGGCACTGTTTTCTTTCTTTTTGTTTTTTGATGCTGTTTTCAAATATCACAAAAGCCTGGGTTATTCAGTGGTGCCACTTGGAACATGAGATGGCATGTTCTGTCAGCCATCTCAAAATTTCAAGAGTAAAAATAGTGTCCTATTGTATTTTGAATCTAAACTTGGTTTTAGTTGTGTTGTTGACACTTTTTCTGACGTGCAGGGAAGAACAAAATGTGGAGACCTTGTCCTGCCAGAACGACCCATTCAGCTGATCAGAAATAGCAAGGACACTGAACACCTGCAGCTCACGTCTGTCATCCTAGCCACCTGGGAAGCTGAGAGGCCAGATGGGCGAATGCTTCCAGAGACCCCATCTCCAGAATGACCAGAGCAAAATGCACTGGAGGTCTGGCTCAAGCAGTAGAGCGCCTGCTTTGCAAGTGTGAAGCCCTGAGTTCAAACCCCAGCCCCACCAAAAACAAAAAGTGTTTTAAAGATTCAAGACATGATGCTTCTACAGATCAGTCAAGTGACTCCAGAATAAAGTGTTTTGTTATAAAACCTCCATAATTGTTACATTTATTGAGACATTTAAAAAGTGCTCTTCAACTGGGTATTTTTCAGTAATTTATAATGATAAGTCTGGTTTATATATATATATATATATATATATATGTATTCAATTTAAATTGAAGCTTTTACTAGTTTCAAGACAAGGTTCTGGTGTGGATAATTCAAATAAAATTACAAATAACTTTTTTGTTTAAAAAATCCCATTAATTGGGCTGGAGGCGTGCCTCAGGTGGTAGTAGGCCTAGCAATCCTGAAGCCCTGAATTCAAACTCCAGCACCGTGAAAAAAATTTCCATTAATGTGTCTTAAATGTAACTTAGCTGTACCTGGTGGAGTGTCTAGATGCTACTTTGGTGGGGTTTTTAGATTTGGTTTTAGTTTTTTGCTTGTTTGGTTTTAGTTTTTGTTTTGGGGGATGTTGCTGGGGATGGAAACCAGGGCCTCCTTTGTGGAAGGCAGGTGCTTGAACTACGTCCCCAGCAACCTCAAACTTTTTGTTTAGTTACTTTTTTTTTTGTGTGTGGGGCTGGGGTTTGAACTCAGGGCTTTGTACTTACAAAGTAGGTGCTCTACTGCTTGAGCCACACCTCGAGTCCACTTTGCTCTGGTTATTTTGGAGATGGGGTCTCATGAATTATTTGCCTCAAAGCTTAATCCTCCAATGCCAGTCTCCCAAGTAGCGAGGATTGCAGTGGGAGCCATAGTTGCCTGGATGAAACTTTAAAACAGGTTAGTGTGAAAATATACATTCCAGAGTTTTCTACCCTTATCATCACAGTAACTCTGAAAGGTCCCCAGCGTTAAGACTATGCCTTCATAAATATGACAACTTTTATGGCTTTATCCATCATCTTCCAAAATGCTGACGGAGGTATGGCTCGAGTGGTAGAATGCTTGTCTAGCAAGTGCAAGGTCCTGAGTTCAATCCCCAGTACTGTGAGATGCAGTGTAGACAACTCTTTAGGGCAAATACAGTGACTACAAGCATTTTTCAGTAAGTGCTTTTGTCTGAGTGACTCCTCTGCTATGACCAGAACAGGCACAGCCACATGCATTACAAGGCACCCGATGGTGCATCACTAAATGCAAAGCCTTGATTTTGCTCCTGTTGTCTTTGTGTAACAAATCTTTGTGGTCATTTGTGTAATGAGGTAAGAAACCAAGGAAACAGAGAGCAGCGAGTTCACATTAGACTATCAAGTCTAAGTTGGAAAGAAATTAACCAGATTTTCTTCTTCTTCTTTTTTTTGTGGTACTGGGGTTGAACTCAGGGCCTTGCTCTTGCTAGGAAAGCTCTCTATTATGTGAGCCACACCCTCACCATCCCATTGCTTTTAGTTTGTTTTTCAGATAGGGTCTCGAGATAGCTTTTGCACAGGCTGCCCTTAACTTCGATTCTCCCACCTCCCCCTCCCTAGGAGCTAGGATTATAGGCATGTACTACCGTGCATAGCCAGATACATATTTTGAATGTGTAGTTTTGGATTTGATCAGTGATACTACCCAGCACAGTATGTCCCCTCAGGGATGTTTCGAATAGCCTGTTTTGGTCACAAGTGGCACTTAGTTTCCTAGAGCTGGGGCGCCATGTGACTTGCACTTGTCCTTAAATGTCAGCAGTGCTGGACTGCATCAGTAAATGGCATTATTTATGGTTTGTAAGTGTCCAATTTACCTTTAGCAGCTCTTTTGGGAGAACGTGACTTTTCCTCTCCGCTAACTTACTTTGGATGATCCTACCAGTGAGGGTTAGGTGGGGACACCTGAGTCCTGAGCGTCTCCCTCTCGGGCTTTCTATGCTGCAGTTCAAAGTCATGTACTTTGCAGGGATCTGGACTGTGTTGTTAGGTTCCACTTCTGACATACCGGCTGGGCAGTTTTAGTCACACTGAAAATGGCCCCGGAGGTTCGGGTGTCCCTCCTTGGACTTGCTCTCCTGACATGGGCTTTGCTAGGCATGTAGCTGACCATTAACTGAATGACCCCCCTCTCCTATTTCCTTGTTGTATTTAATTTTCTGACCCGTGATTCATTTCTCTTTCCAAACGCAATTATTACAGGTCACTAGAGAAACAGTTTTAAGGAGTCAGGCACGGTGGTGCACACCTGTAATCCCAGCACGTGGGAGACTGAGGCAGGAAGATCATGAGTTCCAGTCCAGCTTGGGCTACATAGCAAGATCCTGTCTCAAAACCCCAGACAACAACAACAAAACCAAACAATAGAAAAATAATTTTAATTCAAAGAAAAGGGATCTTAAGCTCACAACAAGCTTCTGTATAAAAAAATTACTTGTTTGTTGTTGATCAGTCTGATGTGATTTGTGAGAAGTCTTGGTAGCATTCAGTGAGTGCTAGGGTGAGTCTCTCCCCTGCACAATATTGTGGGTGAGGCCGGGTGCAAGTCAGAATTAAACAAAAAGGAAAGGTGCAGAATTTGTACCCCTCAGAACCTATGCAGATATGCCAGAGATGGCGAAATCAGCCCTGTTTCAAGGTCTCCATGAACACGAAGCAAACTGAATCAAAGTTAGCGCATGGGGGTCTGCAGCTTGCTCAAAGCCAGGTGTTTTTGTGACTTCTTAGACACAGTTACAAGTGGTGGCCGACTTCCCAGCAGCCTGAGTGCTTGGCCTCTCCCATGTTACACAGCTGGGTCCAGGGCCCGGCCTAATCCATAACAGCCATGTCACTTTCACTGGAAGATGACAGAGCGCAGACATGGCCCCTTTGCAGGGTTTCCTCCCGCTCCTTCACCCAGGTCCCACAACTGAACGCCAAGGGCTGGCACGATGGTCCTTTGCCACAGCGCAGGAGGGGCTCTTCATTTCTCTCTCTTTCCTTGGCTTGTTTCACTGGGCAGTGAAGGGCCAGTCGGTCTGTCTTCACAGCAAACAACTTGGCCAGAACGATGGGCTGCAAATGTAGCCGAGGCCTCTTTTGTTGAGGTCAGAGATGTGCAGGTAGCCTCCTGGCCCCTTCCCCCTTTCTCCTCTTATTTCTTCTTCCTCTTTTTTGACAGTACTGGGCCTTGACTTGTGGGGCAGGTGCTCTACCAATGGAGTCATACCCCCAACCATTTTTTGCTTTATTTAGTTATTTTTCAAGTAGGATTTTGCACTTTTGCCCAGGGCCAGCCTCAGACTGAGAGCCTCCTAGTCTGCCTCCTGGGTAGCTGGGATTATAGCTGGGAGCCACCAGGCTGGTATCCTTTTCCTTCTTGAGAACCTTTCTTTTTCTTTCCCCTGCTGAGAGGTTTTTTTTTTTTTTTTTTCCTTTCTTTTCTTCTTTTGATCTATTTGGGGTGAAGGATGAGGAGGCAGGACAAAAATCTGTTATTCCAGATTGTATTTATCTTTTGCAGTATTTCATGTCTCTCCTGGGTAGGGGAGGGAGGCACTTTCCTTCTGACCTTTGACATGAGGAAAATGGTATCTGTTTCTCTCCTTGTTTCCAGCACAATATTTCCTACCATGTAGAAGAAGGATCAGTTCTACTGAGCAGATGGGAGAGAGCCCAGCAAGTAGTACTTTGAACTGTTGTCATATCACGTGCAGTCAAACAAGCAAAATGAAGCCCGCTGGTGTCCTAGCTACCTGGAATCCTAGCTACTTGGGAGGCTAAGATTTGGGAGGATCATGGTTCCAGGCCAGCCTAGGCAAAAAGTTTTAGAGATCCCAACTCAACTAATACCTGGGCATGTACGTGCCTGTCATCCCAGCAACAGTGGGAAGCTTAAAATAGGGAGATTGTAATCCAGACCAGCCTGGACAAAACGTGAGACCTCATCTTTAAAATAACTAGAGCAAAAAGGGCTGGAGGCATAGCTCAAGTGGTAGAGCAGCTGCCTCGCAAGTGCCAAGCCCTGAGTTCAAACCCCAATACTGATTGATTTTCCCCAATCTTTAAACCTCAGATTTTCACTAAATTAAGCACACTGCATGCTCTTTTTGGTTTGGGAGGATTACCATAACTTTGGCCTTGTTTTTTGGGGGTACCATTTGCTTTGGGGGAGAGAGATTTTTACAAAACACTTAGCAGGTCACACAGTGATTTAATCACAACTGACAATAATGCCAGAACTTTTCCGCATCAGCTGAGCTTGGAATGTGAGGCTGGGAACTAAAAGTTTGGTGTTTGAAATTTCTTTTGATTTTATTTATTTGTTACTATTTTGTCTGCTCTTGGCCAAAACCTCATGTAATAAATCCTTTAATAAGGTGGACTCACTGTAGGGGTTGCTCTATCACCTTATTTCCACTTTCAGGCATGCTTCTGGAAAGTTCTCTGCAGCCACTGTATCACGTCCCCAGCTTCCTTGTCCTCCCCGACTGCATCTCCGGGCAGCATGTGCGCATGCCACTCCCCAGGTGTCTTTGTCAAGCCAGCAGTGATTCCCACAGAGCCAGTCCACAGGCCACAGCCACCTGCCCATGGTTCCGTCCTGTTCCACTTCTCTACCCTGGCACCCCACCACCCAGCCATCTCCCCTGGAGCCAGCTCCTCCTTCCATCCTTATTGGCTGGCTTTGGGAGAGAAGGACCCCACCAGGCAGCTGGCTAGGGTTTCAGGGTCTCTGCAGCCCCGTTTTCAGTGCACCCACCCCACTGCCCTTTTGCTCGCATAGGGTCGTGTCCTTTGATCCTGTAAAGTCGGGCCGGGTGTGAGTCTCCCATTCACTTTTCCCACGGTTCTGTGCTTCCTGTGCTCTGCAGGGGGAGCCAGCCATTGATACCCTTCTGCCCTCTGTGGAGGCTCATCTTGCCACCTGGGGGGGGGTGTGAACTGCTGTGTGCATCACCCACTTGATGTGTGTGTGTGTGGGTCCCCTGGGGGTCTGGAGTCAGCTGGTAGTCTGTGGCCAGTGGGTTTTTTGTTTTGTTGTTTGTTTCTTTTTTTTTTTGGTGGGACTGGAGTTTGAACTCAGGGCTTCACACTTGCAAAGCAGGTGCTCTACCGCTTAAGCCACACCTCCAGTCCATTTTGCTCTGGTAAGTTGGAGATTTTTTTTGCCTGAATTGACTTTGGACTCCTGATCTCACCTTCCCAAGTAGCTAGGATGACAGGCACGAGCCACCAACATGGCCAGTGTTGACGACCCATGTAGTGACTGCTGTGAGGTCTTCCCTTTTCCCTGCTCTCACGGCCCCCAGACCACTCAGCTGAGCTGCTCCCCTCACTGACGTGGGTGGGTAAGGTGGAGGTGGGCCTCTGGACCATGTCCCAAGGGCTGGGGAAGCTGGACGCTTCCTGTGTCCTCACTTGCATCTATAGGGGACGTTTTCTGCCAGCAGGGTCTCCCTTGATCCTAGGCTGTGCTGCCTTGGGGTATGGCCGTGGTTCTGGAGAGGCCAAATTTCTCTACCACCAATGGGTAGAGAAACTGGGTATCCAGTTTCTCAGCCACAGCTTATGCTGGGAGAGCTTCCTCATGTTTTCTAATGAGAGGAGCACAAGCTGTCTTAACTCTGCAGTCATGTACGGACGGTGCTGGATAACTGATGTGCAGCCATGTATCATCTAGAGAGAGAAAGCTGGGTGCCCCTTGACCCCACACCCTGAAAAGTGACATTTCCCAGTGCTCTTCGTTGCCTTGAGAAGAGTTTTTGTATTTCCTCCCAAAGCTTTATTTATTTATGTATCCAGCAGTACTGGGGTTTGAATTCAGGGTCTCGACCATTTGAAGCATGTCCCCAACCCCCTTTTTTGACTTTAGTTATTTTTCAGATAGGGTTTCATGCTTTTTTTGCATGGGCCAGCCACAGATTGTAACCTTCCTGTCTTTGCCTCCTGCATGACTGGGATTACAGATGTGTACTACCGTGTTGAGCTCACTTGTTGAGGTGTGGTCTTGATAGCTTTTTGCCTGGGCTGGCCTCAAACTGTGGTCCTCCTATCTACCTCTCAAGTAGCTTCCCAGCCCTTGGCATGAGCCACCACAGGCCTCCTCCAGGAGGTTTTTGAGAGTCTAAAGAAAGGTTCTGCAGGAGCTTAAGTACAAAATTGATACCATGCTATATAATTATCAAGAGCCTTAAGGAAGAGTGGGACTGTCCTGTAGATGCTCCAAGGGGTCTAGAGGAGGGCGTCTGGGAATTGAGCTGGGGTATTTCTACAGAGAACAGAGTGACGAGGTGGTCATTCCCTACCTGGGCAGCCGAGGGGGCGAGAAGTCAGATCAACGTTAGGAGCCTGATACGTTTCACTGGAAGCCTGTGGGAGCCAGGCTGACACTCACAGGTCATCCATCACCCTTCAGAGGGTGCCACATGCTACATGTGGGGTGACCAGCAGGTCTCTGTCCACACACCGACACTTTGATGAGCTCCTGCACGATTCTCCAGTCTGTTTATTTCAAAGTCCAGTGTCCTTCTCTGCAAACCCATGAGGGGAAGAGTGACTTGTTTTTCCCCGTGTACTGAGCAGTTCTTTCATTCCTGTCTAGTAAGCTATCTGTTCTTTTTCCATTGATATCACACATAACATTTCTGGTAAATCACCACTCAGGATAAGAGGCTCAAATTTTCCCACACTTTCCACGAGAGCTGAAGATCATCAATGTAGAAGAGAAAGAGAGAGAAAGAAAATACCCACACTGTGCCACTGGGCTGAGGCAGGGCAGGCAAGGCAGGAGCCACGAAACTCAGCAGTTGAGCCTACATTGGGTTTTCATATCTGGTAGATTATACTTACAGGACTTTGTAAATTTAGAAAAGCAGGATCACATCCATGGTCTTCAGTGAAAGAGTTGGGGAAAATGAGAACAGAGTAGATGGGTTACATAAAGAGTTCACAAATGTTCTGAGAATGCCAGGGCTTAAATAGGATTTGATGACCTTGACTCGAAGCTGGTGGTTGTTTCTATGAGAAAATGCATTCCAACTTTCAACTCAGGATGTCTGGAAGACATCTCCCTTGGTCACAATTCCAGAAGGACTCACAGGAATTTCATGTTCCCTCTAATCTGACCTCAGAGATATAACTGGTCTCTCTGGAAGCTGAGGCCCACAAACAGAAGTAGGAAAGCCTACCCAAACATGGTGAGTAGGAGGGTTGATTTTTATCCCCATGGAGAAGAGAAATGTTATAGTAATGAGAGTAGGGTCTCTGGTGCCCAGGGTCCTGGCCGTACATATCTTTCTGGAAAGACAAGAAGCTTAGAAGGAGTTGGAACAGAGCCCGGGCATTGGTGGGAAAACAGGACACAGCTCTCCTGCCTGCGTGTGAGGCATGATGTCTTCCCAGGCCAGCCGGGACCGCAAATGGCTGATGACATCCCTGGAGCCTGGCCTATCTTCAAAGCCTATCTGGCACAAAGTGTGATGTTGATGTAATATCTCATTTCCTTTTCATTCTAGGGACACAAGAGACTAGCTTGATGCCTGGGTATACCCCATGAACTCGTGGAATGGGATGAGGCTCAGTTTGGCTAGCACCCTACTGGTCCCATCTGTGCAGCTGGGAGACTTTATTTCTTATGGTTTAATTGGTTGGAATGGGAGACTAAGAGAGATTTGATTTAGAATAATCTTAGAAATATACTAGTACTGGCTAAATTTCTGTCACTGACCTGGAGGTATAACTTAGCAATAACAAATTTACAGATTCTTCCTTCCTCCCTCCCTCCCTCCGCCCTTCCTTCCATCCTTCCTTCTTCCTTCCTTCCATGTTGGGAATTGAACCCAGGACCACACACCTGCTAAGCACATGTTGTACACTGACCCCCAACTTTATTTCTGTCTATCATTCATTTCCGTTGTCTTGTGGGACTATCAAAGGCAAACACAGGAAACTAATGAATGAATTTTCCTACATCTCACTGCACCCCCAAAATACTTCATGTCACTTTGAATTGAGTTAAGACACCAGAACTGGATGTGGTTTTCTAGATGAAGAGTATTTACCCAAACTGAAAGACTCCTGCTTTCACCAAAATTTGCCTTTTTTTCTGGGTCTTCTTATCTCCACAAAGTACAACACTATTGAGCCATTAGAGGACAGCTCGGGAGTTATTCTCTACAACTTGACCTCCCTCAGTCCCTACCTCCCAGTCATGGTTTGAGTCTGATCATTTTTACTGCTCAGTCTCTTTGTCCCACCTTCTCTTCTGAATTGCCTTTGCCACTGCCTCAGTCAGGCCCTGATCACACGCTCTGTTGACTACTGTAGTTACCCCTTGTTGGTCTCCCAACTACTATTTTATCCTTCTGCTGATAGGTAGAGTGATTTAAAAAATTATACAAATCTGCTTAGCTGAATGTCAAGGTTGCTTCAATCCATCAGTGGATAAGGGTGTTAGTACTATGGTATTATTCAAGATTGGTGCGCAGAAAGTGTCAGTGAGTGACAGACGTGGAAAGAGCAGAGGTCTGAATAAGCTGGGGAATGTCTCTGAAATTATTGAGCTCCCGTTTTGTGCAAGGGTGACAGGGTGGAATGGAGAAGTAGAGAGAGAGTGATCTGGATGCTTAGAAATTGCAAAGGTGAGATAAAAGGAAGGCAAGGTGAAGTTTGGAAAGAGAAGAGAGGAAAACAAAATTAGGATCATAACTTTTCATAGGATCATAACTGTTTCTAATGAGTTGGCAAGCAATGGAGTTTTTGCATTATTGCAAAGGAAATTACTTTTATAAATCCCAGAAGTGTCTGTAACCAACCACTGAAAAGATATAGAGACAATGAACCTTTTTGATACTGTAAAGGAGAAGAAAATCTAAAACAGAGGATGAAGTTATAGTTGCCTTTGAAGTTCAGGAAAAGACCAAAGAAAGTTACATAGGTATCTGAAGGGTTGCTGCGTGCGTGTGTGCATACGCACGTGTTGTTATCAAGGAGGTACCACCATTTTCCTGCACCTGGAATGGCAGTTTCTGAAGAATGACCCTGAGATAAGAAAGCACTGCAGACCTGGCAGAGTGTGGACTATGGGTTAGGTTTGCTTTGTAAATGGGTAAGCCTGAGTTGTCCTCTATTTGAAAGCAAGAGAATTAAAAATAAAGAAGGAAACCATGGGAGCTGACAATAGAAGGCAGTGGCGTTGCATCTCACTCTGTTAGAAACAGTTAGAGGTGAAATAGTTAAAAACCGAACCAAATCAAATAACAGAGGCACAGCCTTGTTTCCTGAGCTGGGAAATGGACTCTTTCAAGCAAGAAAGGAGATTTATGGGAACGAGACAGTAAATCTATTCAAAACTGTCTGGCACAGTGCTATGTAAGTGTTTGAAGATGACAGTGATGATAGGAAGAGCCAGAAAATAGCTAACATAAAATGGCCATTTCATTGTGATAAGGCTCGAAAGATTGCCATCAAAAGTCTATCAGCAGGGTTTTGAGTTTAGATATATTGTAAAAAAACACAAGAAAACAAAATGAGGGAAAGCATTTTGCTGTAAACCTACATTAGAATTAATAAAGAAAGCCACTGAAACAAAATCAAAAGGAATCCTGCACTGTATGTACATAAACATGTGTGACTGGGCAGGATGTCCTGGCCAAGGCGGCCTGAGCACAGGTAGGGCTGACTTAACCAGGAGGAAAGGAGGGTCTCTTTGTAATTCTGTAATTTTTGTTTTCTCAGCGGGAAGAACATTTTGCCTTTCCTCTCCCAGAGGGGGGTGATTTTTGCCTAATTCATTGAAAGTCAAATGAAGAGGAGTCCTTGGTAGCTGTGATGGGATATTGGCCTAGAAATATGTAGGCCCAAGTTTAAGTCCTTCTTACATCATCACAAATGTGGCCTTGACTTCTCTAGACAAGAGAAGTCTAGAGACTTCTCTTTGTGTCTTTTTATAGCAAAGCCACCCAGATTATGTCACAGTATTACATATGCTAATCTATGGAAAAGATTAGACTGACATACCTTTTAGTCTTCATTCAGTGAACATGCTTTGAGCGTGCACTATGCAGCAGGCATTTCACTAAGTTCTGCAGATTCAAAGCTGAAAGAGACACAGCCCTCCTTGGGGAGCTCACTACCTATGGGATGGCAGACGGACCTGTAGATTATAAAAATGTGTTGCAGTTTGTCACACAAAAGCTGCTATGGGCTTGTCGCTAGATCAGGGATGCTCTTAATGAAAGTGTCTGGACCTCCAGTGCTACTGCTCACAACTTTACACAATTAGGTGACTTTAGATTTCCTGTACTAGTGTATCTGGACAGGAAAATGGAAGACACAGAGCCATCTTTGTGTGACACAAGTTACCTTTGTGTACATTAGAAAGAAATTGCTATGTACACCCCCCTTGCAAAACCTGATCAAAAAAAGGCATCCTTTTTGGGGGGAGCAATTCAGCCCTGGGCAAGATTGCAGCCTTTTCTTATGCTGCTGGGGGCCGTTGTTGCGGGCAGAGTCTGGATCAACCAAGATGGTAGGCTGGCAGGGATAGGTTTTTGTGGTTCTTGCATTTGAAGATGACATTTTTTTAAAAAAAATCACAGATGAACACAACATATGCACACATCTGTGCATGCCGTTGAGGGGAAGGATTTAATTTTGAGAACTTGGCATCCACAAGCAGACTGATACACCCCTGGGAGGGCTGGGGATACTTTGCAAAAGCTGGGAAAGACTCTCACCAGCTTTCCCACATGAGCTTAGACAGATTTTGTGGATCTGTGTCAGAGCCCACCAGGACACAGAAGCCACTTGGAGTCCATAGAACAGAGGAAGTCCCCTGCAGCGATGGGTCACAGTGGTGATGGAATTGCTGGGAAGTCAAACAGGAGATGGGGAACAGCCCAGATCCTGGCAATGTCAGGAAGCTAACGTCACTCCAATTAGTGTTACTAGAGCCCAGAGGAAATGAAAAACCATGCCAAGGAAATGAAGCTGGAGCAGGCCTGGGTGGCACAAGCCCGAGCTCAGAGAGACAGTGCCCTTGCTGGAGTTGTTGATGAAGGGGGACGAGGAACCGGAAAGTCCCTGGGTTCTCTTCCCTCCGCTTCTTCAGTCTCCCTCCAGTACCTTTTCTCCAACTACAGGGAGCCTTGAGAAGGTGGGGGAATAGCTCAGCCCCGCAACTGTGGAGAAGACCGGGGTGGGGGGGGGGGAAGAGGGAGAAAAGACATCAGCCACCCAACAGCTCAAGAGTGGTACAAGAGGGGGAAAATGTGAGACAGAACTAAATAACCAAGAGTCACACAAGTTTCTGATACATTGTATTTATTTATTTATTTGAGACAGGGTCTTAGTTGGTGTCCCAGGCTGGCCTTGAACTTCTGATCTTCCTGCTTCAGCTTCTTGAGAGCTGGAATTATAGACAGGAACCACTAAGCCCAGTCTGACACAAAGTTCTTTATCATGAAACTACAGAAAGAAGCAACATAGATGAAGAAAGGTTCAGGATTTGAATTAAAATAGATGGATTTATAATGACTGACGTATGTATATTTCGAAGTGCAGAGAACCACCGTGCTGGCTTATTTCACTGCTTTACTCCACAAGAGGGAACAGTCTTTGTGGGCTTGTCTGAGTAATTTCACGAATGACGCTAACTAACTCGACTGTATGATGGTCTGAGATTCTCTCGGCTGCAGCACTATGCTTGTGCTCCAGTGTTCCCAGCGGCCAGGGATTTGCTAAGCCTCCTTGTTGATGAAATCAGAAGAGGCAGAAACATGGGTGGGAAGGTCTGTTTGCCTGTGTGAGTCGAGGAGGAACCGGGAAGGCAGCACTCCCGGTGTTCCAGGGCCATAGAACCGTCTGGAGCCATTTGGAAGTTCTGCCCCTGAGAGAGGTTTAGGAAAAGCTAAAAGGGAACTTTCCCATCTTAGAGCCTGAGAAAACTGCCAGCAGTGAAAATTCAAAACCAAGATGAGAAGCTGGTAGAAGACAGAGTATGACAATGGACTTGAAACGTCCTTGCTGTACAAAGTTGTACCTCCTCATAGGGCCACCGGATAGGTTGTCCCCCTTTGGCTGAAAGAAATGGAAAGGACAGTTCTGGTTGAATTTGGCTTAAATTTAAACTGAGGAAGCACAGAAGGGACTAAAGTTACTCCCCCTCAGAACACCCAGGTTACAGAACAAAGTCACAACAGTTAAATAATGGCAGCCCTTGCACACGAATACCAAGTGTATTTATAGTGGCTTTGCTTGTATAGCAAGAGAGAATAGGGCGGGAGAGAGGGAAAGAGAAAGAGAGAGAGAGCACAAATAACAAAATAAAATTGTGTCCATAGAAGAATAGATAATTTGTGAACTGTCATAAAATCTCCTATACACCCCAGTGAAGATGAGTGAGCTGCTGCTGTGTCCACCAGTGAGAAGGAATTTTGAGTCGTTGCAGGGGAATGAAAGTCACAAATGATGTAAAACATTGTATGTGAGGGAGTGAGCACAGCTGAGTGACCCCGGATCTGGGCTATGTACATCAAGTGGAGGAGTGAGGCAAAGTCAGGGTTGTCTTTACCTCCTGGGGAATGAGGACAGGTGGGATCAACAAGAGTTCCCTTTGGGGCTATGATAATATCAACATTCCTTTTGTTAATCTGTGCAGTGATTATTATTTAATAATTAAAACAGCCCCAGACAAGGAAAGAATAGTATATGTACACTGTGCCATCATTTCTATAAAGCTCAATATCACGTGGAACTACGTGTTGTGTCTAGATCTCTACTAAAAGCAGAGTTCAGGAGAGAGGTGAATTCAGAGGAGAGAGAACAGGGGATGGTGCAGAGCTTACAGGGCAACCACTGAGGCAGTCCTTTTCATTTATGATTTCTATAGCTGAGTGGGTCTTGTTATCTTTGTGTGTGCTTGAAATAGCTCACCCAAATTATAAAGAGCAGAAGTTGGTGTGGAGAGTCTGCAGGGAACTCAGATTCCAAGAGGGAGTGCACAGGAGGGAAGGCTGGGAGACCTAGGTAATCGCACCAGTGCAGAAGGCTTGTTGCAAACAAGCCACTGGCTGAGAGAAAGCAATGATAGAAGGTGGCAGAGAGAGCAAGCTCAGGACCCTTCTCTCTGGCTGCTCCCATCTGTGTGTCTTCAAGCAGAGTCCAAACTGGAAAGTACTGAAAAATGACAAAAACGGTCAAAAGAAGTAAGTGCTCATGAAGACAGCACTGAAGTTTTTGTTTGTCTGCTTATTTGGGGAATGCAGGCTGGGGTAGGAGTTAGGGGTATGGGTTCTAGAACCAGAATGCCTGGGTTAAAATTTCAACTCCCCTAATTTCTGTCTATCTACTTCTAATTGCCTACTTCTCTATGCAGTATTCATATTGTCTATAAAACGTGAGTGACCGTATCTAATTTGTACATGGAGTTATGAGGATCAAATAAATCAATGTATGGAAAGACTTTAGAATGCATGCCACTAGGGATTTTCTGTAATTATTAATTCTTTTCCTTCCTTCCTTTCTTCCTTCCTTCCTTCCTTCCTCCCTGCATCCCTCCCTCCCTCCCTCCCTTCCTTCCTTCCTTCTTTCTTTCCTTCTCTCCTTATTTTCCTTCCCTTCCTCCTTTCTTTACTTCCTTTCCCTTTCCCTTCTCCATCCTGCCCTCCCCTTCCTTTCCCTCCCTTAAAATAAATTTCTGGTGACTGTAAGTTACCTAATTCATGGTACTTTGTTACAGCAGCCCCAAAAGACCAAGACAGCATAGCTTTCATCACGGTACCCTAAAGACCCTGTGAGGATGGCATGGCATGGATTATTGTCTCTCTTTATATGGTGAGGAAACTGAGTTGAGAAAATTAAGAGAATACTTAAAGGTCGTTCATCCAGTTGGAAGTAAAAGCAGAATGATGCAATTGTAGCAAAAATTATAATAACAATGATAGCTGAATTGGGGCAAGAAGATGGGCTCTACGTGGAATTCTACCACTTCTGAGTTGAACCTTTAAATCAGACCATTGCTGGCCTCCGTGGGGAGCGTGGTTTTTCTCACAAAACCCAAAGTATTACTCTGGATTTCACAGGCACTCCTCTGACTTGTGGGTTAGAAAAACTGACTACTGACTGTGTCCTCAGTCAGTAGTCAGTACTAGTAGTAGAAACTACTAGTCACTTTATTAGTCAGACAGTCCTGAGTTCAGACTGGAAGAAAACATACTACCCAATAAATGGAACAGTTCTTTTTCTTTTTAAAAAAAATTCTTAAAAATTTTTTATTAGCATAAATTAACTGTATTACGGGGGTTCATTGTTGTATTTACATACACGCATATAGTGTACTTCAATTAAATTCATGAATGGTTTCTTTTTCTATACTAGAATTTTTTGAACCTATAAATTGGTTAATATGATAATTTCATTATTATGGATCAAGGGCCAGAGCTTAGAATCTCCAAGTGCACTACTTATAATTTTTCTGATTAATATACATTGCTCTCATGAATTATTAGTGCTACACACAGAAACAGAAATTCCAAAGACTGAGGTAAAATATTAATAACATTTCTTATATTTTCTTCTTTTCAGATTCTAATGGATCTGTTGATTTACTTCCTGGAGTATGTGCAAGCCATGCTAGAAATTGTTTTTCTAAAATATGAAAAGAATATTAATAGCAGACTTTATTTATCAAGAACATATGAAATCTCATCATGTGTTTTTGTGCCTCAATTTCTCTGGTCCAAATCAAAGACTGACTTCTAAGAACACATGTTAAGAGTCAGAGCCTTTCGGCCTGCTTTGTTCTGAAGGGAGGATTGTGCAATGAAGTAACTTGACGAGACTGAAGCTATTAGCCAATAATTGTGGGGTGCTGTCACATGAAATATTTAGACCAAGTCCTTGTGCATGAGACTGTGTGCTAGGGGCAACAATTGGGGACTCTTGTAGCATTGAATGCTTCTGTTCCTCCAAAAGTCATATGCTGAACTCTAACCCCTATCTAATGTAAGAGGCAGAGCCTGTGGGAGGTGATTAAATCCTGAAGGTGGAACCCTCATGAATGGGACCAGTGTTCTTAAGAGAGACAACCTTTCTCTCTTAAGAGCACTGGTCACGTAAGGGTATGGCAAGAAGATGGCTGTCTGACCCAGGAAGCAGTTCTCACAAGACATTGAATCTGCCAGTGCCTTGAACTAGACCAAGAGGCATGGCTAAGAATCATGGGAAAAGGAACAAAAGACCAAGAGAGGCAAAGCCAATCAGCACAAGATAAGGCAAAAAAAAGTATAGGGAGGACATAACAAAAGTCTTGCTTGAAGGTAAGAAAGAATCACATAAAATGAAATTTTTTTCAGACGTGGGTAGAAATGTTAATTATTTGAAAAAGTAAAATCTGAGAAATACCAGACACAGTAAAGAAGTGAAAAGGAAGGAGGATGAGGGGAGAAGGGCAGGGACATGGACAATTTTCTTTAGGTGGCCCCTCTCTTGTGAGGTGGGTATGATGTTCAAGAAAAGTCATGTATTTCACAAAAGCTCTTACCATCATTGAAACAGTACTGTTATTCCTATAAAGTGGCCATTAGTGACACACACACTTACCTTTCTTCACTGATTCTCATTTATTCATATCATTTTTCTCTCCACCTTCCACTCCAAGTCTCCTTTCATTCATGAGCATGTGTTCTAAAAATAAGTACAAATTGATTACTGTGTGCAGGGTATTGGTTTTTATTTACTTATTTTGGTGGGACTGGGGTTTGAACTCAGGGCTTCCCACTTGCAAAGCAGCTGCTCTACCACACCTTCAGTCCATTTTGCTCTGAATATTTTGGAGGTGGGGGTCTTGAGAATTATTTGCCCATGCTGGCCTTAAACCTCAATCCTCCCAATCTCAACCTCCCAAGTAGCTAGGATTACAGGTATGAGCCACCAGGACCCAGTTGTTTTTCTTGCTTATTTATTTGCTTTAAATTGTAGATAACATTGCATGTACTTATTGTATACAGACTGATGTTTTGGAGCACGCATGCATCCTGGCATGGTTAAGCTCGCTAACTAACCCCCGCATTACTTCACCTAGTTACATGTGCGAGCGCTTCACATCTCTTGTCTTTACGTTTTTCAAGGATTTGATGTATCACCCTAACTGCAGCCACCATGCTATACCCCAAACCTTTTGAAGCACCTGTCCTAGTTAATTGTAATTAGATGTCCTTTGACCAGTATGTCCCCATCCTGCGTTCTCACCTGCCACCTCAGCCCCTGGTAACCACTGTTCTACTCTCTGAGAATCGATTCTACTATTCTACTCTCAGCTTCTATGAGATCACCTTTTACAAAGTATTCTGCACATAAGTGAGATCATGCACTTGTCATTCTGTGCCTGGCTTATTTCATTTAACATCATGTTCTCTGCTTTCATCCATATTATTGCAAATGGCAGGATTTCATCTTTTTTTGTGGCTGAATGGTATTCCAGGGTGTGTACGATCATGTCTTAGTGTCTATGGGCGGTTAGTGCTAGAACTCTTGTCAGATACCAAAATCTGAGGATGCTCAAATTCTTATATAAAATGGTGTAGCATTTGCACAGAACCTACGTATATTCTCCTGGAAGCTTTAAATCATCTCTGAGTTACTTATAATGCCTAACACAATGTAAATGATTGTCACAATGCATTGTTTAGTGGTAATGACTAGAAAAAATCCGCACATGTTCAAACAGATGTCTTTTTTCTGAATACTTGCCACCTGAAGTTGGTTGAACCCATGGATGCAGGGTGCATAGATATGAGGGGCTGGCTGTACACACTACACTTTTGTCATCCGTTCTTTCATTGCTGGGCACAGGCTGATTCCATATCTTGGCTGTTGTTAATAATGCTGTAATAAACATGGAAGTGCAGGTGTCTTTTGGACAGACTAATTTAATTCCCTTTGCATACACAGTCATACCTTGCAGATATTACAGGTTCAGTTTCAGACCACTGCAATAAAACAAATACTGCCATAAAGTGAATCACACAATTTTTTGGTGTCCTCATGTGTATAAAAGCTGTGTTTATTGTGAGCATTGCATGACTCTAATTCCAGCACTTGGGAGGCAGAGGCAGGAGGCTGTCAAGTTTAAGTTCGGCTTGGGCTACACAATAAGATCCTGTCTCAAACAAATCAAATCAAAACAAAACAAAACACCCCTCCCCCAAGAAATGTGAGACCCAATCTAAGAAATAACTAAAGCACAAAGGGCTGGGAGCATGGCTCAAATAACAGAGTTCCAGCCTAGCAAGCATGGGGCCAAGTTCAAAACCCCAGTACCACCAAAAACAAAAAAAACCCAAAGTCTATTCAGTGTATAATAGCACTATGTTAAAAAATATAACGTATATACCTAAATTAAAAATATTGTTAAAAATGCTGACAATCTCTGAGCCTTCAGAGAGTGCTTGGGGGGGGTCTTGACCTTGTGGGGGGTCTTGACCTGGGAGGAGTCTTGACCTTGGGGGAGGGTCTAACCTAGCTGCCTATAGCAATGGCAGCTGACTGCTAGGCAGTGGTGGCTGCAGACCAGTGGCTTCTCTGTTGCCATGGTGCACCCAACAGTGGCCAGCCCTGCTTCTCTGAAGAGGGTTGTAAGTATTGGAAGGAATCAGTTTGAACACTAAGCAGGGCATCCTTCCATTGCTCTAAATAATTGTGAGCCTTTGTTTCTTGTTCACTCAACATTTAATAAACAGCTCTTGAATGTCTGTGCTGTGACGGGCAGTGGCTTCATTGTGACACCCTTTCTCTTCCCTTGTCAGTACTCACAGTCAAAGCTTATGGTTAAAGACGGTCATTGAACCGTAAATCTTTTTCAATAAATAAATTGTGTGTTTGGTATCACACTGAAGGGTGTTGTCCTCAAGCTCTTTAAAATATCTAAAAGGAATATTTAAAGTGGCTTAAGTGGGTGGCACTAAAAATTAATTTGGAAACTTGCCTGTAGAAGTACATGAACGAATTGTGTTTGAGGAACATAAAGAGAGCTGGCATGTATTGAACACAACACTTAGAGTGTGCTGGCGCCAGGAAAAGCCTCTACCAAGCATCGTCTTCAATCAGCACAAAAGTCCGAGGTGGGCCCTATTTCCCTCATTTTACAATGAGAAGACCTAAGGTCAGGAGGTTTAATAAACCTTCCTAAGGAAATACAGAGAAGGGGCAGAGCAGGGTTTAGACTTACGACTGTGCTATCCAGAGCCTGAGCCCTTTACTGTTTGTTAAACTGAGACAGAGAGGAAAAGAGCTTCAGTGTGTAGAGGTGTCATGACCTGATGGGTCACAGTACAGGACCACTCTTGGTTCTGTGGAAATTCTGTTGTTCTAGTGCCCTCACTGTCAACAAAGTCACATGACAGTTGTGGCTTCCTGAGTCCTTTATATGGAAGTACACTTTACCTCATGCTTTGGGGATTGGTGTTGTCTGGGTCCTGAGGTCCTCACATACTCTGGGAGGAGCGGACAAGAGACCTAAAATCATGCATGCCTCCTTCATTTTCAGAAGAAGGAGGTCTAGAGGGGCTGGAGAGAGAAGCTGGTGATGCATAGGTATCTGAGGAGAAGGGGAGTGTCCCCATGGTTACTGGGAGGCAGGGGTGGGGTAGCTTCCAGTGGAACTCCCCCCAGGATCCTCAGCCGGGTGTGGGCCAGCCCTCCTGGGCACTTGCAATGAATGGAGTTTTGTTGTTCTTGTCAGTGACTCGGGGCTAGGAAATTTAACAGCTAAGGTTAGGTATGGCACACCTCCTCCAGTGCCCGAGTCAGGCTTACATAAAGTAGGTTGGTCCTTCCTCTAATGCAGACGCTAGCTACCCTGTGGCAGTGAGAGAGAGAGAGAGAGAGAGAGAAAGAGAGAGAGAGAGAACCTGAAGGTTATTATGTTATAGTGAGAAAATTAGAATTCCCTAATACAAGCTTACCTTGATGTTATCTGCTAACAATTTAAAATTCGGTTATAATTTTATTTTTTGTGGTGCTGAGGTGAATTGTACCACCAGCGTTTACTTGATATCATTTTTAATTGTTTGTATTCTTATTCATAAGGGAATTTTTGTCTCCGGTATTCCTTTTATGAACTGTTTTTCCTTTAGTTTTTGTGGGACTAGGGTTAGAACTCAGGGCTTTCTGCTTGCAAAGCAGGCACTCTACCTCTTGGAGTACAAAATAGACCTCCAGTCTATTTTGCTCTGGTTGTTGTAGAGATAAGTCTAGCAAACTCTTTACCTAGGTTGGTCTCGAACCTCAGTCTTTCCAATCTCAGCCTCCTAAGTAGCCAGGATTACAGGTATGAGCCACCAGCGCCTGACTGAACTATTTTTCTTATGCTAATGAGAACATAGTAATGAATAAAATAAAATTAATAATATGATTTAAAATACAGAAAATAAATTAGAAATTGTCTGTCCTTTAAAAGATGTAATTCAGCTGTTATATTCTCTGGGTCTGGTGTCTTTATACAAATAGACCTTGACTTTGATTTCTAATGTCTTCTGTGAGTATTAATCAGTTCAGGTTTTCTGCCCCCTATTTGGTTAAATAAAGTGATTCTTATTTTGGTGGAAGATCAACCATTTTCTCTAAATTTCAAATTTCTTTCTGTCTTTGCCTGAGTTCCCTAGAAAACAGAGGTTGGAGCAAGGCTTGAGATATTCCATCAGGAGGTGAAATCCTGGGAGAGTGAGTGAGAGGAAAAGGGGGAACAAGAGAGGGACAGGTGGCACATTGGTGATTGGGCCACTGCCTCAGGAAGGTGGGACACGCAGGCAGACAGGCTATCACCAATGGCTGGTAATGTGTGGTTGGGTCCACTGGAGGGAGGAAGAAGGATTTGTCTGCCTGCTCCCTCCCCCAAATTTCTCCCACTGGTCAACATTGGCTGTATGGGGAGGTGACCCCTGCCTTCTGGGCTGGCCTCTTGAGGCACCTGCTGGGGAATCCAGACCCCAACCTTGGGGAACGCCTATTCTTTGGCGTGTTTCTTGGAGTCCAGAAGTGGAAGTGGGGGATCAGGCAGGGTGGGCCTGAAGGAATTTGGTTAGGTAGCACCAGAGCTTCTGGCAGGATGGGCAGTGTGAGAGAGACCGTTCTTCCAGGGTCGGCTTCACCTAAGGACAGAGTTGATGGCCAGAGGCACCAGCAGATGACATTGGCAGAGCTGGGGCAGCTGGGTGCTTGAGGACCTTGGGAGCCAGGGGAATCTTAAGAATCTTAGGGGAACCATAAAGTATGTCTGAAACAATTTCCATAGATTTGCATGTATATTCTTTTATGATTTTAAAAATCACCTTAAATCTGTGATGTGCCATAACCTAAAAATAAATTTTGGTTGGGTGTGGTGGTGCACACCAGTACTCAGTAGATTGAGGCAGGAGGATTGCAAGTACAAGGTCACCCTGGGCTACATAGAGAGATGGTGTCTCAAAAAATTAAAAAACAAAAACCTCTGTGGTTATCACCTTTTTTTATTTGGTAGTACTTGAGGTTGAACTCAGGGTTTTCCGCTTGCTAGGCAGAAGCTCTGCCTCTTGAGTACATTTTCAGCCCTTTTTGACTTTGGCTATTTTGAACATAGGGTCTTGCTTTAGGCACAGGTCAGCCTGGACGAAGATCCATCTATTTTATGCTTCCTGTCTTAGCAGGGATGTCAGGCATGCGCCACCACAACCTGTTTTTATTGGTTGAAATGAGGCTTCGTGAACTTTTTTTGCCTAGGGCTGGTTTCGAACCATGATCCTCCTGATCTCTGCCTGCCTGGTAGCTAGGATGACAGGTGTGAGCCACCACACTGGCCTTTTTATGTCTTAAGGTTGTGTATTTTTGCTTTTTCTCTTTTTCTAGTAATCAGGTTGGCCAAGGGGTTATCTCTTTTAAAAAATATCTTTAGGAAACAGTTTTTATTTTGTATATTTGTTATTATTTTTTCTGATAGAACTTAAATTTTATTTTACTTTTCCTTTTTATATTCTTTTTTGCGGGGGTGGTACTGGGGTTTGAATTTAGGGCCCACACCTTGAGCTATTCCATCAATCATTTTTTGTGACAGGTTTTTTTGAGATAGGGTCTTGTGAACTATTTGCCCGGGTTGGCTTTGAACTTCAATCCTCCTGATTTCTGCCTCCCGAGTAACTAGGATTACAGGCGTGAGCCACTGTGATGCCCAGCATATGTTCTTAATTTCATTCAGTGTTTATTTTATCTTCACTATTAATGAATATTAAGGTGTTTCATGTTCCTAGTTACAATTTTGACTTTGAGTATCACTTAACCTATGACCCATAGGCTTTGGCATGAAGTGATCTCTTGTTATTTTTTTAGACAATTTACAATTGTCACGTTGAAACTAACAGGGTCCTTCTGGAGAAACAATTTTCAATTCAAGTAAGGGCACCACGGTTTCTTATGGAAGATTTGGGTGATTCCAGTTCTTTCTGTGACTCCAATCAAATATGCCCCTTGGAAGCACTGGATAATTTATGATAGTGATAAATTTAGAAAAACACTTGAAAGAACTCTAATCCAATTTTCTGCATGACTGGGCATAGCAAGGCAACTTGGAATAGCCTTCCTCGTTTAGGAAATAATCAGTGAGTGGCTTTCCACATGCGGGGTAGTTGACTGTACCCTATGATCCCAGAGAGTCAACCTTAGAGCTATCATCACCCTGCAGATGGGCCTTTACTTTTTATTTTTGCATTTCTGGGATCAAACCCAGGGCCTCACACTTGCTAGGCAAGTGCTCTCTCAGAGCTATACCCCCAGCCCTACTGTAGAGCTGTTTCAACCTTGTATATGTGAACACATGCAGTCACTTAGGAATGAAATAGTCTTTGGAGAAAATTCTGTTAAGCAAATTAATTTCTTGTCCTCTACAACCTTACCTGTCTTGTGTTTAAGTGACTCTTTGGTCTCTTATCATCTGTATTGGAACGGTGAGGGTCATTGCAAGGACAGTTTTCCCCCCCACCTTGTCTTTAGCTGCAGAGTCCAGCTGCTATAGTGCTTTTCACGGAGCTGGTACTTGCCTCAGCATTTGAATATTTCTCAGCGCCCTGGCAAAGATCTTGGAGCTTTTTGGGAGACATAGCTGAGGGCAGATAAATAAGTTGTGTATAATAATTTTAGTTTATTTTTCTTGTCTCTCTAGATTAGTGTATTTCTTTATTCACCACCTCACACCATCTGGTATCTCATCAGCCTTATTTAGGCCAAGTAATCACTGAGTCCAGATTTGAGTTAATTAAACCAAGGAAACAGTGAAAGCCACCTGGGTTACCTAGAATAGTATATTGGATCCAGAATTTTTTAAAAAAATATTTATTTATTTATTCACATGTGCATACATTGTTTGGTCAATTTCTCCCCCCTACCCTCTGCCCCCTTCCTCTCCTCGCACCCCCCTTGCTTCCAGGCAGAACCTGTTCTGCCCTTATCACTAATTTTGTTGAAGAGAAGACATAAGCAATGATAAGAAAGACAAAGTGGTTTTGCTGGTTGAGATAAGGATAGCTATACAGAGAGATTCCTAGCATTGCTTCCATGCACAAGTGTGTTACAACCCAAGTTGATTCATGTCTAACTGATCTTTACACTAGTTCCCGATCACCTTCCCATATTGACCTCTGTCACTTTAAGGTTTCTGTATTAGCTCCTCTGCAGTGGGGACATCAAACGCTTTCATGTTTTGGGTTTCTTACCTATCCCCATACCTCCTGTATGTGCTCTCCCCTTAGCATGTGGCCCAAGTCCAACAACATTGCTGTGTTTGCCCCAGATCCTAAAGTCCACATATGAGGGAGAACATATGATTTTTGGTCTTCTGAGCCTGGCTAACTTCGCTCTAGTTCTATCCATTTACTTGAGAATAAGATTTCATTCTTCTTCATGGCTGAGTAAAACTCCATTGTGTATAAATACATTTTCTTAATCCATTCGTCAGTAGTGGGGCATCTTGGCTGTTTCCATAACTTGGTTATTGTGAACAGAGCTGCAATAAACATGGATGTACAGGTGCCTCTGGAGTAACCTGTGTCACATTCCTTTGGGCATATCCCCAGGAGTGGGATTGCTATGGATCCAGAATTCTTGACCTGTGTTTCCATATTCTTTAAATTTAGTAAATCTAAATTTAGGTGCCTTTCTCTTTAATCTAGCATCTCAGAGTTCATTTTTTTTATATCTACTCTCCAGGTTTAACCTATTCTTGTAATTTTTCTTCTGATTGTAACTCTGGTTTGACTTTGTCAATCACTTCAAAGGGCATGCTGGATTAGTCGCTAGCTGCACACACAAAAGAAAGAGAGGTGGAGCACGGGGAACTTGGCCCTGCTTAAGCAACAACTCAACTACCCCAGAAGTGTTTGCAGTCAAGGCTCCCTATGAAGTAGGAAGAGACTTAGCTCGATGGGGAGGGAGCTCTTTTATCTGGCAAGGGAGGGTTTGTTTGGTTGTTTTTGTTTGATGTTTGGAGGCACTGGGGATTGAACTTGCTAGACAAGTGATCTACCACTTAAGACACACCCAAAGTCCAAGGCCTACTGGCTTTAAGGGCTTGGGTGGGTCCCAGAGGATTTCATCCTGGCTCTTAGGGTCCCACTCTTTCTCAGTCAGGGCCTTAACAGAAGGGCTAAGAAATCAGCCTGCAGTCCCATTTTGTAAATTTGGGACCACACTCTATCTGGCTTTCAGGATCTCCATCAAGAAATCACAAGATGCCGGAGCCTTTTTAAAGGCTAGTTATAACAATCCTTTATTCTGTGTCTTGTGTCAAGAATTTTAAATGTCAAGCTTGGCCTTTTCTTCCTTGAAGTTTTCCTGTGGGGAAGCAGAGCCACTTGGCCTTGCCCATAGTAGGTGGCTTTGTTCTGTGCTCCTACAGGTGGTCATGGAAGGAAATTTTGCCCCATGTTAATGAACTTCCCATTCGGCAATGGTAATAGTATATTCACTGCCTCAGACCGGACTGAGCAGAGAACCAGTCAAAGGTTTCTATTTCTTTGTGGGCCTGTGGACTGCAGAGTCTTTGGCATCAGTTACTCTGTGACTTCGTTCTGTTTGAATCCTCTGGCCACATCAGAATGAGCTTCATTAAAGGACATGAGGCAGCTCTCAGAGTCACTAAGAATCCCTGTGAGGGCCAGATAATCAGACTTTGGCAGCACAACTACAAATATCTTTCAAGTTGTGCTAATTAGCGTAAAGGAAATCCAGCCTATCCCTACTTCAGGGCCTCACTGCCACTTCCATTTACCCTGAAGATCATTCCAGAAAAGAAAGTTTTGCAGCTATGTGTATCCAGTGGTTGCTCACATTACTGGTCAGGTAGAGACATTAAAGCTGAAGGGTAACTCCTATGCTCACTTTTAATTAGGAAGGAAACAGTGCTGTAAAAATTTTGTAAACACTGCGCTGTAACAAGGCCAGCAACTTAGGCATTTGTTCTTCTGTTGCTTAAAAGACTGGCAGTTGGTTCTGACTTACCTGTGGGTGAACTTTTGCTTTTGACAGTAAGCAGAATTTTTTTTGCTCTGAGGTTGAAGAGTGCGTTCTTTCACTTTTGATTTTTAGGGAAAATAACTGTTCGGGTTCCTTTTGATTCTCTGGCTCTGTTAGCTGTTAGTGGAAAGGTAGAAACTCCACTTCTGTTTTATTAAAGCCAAATTTTTGGGGCAAATAAACATTGACATAGAACCATCTTCCATATTCTTTTCAAAATGCCCTTAGGACCCCATGCATTGGGTTTTTGGAGTTTAAGAAATACCCAGATGGGGCTGGGGGTATGGCTCAGGTGGTAGAGCATCTGCTTAGCAAGCATCAGGCCCTGAGTTCAAGCCCCAGTACCACCAAATATATAAATATATTCATATGCATATATGTATGTATCTCCTAGCATTCAGATACTTTAGGCAAAGAAACTCTGACTTTACCCCCTCCCCACCAAAAAGACTCTTTAATAAAATATGAAACAAAAGTGGATGGAAGTCTAACTATATTATTTGGCTTATTCTCGCTATCATGTTTAGATCATTGTTCAATTCTCCCTTCCCTCCTTGTTTACTGACCTCCCCTAGTAGCTTTTATTTTGCTGTCTTAGAAGTAGGCTACTGCTTTGGAGAATGTACCCAGCTGAGAAAGGTAAAGTCACACAGTCGTCACTTACGCTGCTGTGAGCGTCCTACCCTGCCAGAGTCTGTCTTCACCCGAGAGGCCTTAAGCCATTATTTACATTCCCTTTGGTGGTCTTGAGTAGAAATTCCTTATGGCCAGTATGCAGTGATCAGTAGAGGAAAGTCATCCGGGGAGAGGGCTCTCCGAGGTCTAGGCTTGGTCTGAGATCCTTGGTGGGAATCCTGTGGATCGACAGAAGCAAAGGCATCCCCCCTCTCAGCAAAGCTTCCTCAGAATGCAGAAGATGATTGGATGGTGCTCTTCTAAATACCACGTGTGTGGACATGAGCAAAACAGGACTGAGCTGAAGAGGGAGCTCAGATGGCTTATTCTTCCTTGCTTGCTTCTTCCCTCCCTCCCAAACTCCCTCCCTCCTTATATTCCTCACTCCTTCCCTCCCTTCCTCTTTCTCCCTCTCTCCTTCTTCTTCTCTCTCTCCTTTCCCCTCTCTCCTTCCCTGCTTCCCTCCCTCCCTGTATTTCTTTCTTGTCTTTTAACAGGGTCTTGCTATGTAGCCCAAGCTGTCCTCAAACTCATAATCCTCCTGCCTCAGTCATCAGAGTGCTGGGATTATAAGCATGTATACCCACATCTGGTTTCAGGATAGATAGTGGCCTCTGATATTATTAGGATGCCTCTGGGTCTAGGATGGCCATTTGTTGATGAGCTGAATCGAGGCCCACGCTAGGCTTTGTACCCCTGTAGTTGGAGTAAGGCTTCCCGTGGGGGAGAGGGCATCACTTTGGGTGAGACAGATTCCTTCTGCTGAGGTCAGGTCCTTGGAGGTGGTACAGCTATGAGTCACCAGCCCCCAGGGCTCCTGGCAACTGGGAGGATGACTGCTGGTATTGAAGGGGAATCCGGGCAGTGAATGCTAATTTTCTACTACATACCCCCTTCTGCTTTTCATGATTAATTTTCTTTCTTATTTATACAAAACAACAATAGTTATGGAGATTGTATTTTATAAAACTCACAACATTCTAGTTTTTGTTTACCCTCCGCCCTTCATTTTTTCCAGAAGAAATTACAAATGAGAAATCCACATGCTAAGAACTGCAAAGGGTTTGCAATTTGGTCCTCCTTGTGAGCTCAAGATTCTGGGTCAGAAAGAAAGGACTTATCACAGCACAAGAAGCAGCACAGCTCTTCTGCTTTTCTCTGCCATCATGGTGCATGCAATTGGCTTGGCTTTTGTCTGCCATCGTGATGCATGCATGTGGTTTGGCTTCTCACCATGTTTTCTTACAAGACTTTCAGAATCAAGCGATTCCTGGCCAGAAACAAAAGCAAAACTTTTCCATTCCCCAGTGGACTTGGATGAAAACTGGTAACAAAATCAGGGACAACGCTAAAGGAAACACTGGAGGAGAACCAAGCTGGGTCTGTAAGGAACTGTGAGAAATGGAACACCTATTTATGGTCTTTTCATGGCCGCCAATCGTCTTGGCATCAAGCTGAAGTGTCAACACTGCCTGGGCAGTTGGGCGTTTTAAATTGGGAATCTGATTCTTCTTTGATTACCTTAAGTAGGGCTCAGTAATAAATATGTAAAACATTTTGAGAAAAAAAAAGCAGTACAAGATTCTTGTACAATTGCTGTTCCTCCTCCTAGATGCACCAAGTGACTTGAAGTGGCCCACGTGGGTATTGTGCACACACAGTGTGTTTGTGTTCCAGTCGAGGAAACCTGAGCTTAGCAAACCCAGTATTTCTAGTGGGTTGCAAGCAAACTTGCCAAACCATTACTCTCCTCAGACAGATTATTCTGGAATGGCTTCTCATTAGGATCTAGTTTTTGTTATTTGTAGTTTGAGCTCAAGAATTCTTAAGACAAGAAAGATATCAGAAGCTTGGACAGATCCTTGGGTTGTTTTGTTACTTAAGGTGAAGAAGATGCAAGGAAGGTAGGTTTGGGAGGGAAGGAGGAAGTGACTATTCCTATTCAAAGTCTGACACATCTGCAGTTGTAATTGCATAAGTGACAGAGGTGGTTATTCAACCTTTAAACCCCTCACACTCTCTTTGGTTGTCACTGTCCAGGGCAGAGGATTGTCTACAAAGGCAGATAATATTGATCTCCAGCACTGCTGTAACCTCTAGATGATGTCTTTGTCTCAGGAACACAGTTTGGAGTTAGACTTGGGTCTGCTCCTCTTGTAGCTGTTGTTGGTTTGTACAAGGTGACTTGATTCTGGAGCACATACCCTTGGCAACTGAAATGTACACAAGACTGGGAGCCACTTCAAAGCTACGAGTTTATAGTACCAAAGCAAGGAAACACATGCTCAGGTTTGCCTTACAGAGCCAGGTGACAGTCTCCTCTGTTGAGAGACGAATTGCTCTGTCTGACCAGATGTACTGGGAAATTTTGGTGGTGGCACAAACACTGCCTTTTCCAGTTAAAATTAAATTTAAAGCTATTTGAGGCTCATAGTTACTTGAGTCAAGCAGCTTAGTCCAGAATCTTGAGAAGAATTTAATCATGAATTTCTAAGTACCATTGCCAAATGTACAAGTTCCATTGTAACTATTGTTCTCTTGATGTGGTGGCAATCAGCTTCCTATCACTATGATAAAATGCCCAAGAGAAAACAACTTAAAGGAGGAAGTATTTGTTTGCTCATGATTTCATAGGTTTCTGATCGTGGTTGGCTGGCTCTGTTGGTTTTAAGGCATGGCAGAGAGAAGTTGTTCACTTCATGGCAGCCAGGGAGCAGAGAGCAAGAGAAGAAGGGTCTGGAGATAAGATACCACCTTCAAAGGCACACCCTGGTGACCTACTTCCTCCAACCATGCCACCACCTCCCAATTGTCCATTCAATTATAAATCCATCAATGGATCAGTCCATTGATTAGGTCAGAGCCTTCATGATCTAATCACCTATCCATATCACATAACCAACAGGAGACCAAGTTTTCAACATCTGAGCCTTTTTGGGGGGGCACTTTGTATCCAAACCAGAGCAAATCCTGTGCATAATTCAGTGAGTCCGTGGTTCCTTGGCTTTCCAGATTAGTCTGGTGGTGCATCACTTTGCAAGTTTCTGGGTGCATGCTTCAATGAGATCTAGTCCATGATGGATAGAGGGGATTCAGACGCATGCAGATTTGTGGAAAGGCTTAGTGTGTATGTGAAAACAAGTGGTATTACTTCTCTTTTTTTAGCTAGAAGAACTGATGTTCCAGTGAAGCCAGACTAAGTCATACGAAGTGGATTGAGGTCATACGACCATTATATGAGAGAGTTGAGATTTGAATGTTGCTCCATCGATGTTCAAAGGTTTATTTGAAACCATCATGGGTGACCTCTGCCCTTGTGTACTGAGGCTGCTTCATGTTCTGTGGGGCTACACATCCACGGTAGTACTGGCAGGGAGTACTGACAGTTTCCATTTTGGAAAATGACCCATTCACAAAGCTTGGGGTGCTTTTGTAGAAGCCTAGAGTCTCATCCATAATGTTGCATTCTTCTGTTCATTAGTTAGAAGAAAAAAATGGTTTTGCCAAACTGGATTGTTTTTTGGGGGATGGGTGCTGGGGTTTGAGCTCAGGGTGTTGAGCCTGCTAGGCAAGTGCTCTACCACTTGAGTCATGCTCCCAACCCTTTTTTGCTTTAGTTATTTTTCAGACAGGATCTTGTGTTTTTGCCTCCCATGTCAGGTGTGCCCCACCTCGCCTGGCCCTGATTTGAAACTCTTATGGCAAAAACTCAAGTTAATAAATATTTATCAAGTATATCAATATATGCAGGGCTCCATGTTAAGCTTGTTAGAAACAGAAAAAGAATCATAATTTTGGTAATCTTGATGCTGGCAAATGAGAAAATAAACAGCTTCCCAAATGAACCTCTCCTTTGCTTTGAAAATTCTCACAATAAACCAATCTTTTATGACTAGTAAAATCATATAATTACTCATGAGGTATTCTGAACACACACATACACACACATACACATCAATCCCCCCAAGCTTCCAAGGCTTTGTAATCTTTTCTGAAATTTTATAGTTAGATATTCCTTCCTTTGCGATGTGATAGCTTTGTAGACATCTATCTACAATAGGTGAGTGATTTAATGAATGATGATTACAGTTGAAGTCTTTGCATTTCACCAAGGAGGGAGAACACCAATGGAGGAATACCTTAAAGCTTTGCTGACATCTAAGGGAGAAAAATTGGCAGCTAGCTGAGACCATCCCTCTGCGATTAGGGGCTCTCTGGAGCAGAAGGGGACCCACTTTCCAGCTTGGAACTCTGAGCCCTGCCCTCCCTGAATTTCTTTAACTTTTACTAAAGAATACATTATTTGCTTTTTAAATTTGTTTTCATCTTGCCATGTAATGGGTTCCCTTGCTCTGTTAGAAAGCATGTCTTTGTTTGAGACATATGCGCTTGTCCCAAACCCAAAGAAAGAGAAGAGATGAACTCTTGGACCTCAAAGTCTGCTACAGTACTGGTTAGAGGCCAAGGTTCAGAAAAAAAAAATGAGTTTTGAATGTTTTCTTGGATTACAATTTAATTGGCAATGTAGTGAGGAAACAGGTGAGTTGGTGAATGTTGTGTGGTTAAGAAGTGGAAGAGTTGAGTGTTTCTGTCTCTCAAACCAGAATTCATGGGAGGTGGAGCAGGACAGGAGCCAAGATTGTCCAGGGAGCTCACCCCACACTATCTCAAGTTGGACAGCTATTCATGCACCAAACTGTCAGTGCAAGATCTAAGAAAGTCAGGTGAGCGACCATGCTGCCTGCTTTTAGTATATATAAGAAGGGAAAGACACATTGAAGATTGCAGGAAGTCTCCCAAGTCACCCCTCTCCCAACCCCAAATCTAGCACTCCGTGACATACCTCTGTTTTGCTTTGTTAAAAAAGGAGGGAAAAAAGTGTTAGGGTCCAGAAGACAAGCTTTTCCTATTCTACAATTTATCTTAGCTTGTCCCTTGGTGTGTAACGAAGGTTAAATCTTTATTTCCTTGGTGGCTGTCCTAAGCTCTGACTTTTCCTGGCTGTCTGGAGGAACAGAATTTTGATTGCTTGCTTAGAAGTTTGCTTCTCTGGGAATCTCTTCCCCTCCTCCAGCCAGTAGGACTGAGCAGCATTGTCAGGAAGGTTGAACATTGTCGTCCAGTCTCGTCCAGTCTCATCTTTTGATGGAATGCTGTTCGTTATGGAGCGAAGTCCCTGCAGAGACACCTCGTGCAAAAGTTGGTGTTGGGACCCTATGGCTCAAATTTGCCATTGTTATCAGGTCTGACTTTTCTGGTTCTCAAGGCTGAACTGTTAAATAATTTTGTCTAATTAGGAATCAATTTACTTTTGCAAACACGTAATGTTCTCTGAAGGAAAGCAGTAACTGAATACCACATTAGTTACGTTGCAGCCATAACTATGGTACCCTGAGTGTATCTCTGTTCTCCCCAGTACTACATTAGAAGGCTCATTCACAGCAGGGATTTGAGGTACCCCAAATCACTGCTGTTCTGTGATTCTGCTTCTCCCACTCGTTCCTTCCTTCGCTGCTGCCCTTTTTCACTACTCAGTGGAGTCTTGATGCTGAGTCTGGAGTCCTACTGGTTAATGTCTTTCTGCAAATGGATCTCTGACTATTCTTCACAGTGAAATTTCACAGTGAAATGAAATCTGAGCATGTTGTGGGTCTGTTTCATCTATAGCTGCTCTTGGCTCCTACTGTCAAAATGAGCATTTAAAAAATCAGTCTAGTGTATGACGTGAATAAAAGATTGCCATCCAGCTGAGGGCTCAGTCAGCCTTAAAAAATACCTCAGTTGCAAAAATAGTTTCCATTTGAGAAGCAGAAAACACTGGAGAGCTGTGGGTCACATGGTAATTTTGTATTAAAAGATCAATCTTCACACTCTGTGATTTTATTGAGGCCTAGATTAATCCGATCTCCAGGAGTGTGGTGTGAATTCCAGGAAAATTTGCATGACTTTTCTGTTTTCCCGCTCTCTTATGGATCTGTTCTAAAATCACTGGGGTGTAAATGTTTAATTGTGGGAGGAGCGCAGTGATGAAGAGCTGGATCTGCTGGATAGGGTTCTAGCCATCTGCTTGCTGTTTGTCTTCTGTAACGAGCACATGAAATCAGGCTTCCTCACCACGTTCTCTCAGCCTGTGATTTAGCATCCACCAGGATGAGAAGAAGCACGTGTAAGTGTTTCTGGCCAGTAAGGTTTAGTGGCCATTGAAAAAATTGATGGTTTTCTATTGAGCATTGTCATGCAGGAGTCAATTCATTGATTTTTATCCCCAATTTGTGTACAAACTCAGGAAAGCACCTGTGAGCACACAGGGTGGTGAAATGAAGTCACTTACTGCAATACATGGCCACATTTGGGTGGGATTTCCCTGGGTTTCTTATTCGTTTTACCAGCAAGGTGGTTAATGTTGTAAGAATATTTTAGAAGGGCAACAAGGGGAAAACCGAGGAGGGACTTCTGATTTCTGAGCCTCTGATTTTGGAATTCTGATTTCTTTCAGTTGGGGCACACAGCAGGCTGTTGGTTCTCACTCCAGGCATGTGAACTCCACAAGGAAACAGCTGCTAGATACCAGGAAGTACTTGCATTCTCCATCTGGTTTGCAGTATGGATGCAGATCTGCTGCAAATCTGGATGGAATGCCTGTCCCGGTTAGTTTATAAACTCGGCTGGTCCTTTTAGTTACAGAACCTAAGGACGCTCCCAAGCATCAAAGAACTAAGGTCACATACAAGCATTTGGCAAAAACGAGCTAAAAACAAACGGAATCCAAGTTTATTTAGCATTTGCTTTACTTAATTTCTTTCTTTTTTTTTGATGGAACTGGGGTTCGAACTCAAGGTTTACAGTCACAAAGCAGGCACTCTGACACTCAAGCCACACCTCTAGTCCATTTTGCTCTGGCTATTTTGGTCTCAAGAACTATTTGCTCAGGTTGGCCTTGAACCGCAATCCTCCCCATGTCAGCCTCCCAAGTAGCCAGGATTATAGGTATAAGCCACCAGCACTGGCTGCTTTTCTTAATTTCTAAAGGTCATTTTCTTTTGAATTATCAAGAATCTGGCAAGGAATAGAAAAATCCAAGGCCTAGTTTAAGTTTAGGATGACAGTGAAGAAAGATATTTTGTGTTAGAATTGAAACCAGCGTAATAAATAGGGATGTTTTTTTTCCTTAGTACTCAGAGCTTTACACTTGTTGGGCAGGCGCTCCACCACTTGAGCCTAAGGATTAACATTTTGAACCCAGTAGTCCACTGTTGGGGAAATTATTATTTTTTAAAAGAGTATAACATTTTTAAAATTTAACATTTAACATTTTTAAAAATTGTTTATTCCAACAATTAAAATCACTTGAACAACAACAACAACAACACAAATTCAGCCTAACTGAACGACATTTGCAGTCTGCAGGACCCAGCTTGGATTTTATTCTAGATTTCCTTTACCAACAGCAAGTTCAGCTCTTTTCCTTCCGGCCAGTGGGGCAGGTCGATGGAGGAGGGGCAGCATCGCCTTCAATGCCAGTGTGGGAAAAGGGCAGCACAGTCATTTAAACTGCATCCAGCCTCTTTTTTTCTTGGTTTTTTTTTTTTTTGAGGACACATTCCACATTTTATATACATGTCAAGACTTGATAGCCAGGCTCAGAAGGCCAGAAATTGCATGTTCTCCCTCATATGCAGACCTTAGACCTAAAACAAATGCAGTAATATTATTGGACATGGGTCACACGCTAAGGGGAGAATGCACAGAGGAGGAATAGGGAAAGGGAAGGAAACCTAAAACTTGAAAGTGGTTGAGGTGCTCACTACAGAGGAACAAATATAGTAATCTTAAACTGACAGAGGTCACTATGGGAAGGGGACCAGGAAGTAGAGAAGAGGTCTGGTAGAGATGAATCAGTTCGGGTTGTAATACACTTGTGCATGGAAGCAATGCTAGGAATCTCTCTGTACAGCTATCCTTATCTCAACTAGCAAAAATGCTTTGTTTTTCTTCTTATCTCTTATGTTTTCTCTTCAGCAAAATTGGAGATGAGAGGCAGAACAAGTTCTGTCTGGAAGTGAAGGGAGTGGGGGAGAGGGAGGGGGCGAGGGTAAGAGGGAGAGATGGCCCAAACAATGTATGCATGTATGAATAAATGAAAAAACAATTTAAAAAAAAAGACTAACTTGAGCTGGCACTGGTGGCTAACACTTGTAATCCTAGCTACTCAGGAGGCAGAGATCAGGAAGATCTTGGTTTGAAGCCAGGTTGGGCAAATATCTTGGAAACACCCATCACAAAGAAAGGGCTGGTAGAACACCTCAAGGTGTAGGCCCTGAATTCAAACCTCAGTACACATGCACACATAAAAAGACTAACTTGAATCTCTAAATGTGTATCCACACATCTATTTCTTTTTTTGATGACTTAATGTTTATTATTTATTTATTTGTTAATTTTTGTGCTGGGTTGGGGGTACATTGTGGCATTTACAAAAGTTCTTACAATATATCAAATCTATCATACTTGAATTCCCCCCCCCCCATTCTTCTTTATCCCTACTCTTCCATTTCTGGAATAGTTTCAACAGGTCTCATTTTTCCATTTACATACACGTGTACACAGCATTTGTACTATATTCACCCTCCCACATCCTCTCTCCATATCCTACCCCCTCCCACTGGTACCAACCTCCCACCCCCAGGCAGGACCTGTTCTGCCCTCGTGTTCTCTGATTTTGTAAAAGGAAAATAAAACGACATTTTTGCTTGTTTAAGAGAACTCCACAGGGAGTTTCCTTGTGGCACTTCCATGTCTATATGTATTATAACCTGAATTGGTTCTCTCCTCTATTTTTCTTCCTTTTACCTTAGTCCCCTTCTTATGGTAGTTTCAAAAGATTTAAAAATTCTATATTTATTCTTGTATAGAGAATATCTCAACCATATTCACCTTTTTAACTTCCTTCTTTTACCCTCCCCCTTTCATAAATGTATGGTTTATTAAACAAAGATTGTAAACAAGTATTTATCATGTCTATTACATGTAACACACAGGAACATCTTTTAACAGAAATCCATTGATACCTGACATCTTTTTATTATAAATATGGGTATCAAAAGAATCATGAACATACTGTCAATATGACTAGTAGTCAGCACCCACACGACTTCAAAAATTAACACGATTTGTGACACTGCTTACCGTACCTGTTACTTTAACCAATTTCAGCCGTAGCTCTTTTGCTAAGTAAGCTGGGTAAAGCAGGCCATGTCTGCTTTTCCTTCTTCAGATTTAGAAATGCACATGTTTCTGACGCTTCTTGACATGCTTCCATCTTGTAAACCTGAATTCTAGTTCGAGTACTCCCAGTTCACATTTAAATGACAGTGCCTTAAACAAAAGAAAGGAAAATTCTGCTACATTTTTCCTCCTGTTACCTGAAAACATAATGGATATACATATATTAAATATATTCTCACGAATGTCCAGGTCATGTTTACCAGCTAGAATTCTCTTACTTAATGTGTGGGTATTTTGCATTGTGTTATTTAATCAAGATATTACTATGAGTAGAAGGTTGTTGATTTAAGACAAATTAGAGATTTATTAAAATTAATTGTATGTCCTCTTTTTCCCACTGAGCTGGGGATGAAAGCCAGGGCTTTGCACAAGGTTGCAAGTGCCCTCTACCACTGAGCCACCACCTATCCCTGACCAGCAGTTTTGAGAAAACCAAGGAAACAGGCTGTGAATCACAGTTTTCTATGAAACTAAGCTCTATTTTAGCTATCAGGGCTATGAAAAAGCAATTTTGAACATGTGAAAATGGGAGAATGCTTGACTGACGAGCTGTTCTCTGAGTTGGCCAGAATGATTTTCGTCCAACTAAAATATAGTTGGAAACTTCCACAGAAGAGTGAGGGTGAAAATTCAGAGATGGAAGAAAGAAGAGGAGGAATTGGAGGCTAACAGGCAAATATTATATGTTCTGATGACACAGAAATACATTTCTAATTTAATTTAAATCAGAGGAGAGAGGAGAGGAAGGGAATGAGAGATAAGTGCATTGATGGATGGAGTCAAGGAAACCGTTAAGAACTGACAACCAGACAGTGAATTAAATAACTATTGCTGTGCTGTTCGGGAGAAATGCATGCACTGACATATAAGTTATGTTTTGTCAACCTCAAGAAAAAGCAAATTAAAGAAACAATGAGGCCACTGAAAACATGCACACAAGGTAAATACTGGAGCAAAATATAAACTTTCTCAAATACTAAAAGAAATTTAAAAAATAACACAAAGGGGCTGGTGGAGTGGCTCAGTGGTAGAGTGCCTGTCTAGCAAGCATGAAGCCCTGAGTTCAAACCCCAGGACCTCCAAAAAAAACCACAAAAAAGAAAACTCATAGAGGAAGACAACAGGAATTATTATGCACACAGTAACCATAATATAAAATGATATTATTTGTTATATTATACATATATATATATATACACACATATACATACATACACATACATATATACATGAAGTATTTTATAAAGCCCCTGAAATTAAAATAGTGCAGAACTTGTGCACGAGTTGACAGGCTGATGGACTAGAATAGGAAGTTCATAAACTGACATGGCATCTTAAAACTAGGGCAAAGAAAAGCTTTTATGAAGTGGTGCTGGGGCTACTACACAAATAGGAAAAAGAAAAAAAAAATAGAACTTTACCCATATGAGAATAGACTTAAAATGAATCAGATAGAAATAAAATCTGTAAAGGTAAAAATGCAGCCATATGAATACCAGAAGAAAACCTGCATGGAGTTAACTGGACCCCAAATCCAAATGCAATAAAAGAAATGATTGATAAATGTGATTACATTAAAAACTTTTGCATGGCAGAAACTATAGTAAAGTCAAGTCAAAGGACAAATCCCAACCTGAAAGAAAATATTTGTGACATTTCACAAAAAAGGGCTGATATCCCACTGCTGAAGGAAGAAGACTAAAAAGTCAAGAGAAAAGTGGGGAAAAGACATGAAAAGGCAAGGGTGCTCTCTCTCTCTTTCTCTCTTCTCTCTTTTTTTTCTTTCTCTTCTCTCTTTCTCTGTCACTATTAAACATGTGAAAAGATGATTTAGTTAACTAAAATACAAGAAATGGTAGGAACCAGGCTTTATACTTTTTGAGAAAATGATTGACAGATACATTTGGAGTAAGACCAGGGGAATTCTCCAGTGTTGGATTGAAGTTGTCAGTTTTAGCTTACTTCACATACATTCAGAAATGCATATTTACATACCTATACATTTGTATATACACACTCTTCTTAGCTCTGTGTGTGACACCCCAATAATAAGGTTAGTTCTGATCTTTGCACTAAATACTGTTCTTCACTTAATGGGATTGGAGGCTCCTTGGAAAAATAAATGACTGAAAATTCCAGTGTGGGAGCAGGGAAAATATGAAAGGAGCCTAGAATATCTTGTTGTGACCAGAAAGCAAGATAATATCCAAAGCATGGTGGGAATAAGACAGAATCCAGCTTGAGTGATACCCATTAGTTAGAACTGGGGCATCAAAAATAATGATCCTTACAGATATAACCCATTAAATAAACTAAAGCCCTGTGAGTTGTACTGATATGAGTATATAAGTGGAAAAGAAGGAAAAGGTTTTCTTGGTAAGAGACTGCCAAGTAATTAATGAAGAAGGATGGTGAGCATTGTTGCAATGCCTGACTCAGGCAAGAATCATCAATGCATACCAAGAAATGATGGATGTGTGGTGAGGCTCTGGCGGCTTGCCGAGCGGGATGGTCTATTCTTAAAGTTACTCCTGCAAAGTAGCTTTCTTAAGGTAAAGAAACCTGGTAAAGACATCACCTTGGTCAAAGCTGACATTACCAATACAGGAACAAATCGTGTCATGGATCTCCAGCCACGCTCTGAGAAGGACCAACATCAATTTCTGTGTCACTCCTCCAAGAAAAGCTTATCTTCAATCTAGTCATGAGGAAACAAAGGATTAACCTAACATAGACAAGGAAGTTGAAGGAAATTCTGCATTAAACTGGCCTGTATTTTTAGAAAATAGGAAAGTGGTAAAAGACAAAGTCTGCAGAACTATTGTACATTGAAGAATCCTAGAGTGAAAGTCATGACAGCTAACCACAATTTGTGATTCTGCACTCTGCACCAGTTCTCTCTCTCTCCCCCTGTCATAGCATATATACTATGTACCAGAATTGAGTCAGATAATGTTCTAATTTGGTGATTATACTGAGGTCACAAAAGACAAAAATCTTCATGGTTAGGAGCTACTGTACACCTGAAGTATTTTGGGATAAAGAGACATGAAGTCTTATTTTCCAACAATTTATGAAAGCATGGACAGCCAGGTCAGGATGTTCTTTGTTGTGTGTTATTCACAGTCTTCTAGAGGAACAGAAGCAGTGACTATGGGGCCTGCACTGAAAGGCTGGAGAAGCTGGAATCTGATGTCCAGGCGAAGGCAGCAGGACACATTCAGCATGGGTCGCTCCCCCTCTGGTGCTGTCCACATGTGGTCCTCTCTGGAAAGGCCCTCTCAGACACCCCCAGTGTGCCCCTACTAAGCTCTTAGGCATTCCTCAATCCAACCAAGTTGACCATAGAGAGTAACCATCACCCTGTGTAATTCAGAATTTATGATGTGTTTAACTTGTCATTATGAGTGCTTCATATCGTAAAGAGAGTGTTTGTTAACTGCCGTACAATAAATAAATACATTTCAATTTTACTGATCCTTCTTTCCCCTGCTCCTGGCAAACACTGGTCTTTTTGTGGCCTCCACAGTTCTGCCTTTCTTGAGTGTCATCAGCTGGAATCACACAGTGTGGACCTTTCCAGATGGGCTTCTTAAATTCACTGAGTAAAATATATTTACGGCTCCTTGTCTCACGGCCTGGTAACTCATTTTTTACAGCAACTGAAGAGAACTCCTCTTTGTAGACACACCACAGGTGACCTCTTCACCTACTGAAAACCATATTGGCAGTCCGAGTTTCGGGAATTATGGGTAAAGCTGCTGTAAAAATGGGTGTGCAGGGCTCTGTGTGGACGTGCATTTTCAGTTCATTTGGATAGATGCTGAGGAGTGTGGCCATCAGAATCCATGGAGAAAGTAGGCTGAGTTTTGCTGGTCTGTCTTCCTAAGTGTCTGCCCCATGTCACATCCCCACCATCAGTGAACGCGAATGCCTGCTACTCCATGTCCTTGCTAGTGTTCCCTGTCATCAGCATTCTGGATTTTGTGCAGGTGTGCACAGGTGTACACAAGTGTCTCCTCCTTTAAATTCATACTTCCCCCATGACAGGATATTGAGCATCTTCCCACATATGTCTTTGCCATCCATGTACCTTTGGTGATGTGTCTGTTGAAGCTTCTTACCCATTTTTCAGTAGTGCTTATTTTTTTTATCATTGAGTTTTTAAGACTGACTTATTTCTCTTCTCTTCCCTTTCTTTCCCACTCCCTCCCCTCCTTCCTTTTCTTTATTTCTATCTTTTTTTGAGATGGTGTCTTGCTATGGCCCGGGCTGGCCTTGAACTTGTCGTCCTCCTGTCTCTGCCTGCTGAATGCTGGGATTACCCATGTGCAGCACCATGCCCGGCTTCTACAGTGTCTATCAAATATTTCCTCTCAGCCTGCAGCTTATATTCTCATTCGATTGAGGATTTATGCTTTTTAGCAAGTTAAAATAGGAAGAAGGAAACTCGATCAGATACACAATTCAGAGTGCCTGTTAGATAAAAATCAGTCCAATTTCTTGAGAAAAAACATGAGATTTCCTGTTTTTAAGAACATAAAAATGAGCTGGGTGCTGATGACTCATGCCTATAATCCTAGCTACTTGGGAGGCTGAGATGAGTAAGACTGAGGTTCTAGGCCAACCAGGTGGGGTGGAAGTTTGTGAGACCCCCATCTCAATCAGTACCTAGGTTCAGTGGTGCATGCCTGTCATCCCATCTACAGCAGGAAGCGTAAATAAAAGAATTGCAGTCCAGTCTGGCCTGGGCAAAAAGCAAGAGCCTATCTTCAAACGAACCACAGCAGAGAGGGTTGGAGGTGTGACTCAGGCAGTAGAGCACCTGCCTAGTAAGTGCGAAACCCTGACTTCAAACACCAGTACCAACCAAAGAGAAAAGTAAGGAAAAAAAAAGAACATGAAGCAGAGTGGAACCTGATGAATCAGGCCTCATCTCAGAACTTGGGAGACTGAGGCAGGAGGAGAGTGAGTTTGAGGCTAACCTGGACTACATAACGAGTTTGAGGATAGCCTGTGCTGAATAAGGAGACACTATCTCAAAAACAAAAAGAATGTAAAGGAATTTATCTTAAGGTTTTCAATAAAGGAGATTTTATATAATGATCTTGTATCATTTTAAAAATTATTAGCATATTATAGTTGTGCTGGGGGTACACTGTGACATTTACAAAAGTTCTTACAGGTCTATCTTAGATTCACCCCCTCCATTGTTCTCCCTTTTCCTCCCTCCCTCCTTCAGCTTCAGTGTTCTATTCTCACACATGAATAAAAACTTCATACTCGCCCTCCTTCACCCTTTCCTTATGCCCTCCCTCTTCTCCCTCGCACCCATCCCTAGACAGGACCTGTTTTACCTTCCTGTCCTTCATTTATTAAAAAAGAACATTTTTGTGAGTTTATCATGTTGAAGGGATCTCAAAGCATTAATTGCTGCATTAAGATATAAATCCATAAGCTATTCCAGAAACTGGATGTGTATGGGAAGTGTAAGTTGGTGAGGGGTTAATCTAATTAAGATATATGCCGGGTACATATGTAAATGTCACAATGTATCCTTCCTGTACAACTATTATATGCTAATAAATAAAAAGAAGTGTAAGTTGGTCTTTGCAAACTTGGAAAATGAACACGGACAGAAGTTTGGTTAGAAATGTCCAGAATGGGAGAATAATTAGGGCGCTGACATAATGCTCAGAAGCTCAGTAATTGTAGCAGTAAATAATATACACCCATCAAAAAGCAACTCCCAGAGTGCAGCAACCAGGCGTTCTCAGGCCACCTGAGCACAGGCACTGGCAGTGGGTTCAGAAGGCCAGAGGATGTCACCGCAACAGCCAGATGACACACTCACACAATTGAGCAAGCCATGCCATCACGGGGCAGCTCCAAAGGCCAATTCCCATGTTGGGTCCCTTATGGAATCTTGAAACCAGTTCCTACTCTACTAACCATGGCTCAGCACCAAGAGGGGCTGCATGACCAGAGTTCCCCATCCCCCAGGACAGACCACCTCTCCTTCCTGCTCTCTGTCCCTCTGTTCTTATCTTCTCTCTCTCTTTGTTCTGTTGTTCTCTCTCTTTTTTGTCCATTAGCCATATCTTCCTCCCAGTGGGGAGGAAAAGGAGAAAGAAACAGAGTTTGTTGCAAAGCTATTTAAAAAATCTTTGCTGCTAAGCTTTCTCACTTGGTCTGCCAACTGGTCTTAGGCTAAAGTTAATGCTTGAACTTTTACACACCATCATTGCATGAAATGTGATGTGTCCCAAGAGGTCTTGTAGTAAATACCACTTTTAATATTGACCATGTTAGTTCATCATTTTATGACTTTTTTTTTTTGTTATGCTGAAATTTTTGAACTCAGGGCCTTTGCTTGTTAGGCAGGCTCTCTATCACTTGAGTTGCACTACCCCCACACATTTTTGCTTTGGTTATTTTTCTAATAGTCCTATGTTTTTGCCTGGGGCTGGCCTTGGACGTCAATCCTTCTACCTATGCCTTCCTATGTAGATGAGTTTACGGCTGTGAACCACTATGCCTGGCTTGTTGGTTGAGATGGAACCTCATTAGCTTTTTGCCCAGACTGGTCTTGAATTTCGATCCTTCTGGTCTCCACCTCCCTGATAGCAGAGATTACTGGCATGCAGCACTATTCCCAGCCCTCAAGTGTCTTTTAATGTGTTGCACATCTTTGTGCCAGCACATTTCAGACATCTACTCTGGTGGGATTCCCTAAATGACAGGAGAGAAAGGCTCTACCCTGCTGAAATGTGGAGAGCATGGGTCTTACTTAGGGATATAGGGAGTTTGAAACACATAATTTAGGTGGGTGTAATTACATGGGGATAATGAGAGGTGGTTAGGAGTAAGGAAGAAAGTGGCAAGGTGCAAAAGAAATGGCAGTTATATTTGTCAGGTTCAAATAAAGTCCTTAAAAAGTTAGCCACCCTTGGAATTTGTAGAAATCACTGTGCCAAGAGTTTTACCAGATGTGAAGCAAAGATGGCATCCACCTTCAGTGTTCTGATCTAGCAACTGCAGAGCTACACTTTGTCCCCTTTTTTTTTTTTCATTTTTCTTTTATTATTCATATGTGCATACAAGGCTTGGTTCATTTCTCCCCCCTGCCCCCACCCCCTCCCTTACCACCCACTCCACCCCCTCCCGCTCCCCCACCTCAATACCCAGCAGAAACTATTTTGCCCTTATCTCTAATTTTGTTGTAGAGAGAGTATAAGCAATAATAGGAAGGAACAAGGGGTTTTGCTGGTTGAGATAAGGATAGCTATACAGGGCATTGACTCACAATGATTTCCTGTGAGTGTGTGTTACCTTCTAGGTTAATTCTTTTTGATCTAACCTTTTCTCTAGTACCTGGTCCCCTTTTCCTATTGGCCTCAGTTGCTTTAAGGTATCTGCTTTAGTTTCTCTGCGTTAAGGGCAACAAATGCTAGCTAGTTTTTTGATGGATGGAAAGGGCCTTTGGGCCATGGGTTCATTTTAGTCTTGTTCTGGCTGCTGGAGCCTGTGCAGGAGCTGTCGTTAGGGCGTGCTGGTGATATTTTGGAGAGAGATGGACTGAGGGTTTTGAGTGACAGCCATGGCCACCTTCAGTAGTGCTGTGTCCCTGCTCATCCTGGCGCAGGACGTCTTGATGACACTGTCACACTTGCTCCTCTGCACCAGCAAGCGGGAACTGTGTGCTACTGTCCCTCTGTTCTCTTCACTGGAGAGCAAGTAACTATGTCCCTTCCTTCCTGCCCCCGCTGAGTCTCTGGAGGTGTAAGGAGGAATTGAATACCTCTGGTCATGGCTTCAGCCAGGAGGCTGAGGGCTGTTTCACTTGAAAGCGGCAGAGGACGTATGCCATTGGGTCACATTGCAATTTGTAGAAATTTGACCCTATAATCAGAGATTCACAAAAGGCCACCAGCATCCCAAGCCTTGGCTCAGGCCAATAAATGATGCCTTACAATTGAAGTTTCTTTGTGTTTATAGGCATTGATGCAGTATTTTTAGTTTTTTTTTTTTTGTGGCAGTACTGGGGTTTGAATTCAGGGCTTTGCACTTGCTAGGTGGGTGCTCTACCAATGGAGCCACACCACCACCCTTTTTTTTGTTTTTTTAAATTATTTTTGGGCCGCTGGATCACAGTCTCCTATTTATGCTTTCCATGTAGCTGTGATGACAGGCACACACCACCACTCCAGTTTCAATGGTTGAGATGGGGCTGGTCTTGAACCTCGATCCTCCCGATTTCTGCCTTCTGAGTAGCTGGGATTGCAGGTGTCGATGCAGCATTTTGACATGTCTGACAATAACAGAGCTCCAGGCTTGGGTGTTCTGTGATAATTAACGTTACTCGATACCATATAACTGAGTCTGCAGGCTGGACACAGATTCAGAAAACGTTTGTTAAGCATTTCCTGTACAGAAAACAACCAACGATGGCTGTCTCTGCCTAATCCTCTTCGTCCAGCTTCTGGTCTTCTGTCCTCTCTCCACGGCAAGGTCACTGCCCATGGTGTAGTCAGTGGCCAACCAGAGGTCACCTCACTAATGAGGTAGTGGAGATGGGGGAGGCGTGGATTTAGCTATTACACCAGATGGGTGGCTGGGGATATTTGCCCCCCCGTGGAACTGATTCATCCACATTGAAGACATAAAATGTTATGCCATGCCCATGTCGAATCTTCTCTTGATGTGGTCTTTGTTTCTTCAGCACGATTGTCCTTAGGGGTGATTATTTTTGCTCCCAAGTCAACACGGTAAATGTCATGAGTGTGGCAGGGGCTTGGGTTCCTCCAAGCAGGAGTGAGTAGGGGCTGAGAAGTAGACGTCACTGAAACCCTCCTCTTCACTGACCCACCTTTGCCTGACGATGCCCTCTTAAGCAGAGACAAGGTACATGTCATCTTGAAGACATGTGCATGCCATCTGCTCCCTTCCTCAGTGTCTGCAATGGGCCAGCCTTGCCTCATCTGCCTCATCCAGGAGTTTTTAAGGCCAGACAAGAAAGTGCTCTGAAGGCAGATGAAAGGGATGTCCATGCTGGGGACCCAGCGTGGCTCCGGTGGGAGGGGAACCCGAGCTGCCTTCCAGAGGGGAGGCGATGACACTCTGGTTAGCCTGTGCTCTCCTGGTGGCCACTGTTGTTGACAGTAGTGAGTAAAGAAAGGGACAGTACTGACTTCTCAACCAGAGGCCTGCCCCACTGCTGTCTTCTTGGGTTCCAGCCAGAATTCAGCTGTTAGGAATTTGTACTTAGAAACATTTGATTTATATCAAATGCCAAAAAAGTTTTTTTTTGGTGGTGCTGGGGTTTGAACTCAGGGCCTTATGCTTGCCAGCCAAGTTCTCTACCACTTGAGTCACACCCCTAGCTCAACTAGTTTCTAGTTTTTATCCTGGGCTGGCCTGGACTGACATCCTTCTACCTATTCCTCCCAAATAACTGGGATTACAGATGTGCTTTACCAGGCCCAGTTTATTTTGTTGGGATGGGAGTCTCTCTAACTTTTTGCACAGGTTGACCTTGAACTGTGATATTCCTGACATCTGCCTTCCAGTAACTGAGCTTATAGGCGTGAGCCATTTTACCCAGCCCTCAAATGCAAAGATTTTAAGATGGAAAACTGGCTAGAAAGATAATGAAAATAACTTAAACATGGCAAAGAAAACCTAACACATGTTTTGAGCTGAATTATAAACACAGGTTGAGTCTTTCTAGTTAAAAAACCTGTACAGAGGAATAGGACGTACCCCACTACTCTGTCCAAGGTGGCAAGCACTGTACAAGAGGCAGTGAATGTGCCACAAGGAGACAGGAGAGGTAGGGCTGAGCATCTCTGAGGAAGACTGGAAAGTGCTCTTCTGTTGCCAGGCAGGTGTAGGGGAAGGAGCAGGATGTGCTCATCAGAAGGATGTGTGTGTGACCAGTGCTGGGACAGCAGAGGGTTGGGGTGGCTAGGGTTTTGTGGTGGAGGGGGCAAAGGTGAACTTGCTGGAGTTCACTGTCAGGGGAGGCTGCGAGCAGAGGTGGGGGGAGGGCTATGGATGCAGGGGCGTTCCTTAGCCTGGAGGGTGCAGAACTGGGAGCAGGAAGGAAGTGCTCCCCCATAGACATCTTGTGTGTTGGTAAGCAGAATGTCAACCAAACAGAGCTCTGTTCTTGTGTCCTACAGATGTCCTGCCTCGGGATGAAACCGTTCTAAGCCCTGACTTTTCTGTTTGTTCTTGGGTGACTGGCTTTCACTGCTGGGCTGCAGACACACACACTGGGTCTGGGGTTTCAAAGTGTCCAGTTCGACCTGTTAATTCACACCTCAGTCATCTTGCATGCCTAAGACTCCTCCTCCCCTATAATGGCCAGGGGCTCCCCTGAGTGCTCCCCAACCGGAGCTCTGTGCTGTGGGTAGGAGGGATCCAGAGCTGCCCCAGGGGACACTGTTCATGCTCTTCTCCTGGGTCCATAGTCCTCTGCTCTCTAGATGTGGTTTTCACCCATTGGAGAGGGTGGAGGCTTTCTGGGCCTAGATGGCTTCACTCTCCCCAGGCCTGATAGAGTAAAAATATTAGCACATATTAATTATATACAATAATGGGTTTCATTGTGACATTTTCATACGTCCTATAACATATTTGATCTCGACATTCCCCACCCCCTTGATGGTTCAACTTGACTGGATTAAGAAGCACCTAGGAGATGAGTAAAGCTTACTCTGGGTGGCATTTCCAAAGAGGACTAACTAAGGGGGGAGACCTGCCCCGGGTGTGGCATCCTATCCCATCTGCTGGTTGCCTTGTGGAATAAAAGAAGAAAAGGTGAGACTGTCATTTGAACTCAGGGCTTCATACTTGCAAAGCAGCTGCTTTACCAGTTGAGCCACACCTCCAGTCCATTTTGCTCTGACTATTTTGGAGATGGAGTCTTGCAAACTATTTGCCCAGGCTGACCTCGAACCTTGATCCTCCAGATCGCAGCCTCTCAAACAGCTAGGATTACAGGTGTCAGCCACTGGCACCTGGCTAGGCTGTCCTCCTAATCACCAGGCTTTCCTGACCACCAAGTGTCCAAAATTATACTAAATGCGTTTTGCGGATTCTCAGCTCATCCTTTGAATAACTTTATAAGTATGTGTTACCATAATCCCCATTTTGTAATGGAGAAACTGAATCTCAGGGAGGCTAATTAATTCACTGAAGGTTACATGGCCAGTGAGTGGTGGCGCTGGGACAGCTGGGACACCAACCCGGGTGGGGGGTTAGTCCCAAGGCTTGCTTGGAGCTGCTGTGCTGTGGTTTCCTCCCAGAGAACACAGATGTCTTCACATACAGAGGAGGCAGACTCTGAACTCAGACTACCTGGGTTCAAGTCATGACCTCCTCACTTGCCAGCGAGGGGAAGTTGGGTCTGACTGGAGAAGGTCCTGGCAATTGCTCTGCAGGGTAGCGCTCATGCCATGTTCAACCTCATCTATAAACTGGCAATTATAATTATACCACATTGTAGAGTCTTAACAAAGATAATAAGTTAAAATATTTAGCAGAATGCGTAGTGCAAGCTCCTTGAGTGCAGGGAGAAGTAGGAAATTTTTCTAGTAGCATTTGTTGGTTCCTACACCATTGACAGGGGTGAATTCAGGTCACGGGGAATCACACTGTGCAGGCTTCCAGGATCGAACAACTTTTATATGGAAATAAATGGCTGTTTGTCAAGGTGGTAGTAACGAATAGGTTCCTTTTTTGGTTTATTTTGAAAATTCCTATCTTGTCACTTAAATGCACTCTGAAGCAATCACAAAAGAATCCAAGACTTCAAGTTTCTTGGGAAGAGCAAATTAGAACAGTTTGTCTTGCTCTGATCAAAAGTTTGGCTGAGATAAATGGGGCATTTATGGCTAGAGAAAGCCTTGCTGTAGTTTCATCTGCCACATGGGTTCTTTTATCTTGTACGGATTCATTTACTTAGAAGCAGATTGTTAAATGCTTTCAAAGTCTTCCCACAGTTCTAGTTATTGGAGGATGTGGCAGGGAACAAAACAGATGAAAATACCTGCCCTCAGTGGGTGAGAGAGACAGTGAGCAAATAAAGGAAATCAGAAGGAAATGGAGAAAAATAACTCAGTGCAAGAGCTGGGTGTGGTGGTAGCACCTGTGATCCCAGTTGTGTGGGAGGCTGAAGTAGGAAGATCACTTGAGCCAAGGAGTTCAAGACCAGCCTGGACAACATAACGAGATTCAGGTATCCAAAAAGCAAAAAAATAAAAGTAGAGAAAGAGAGGAAAGGTGTGGTGGGCAGGGTGAGGTTGTAATTTTGAAGAGATTTGGGTGTGCTGATTTCATCGTGATTTTATTTTTCTTAAAACTTAGAGATATTTAAAGACATATTATGGAAAAGTAAAATTAGGTATTATTGGGGAAAAACACATGAGATTTGCTTTACAGTGACCCAGAGCTGGGGTGGGGCACCAGGAAGAAGGCTGATGGCTGACACCGGGTGGCTGTGTTGTGTTGAAGTGTGGTGGTGGCTCTGGGGAGTCATGAACCCATTTGCTCTGCTCTTTTGTATGTTTGAAAACCCCCATAATAAAAAGTTAAAAAATAAGGGCTGGAGGAGTGGCTCAAGTGGTAGAGCACCTGCCTAGCAAGCATGAACTCTGAGTTCCAACCCCAGTATCACTAAAGATACAAAACAAAACAAAATGACAGTATTTTAACCAGCCGTGTACGTGAAATCAAGAGTTTCATTATAAAATAAACAGTAGATGGACAGATAAAAAAAGCCAACATCTGCTGCAAAGTTATAAATTCACAAAACCACTGAGGGTCAGGCACGCCTTTCCAGGGAAGGGGCTGTCTCAGCAGAGACCTGGCAGGTGGGTGGTGGGAAGCTGGAGGTGGGGACAGAACCTGGGGTTTCTAGAGAAAAGCCACTCAAATGAAGAAACAGAGAGTGACACCAGTTGTCAATGAAATGCAACGATGGCTGCTGGGGGAGGGGGGGTGACACCAGTATGTGTTGCATTGTAGCTTAGACAATTCTTGGGGTTGGGGATTTAGCTCAGTGGAAGAGCGCTTGCCTGGCAATTCTTTATAACCTGAAGGTGGGTCACCATCTTCTTCATCACTGCTTCCTCATCACCCAGCCAGGATTCTGGCCTCCCTGAGTGCTGAGCATTCATTTTCTCATTTCGTCTGCTGAGGTGGACAGGGAAGGACTTAATCTCATTTTTCAGAGGAAGTTGGATCATTAGGAGTCAATCCACAGAGCTGCCGGCCAAGTGGTGAAGCACTTGGTTTTGAGTCCTGTGTGTTCCCCCTGAGAATCTGTACAGAGGCAAAACTTCTTCATACAGAACGATCAGTACAGGATTAAACTTTTTTGGTGGTGCCATTTATTTGAGAGGTAAATACAACCACTAAGGCCTCACGCTTCCACTCTTAGGGCCAAATTAAATTTCTTTTTTCCCTGTGTGGCCAGAAAAAAATAAAAAGTCCTGTTAGAGTATAAACCCAGGCCTGAAACTGCTGCTCTGAAACTCAGCATTTAACACTGGAAAAAGTAAAACAGAACAAGACCCACCAAGACATTTTATAGGCTGCTTATAGCTATGCACACCCTGGGCGTTCGTGCGTAAGTCTGTGTGCACATACATCAAATGTCAAGTTCAGTGGCTTTAAACCGCTTTCCATATGTAGCATTTTACAACCAGCGAAGAGATGGGACTTAGGGGTATAATGAAAAGGCTTGTATGGATAACATCTGTTTCTCTTTATAGGAAATAATCTCTGAGCTTGTTGAAAGAGCCTGGGTTTTAAAGTGACCATGGAATAATTTTATTTCACCCTTAAGTTATACAGTCTGTCTTTCTTTTTTTAGTGTATTGTGGTTCCTCTCAGGGTTTTATTTTTAATTCTGGATGCCTGGTCAGAGTAAGAAAAAGGGGGCTGGAGGTATGGCTCAGTGGTAGAGTTGCCTGCCTAGCAAGCGTGTAAGTCCTGAGTTCAAATTCTAGTATCACCAAAAAAAGGAAAGAAAGAAAACAGAGTAAGAAAAAGGAATACTTCTGTATTCTAGTTGGTTTTATGTAGATACATTGTTTACAAATGCTAAAAATATTTTAGGTGTTGGGAGGTACATGGGAGGATTTATTTAGGTGATAACTTCAGGTTCTTTGCTTCACCTCTGGGTGATAGATTTAATTAACAGCCCAAATGAAATTCTTTGCCCTTAGTAGTACATGCTTTAGGGAAACTATCTTAGAATAAGTCCTAGGCAAAGCTGCAATTTTCTTGATCTTAAGTGTCATTTGCAAGAAATAGTTTGAGTTACTATAAAGTTGCTTGACTTGGATAGCCATTGTCTTTTTCACACACACTTCTATCACTTTGTAGTAGAGCTTGTCACGGGTCTGATTTTCTATTTTAGTGTCATCTTGGTTGTATCTTAAACTCTAACCATATTTCTTTTGCAGGTTTTTCTAAAGGGTCAGCATTTGAGATTTGTATGGAAACCAAACTAATGTCAGAGAAATAACTAACCTTTGGAGAGCTCTATGGCTAGCCATGGTGATGATTGGGTTCAGGACATCTTACCCCAAAATATGGCCCCCTTGGCATATTGAATATTTTAAGCTGAAGTACTTGAGAAAATGACAGAAGCAAGAAAGGCCTCTCTGATCTTCCCACCCCACCCTTCTTCCATAAATAGGTCATAAAACCCAGAAAGGATTTCTGACCTCTTCTTGAAGCAGGTCCTAAGCCCTTCATGGGAGAGGTGACTTCCCTGTAACCAGAGGCATGGGGACACAGAGAGGCTTCTGTACACGAGGTCTCACATGACTTCTCCAGTTTACTTTATTCTTTAGCCTATCAGCATTCTTTGGCAAGTTGTCATTCTTAACCAAACACAGTTTCTTTGGATTTTCAGTTCCTCATACTACTCAAAGTAAATTTAGCCTTAGTCTTGCTAATCTGTCCTTTGGTACAGGGGCCCCAGCGATGAACAGAGAGTTCTTATCAATCAGCTAGCTGGGCTCTTTTTTTTTTGTGCTACCCAGACAGGGATCAGGAGAAGTCTCCTAGTACTGACAATCCTGGGACCTTGAGTGCCTCAGGCGTTGGGCTCCTTTTTTTTTTGTGCTACCCAGATAGGGATCAGGAGAAGTCTCCTAGTACTGACAATCCTGGGACCTTGAGTGCCTCAGGCGTAGGGCGTTGGATTGGCTTACAGCTCCCAGCCCTGACAGCTGGAACCTATTGCTTCAGGATTTAGAAGCAGGGAGCAGTGGCTCTAAGCACTGAGGTAGGAGGCTTGTTGCTCTGGGTTTTAATCACCAGAGGCACAGAACTTGCCAACTGTTATGACCGACCTTCAGCTTCCAGCAACAGTGAGTGGTGGCAGCAGAAGGCAGCAAGCAGAAACAAGTGGTGCCTTGTAGCATTATAGCTCTCCTTAGGTGCTGGGACCTAGCCTTATAGTGACAAGCACTACAGTTGTCAGAGCTAGGGTGCCAGGATTTCCAGTCCTCGAGAGTTAACTAGTGTCACAGTGCTCAGATTTAGGATGTCTGGGATTATTTATTATACCCCCAGGGGGATGCACAGGAAGGTGTCTCCCAGCTGGCTCACAAAGTGAGCTAAACAGCCAGTTTATTTAGCGGGAAAGGGGCTGTGGCAAGGGTTTCTGCACCAATCACAGCAGTCCTTCATGCAAATGAGGATCCACACTTGTACCAACTACAGTAATCCCTCATGCAAATGAAGGACTGCATTGGCACCAATCATAGGCCTTCTGCTGGGCCACCAGGGGCAGTTGGATGGATGTTTGACTGATAGATCTCTGCTCAAGCCAGCTGGGGCACCAGGAAAGGGTCTTACAGCTGTCAATTAGGGAGTCAAGTTACTCCAACCTCAAACATCTTAGCTTATCCAAAGGGGGAAAATCATTAAAAAGCATGCTTACAAGGAGTACATTAACAGTGACTTAGCAGTATTTAACAGTGCTCTAACAATCTTTAACTCCTGCCCAGGTGCTCAGGGAGGGGTGGGTCCCTCTAATTTCCCTCAAGAGGTGTGTAGGGGAGAAAAGTTGTATCCTTTCTTCCCCCAGTGTAAGGTTCGTGGCTGACAACCCTATAACAAAAGATTAAAAAAAGAAAAAGGAATAATAAATTGATTTAACGTTTGTTTTCGTGACACAGAAGCCTTCAAAAATGATCCTTTGTGGCCTCTCTGTTTAAATTTCCTTCCCTAGGAACTCGTCACTTGAGGGTCTTCAAAAGAGGGATGGTAAGAGAGTCAGAGAAACTGTTCTGAAGACTTTTCAATATCCTTCATCTTAAAATACTCAGTGTGCCAAGGTGCCATCTTTTGGGGGTGGTGTTTCCTATACGTCACTAGGTAGAAAGAAATGATATTTTTTTTCTCCTCTACAGTGACGTTTCTTTGTAAATAGTGAATAGTGTTGGCATTGAAAAGTATATATCAGAAAGGCAGATCTTCATCTAAGAAACTCATGCAAAAAAATTATACTTCAAAACATGACCATAGCCTAAAAGTCATTTTGGTGGCTGCTTTTGTGTTGGCAAGTCTTGTTTATAATTTAATGGTCGATTTAATGATTACTTTTATCGAATTGTGGTCAACAGCTCTGGTCTGGATTACATTTTGAACTTTGTAGTTAATACAGGCTTCTTTTTTCACTTAATGTATAGTTGAATCTTGTAAATGCTATCCAATGACTTAAAAATGGTGTTTTATCTTGTTTCAGCAAATACCACCTTGTGTATGTGTGTGGAATACTGTGTGAGCATAGGGATTTCCCCCTTATGTTTCTAGGAATCATTGTATTTATTTACATGATAGGCTAGTATAAACTGTGTCTTCTTATTTGATTTTTATAATTTTGGACACAGGTTTTGCTACATTACCCAGGCTGACCTCTAACTTCTGGGCTTAAGTGATTCTCCTTCCTCAGTCTCCCTAGTAGCTAGAATTATGGACACATGCCACAGCACCTGGCTTAAATTGTGTCTTGAGCAAAACAAACAAACAAAAACTTCTTAAAAATAGCACCCTAAATATATGTTGGTACAATTATACCTTACTATGGCAATGTAATTGCTTTACGTTCTATAAAAATATGTGACACACAGCCTCAACTCCCTGCTCAGTGTAAGAATACACTTCTTAGGGAAAGGCTAGCTAACCATCTCCTTGAGAGGCAGGGAGGCTCCTGGGGTGATGGTGAGGTCTGCCATCCCTTCTGCATGTTGTGAAGGCTTTTGGGTCTTTTGTAAATAAAGGCACTGGGAATCTTTCAAAGGAGAAGCCATGCATTCTGTTGTGAGGAAACACCATTTTTCTAATTGCACTTGAGTCTCTGGCATTCAAGGGAAGCCATGGCTAAGAAGTCTCAAGGGGGAGAGACTTGCTTCTGTGTTGTTAAGGGCTCAGCTGGCAGGGCTACACTCTGGACAGAGAATATGGAAAGTCCCTAGGCACCTCGTCCTGTCCCCAGCGAGCCATCATGCTGCAGAATGGGTCCTTGGCAGAACTCCAAAGACGAGGAGGTAGGCAGGCTTGCAGCAGGATCTGTGGGAGAGTAGGGGCTCTCTCTGGTGTGAAGGTCTTCACTGGGGCTGGGATGTAGCTCAGTGGTACAGCACTTGCCTAGCACGTGGGAGGCCCGGGGTTCAACCCTGTAACTGCAAAACAACACCAAACCAAAAGAGTCTTCACTCTGGGACTGTCACCTATGTTGGGGGTGGGGGCAGGGATATTTACCACACTGAGAAAGTATGTGAATTTGGGCAACTTTTGGTCTGCTATAAACAATTGCTAATTTTTCCTCTAATAAAAATCTCTCTGTCTCTCTCTGTCTGTCTCTCCCTCTCTCTGTCTCTCTCTGTCTGTGGGCACTGGTGGCTCACACCTGTAATCCTAGCTACTTGGGAGGCTGAAATCAGGAGGATTGAGGCTCAAGACCAGCCTGGGCAAATAGCTCATGAGACCCCCATCTCTAAAATAACCAGAGCAAAATGAACTGGAGGTGTGGTTCAAGCGGTTAGAGCATCTGCTTTGCAAGCATAAAGCCCTGAGGTCAAAGTCCAGTACCACCAAAAATAGAACATAAATAAGTTTTAAAAATATGTTCTTTTGTCACATGATGGCCACCGTGATAAAAATTTAGAGAAATGTTGGATACATTACAGTGTTCAATAGTAAACCTGTCCTGCAATTTCAGGGGGAGCTTGAAATCTAAAACCACCTTTGCACGAGGTCACCTGGCCTTCTTAACAAGGAGGGCCACTCTGATTTTGACATTTTTGTAGCATTGATGTTTTCGTACCATTTAAAGTCCCAAATTCTCTTCAGACCTCTAAAGTGTGAAAAGGCGCACCTGCATCCAAAGGATTCAACCTGTGTGGTGCTCACTGTGTTTAAAATCTAGGGCTCTCAGTTGAATTCAGTTTTATTTAAGCCTGACCAGATAGGTATTGAAAATCTTAGTGAAAGGCAGCTTGGTGATATTGGCTCACTTCCCAGCTTATTGAATTTCTGTCACAGTTGCCTGAACAATGTTCGATGACTTAATTTAATTTACTTTCTGGGGGACAGGCAGGAATGAAATTCACACAGATATAAGAACACCTTAAAGCTAAACATATGAGTGCAGAAAGCGAGAACATGGGGAATGGGAAATCTGAATAACTGTACTGAAATACTGACTGGACATTTCAGAAGGGGTTGAATTCTGTAATGAACTCACTCACAATTATAAATTCTTCAAAATGTACATTGAAGAAAAAATGCTTTCACAGGGGTTTACTAGAAAGGAATTCCAGCCAGGAACCAGGAGACTCGGTCTGTCTGTATTAAAAAGTCATGTAACCCATTTCACTTGCAGTGTGGTATTTAAATTCAAGGCATGGAACCAGGCCCAGGGATTCAATCTTGAAGTGATGGCCTCCTAGGTCTGTGACCTTGGGCAGTGCTATCACTGGGATGTGAGTATACTCCAAAGATCCATGAGGTAAAATATTGGTCCCCAGGTTGGCACTGTTGGAAGGTGGTGGACTCTTCAAGAGATGAGACCTAGTGGAAGGTCTTCAAGTCATTGGGAGTGTGCCATTGAAGGGCGTAATGGAACCCTTGTCTCTTCCTTCTGTCTTCTCCTTTCTGCCTTTCTTTCCTTTCCTGACCATGAGGTGAATGGTTTTGTTCTGCTACTCATTCCTACCATGATGTGCTGACTTAGCCAAAGGGTTGACCAGTCATGTACTACAGCCTCTGACACTGTGAGCCAAGACAAACCTTTTCTCTCCATAAGCTCCTTGTCTCAGGTACTTGTTACAGCAGCAGAGAGCTGACTAACACCGGCAGGTTGCACAGTCTTTCTGCAGAACAGGTGCAGATCACCTAGCTCACAGGTTTGTGGTGAGTAAACAAAAGTGAAATGCCTAGAGTAGTGCCTGGCACATGGTAAGTAGATGCTCAGTAAATATTGGAAAGGATTATTGCAAAGTAATTTAATGTTTTCTGGAACTCAGTCTTCTTATTTGTATAAGAAGGGATTTTTCTGAATTTCTTGAACATGTAATAAGAAGGTGGATTAAAAAAGAATCACTTGTTGGGAAGGACACTGGTGGCTCACACCCGTAATCCTACCTACTTGGGAGGCTGAGATTGGGAGGATGGAGTTTCCAGGCCAGCCAGGCAAAAAGGTCATGAGACAACACATAAATGGAAAAAAGCTGAATGTGGTGGTGCATACCTGTAACCACAGCAACAGCAGGAAGTGTAAAATAGGAAGATTTTTGAACTGTATCTCTAAAATAACCAGAGCAAAGCAAAAAGGGTTGGAGGTGTGGCTCAAGTGGTAGAGGGCCTGCCTAACAAGCATGAAACCTTGACTTCTAACTGCAGTACTATCAAAAAAAAAAAATCACTTGTCAGAAGGAATTTTCTGACTAGGGGAAAAACAAAATATAAAGGCCAAAGGTTCAAAACAAAGTAAAAGACATCAGATGTTACTTGGCTGATGGAATAAAGAAAGTCTTCTGACCAAGGGACCAGAAGGAGGCGTTAATGCTTCTTGTCTCAGCTACTTGTTACAGCAGCAGAGAGCTGACTAACACGGGCAGGTTTCACAGTCTTTCTGCAGAATAGGTGCAGATGGTTGCCTAGCTCACAGGTTTGTGGTGAGGATGGAAAGAGTAAACATAAGCAACCAGACTTCAGAATATAAAGTGATAAATGTAGAAATCAATTTTAATAACAAAATATAGTTGTCAAGCTTTATTTTGCCCAATATTTAGGAAAAATCCATTTGGCATCTAATATCACTGTAATTTTATGAAAGAAAACTCCTGAATATGGGAGGAGTGACCTTGGCCTCAGGCCAGTGCCTTAAATTCAATATATTGGCTTCTATGAAATCTCACTATATTGTCATTTCTTGTTTTTCCCCTTAACTTAGGTACAGTTTCATCATGGATCTGTCAATCTACATACCAGTGTTTTGAGAAATTTTTTTTTAAAATTTTTTGGCAGGATTAAGGTTTGAACCTGTTTCGCTCTTGCAAAGCAGGCACTCTACCACTTGAGCCATTTTGCTCTGATTGTTTTGGAGATGGAGCCTTATGAACTGTTTTCTTGGGCTGGCCTCAAACCACAATCTTCCTGATTTCAGCCTCTCAAGTAGCTAGGATTATAGGGATGAGCCACCATGCTCAGATCCAAGTACTGCTTTTAAGATGAGAGGGTTTCAATGGCTTGAGAGCATGCACGGGAAGAGGAAAAGCCAATATAGTAAGGCAAAAGGATGGAACATTGGGATGATAAGTGCTAGGTGTTTCTTTAGGCAAAGAAAGAAACAAAAAAAATACAACTATTTTTCACTTATGGAATGGCTGGTATGGGTCAGACAATCCTCCTTCGTCTTGGAGCTATGCTATTTAGAGCATGGGCCCTCCAAGGTGCCCAGCAGGGCAGGAGAGAGGTAGAGGAGGATCCTGGCTCTCAACTGTCTCAGTCTAGGAGCGGTGCATTCCATGAACAGAACTGGTCACATGGCCCTGTTCTTACTGTGAGGGGTGGGAGAGGTGTCAATGCTGTCATGCATATTGGGGAGCGCCAGAGTGGCCACCATGTTGGGAGAGTAGAAGGACACCACTAAGTTTGGGATCATACACACCTATGAAAGGAAGGAGGGGAGGGAAGAGCAAGGAAGAAATCAGCTTAGTAATTTCAGGAAGAACATGAATTCTTGGACATGGAGTTCAAGCTGTGTTATGATGCCCTACCTTGTTTGAGCTGGGATGAATATGAGAGCCTTCACAAAGGAATAATAGTTACTGTAGGAGATGGAGTTTGGAGAAACAGCAGCATAAGCAAAGGCAATGACTGTAAAGCTAAATTCAAAAGACATTGTGGGGTAGAAGTGATGGAAATTCTGGGCATGCACTTAGATTTAGGGAGGCAAAGGAACCCCAGAAGAGAAAATCATAGGGGACAATTCTAAGGCCTCTTGACTTGGAGATGGGTGGATGACATTGAAGGAAGTAGAACGTGATGCCTCATGCACAGTGTGACATCCGATGGAGGTGTGCAACATTCAGTCTGGATTGGGACCTGGGCTTGGAAGAAGACATGGAAGCTCTGGTGTGAAGGAGTTCTCAGTGGAGAGAGATACAGGAGAAGGTGGCAGAGAAAGGGCCTCCAACACCACATTTTGGCCCTGGTTGCAGTGGAGAGAGGAGAGAAAGTTGAGACACTGAAGAGGGCAACAAAAGAGGCCCAGGGAGAGGCAGAGAGCCCTCTCAATCTGTCTTGCTCACAGCGTGGGCATGGAGCTAGAAGAAAGAAACAAACAAACATGCTGACAACTGTCATTTAAATTTGTGATCTCAAGCCTCAAGTGAGCCTATGGAATTCTCCAGAAACCCTACTGTATTTTTTCTAGTGAATTCCTGTCCCACTTCCCAAAGATTCTCTACCCTTCTCACTCTGGGCTGATGGTCTTGCATCTTGTGCCACTGAGAAAATGATGGAGATGGATGAGAACCACCTTGGCTTCCCCCTACCTCATACCTGGGTAGACTGGGTGACTGTCCACACCCAGTCTGCCTCTGCAACTCTGCTTCCTGTTCCTCCTGTGCTATTGTTCCCCTCTCTCTGGATGGTCTCCATCAGCACATAAGTGTGCTAAAGCATCTTCCATCTTTTTTTTCTTTTATTTATATGTGCATAGAATGTCATCTTCCATTTTTAAGAGTGATTTCTGAAATACCCCCATTCCCCATTAGTTTTTACTTTGTTTCTCTGTTCCTCTTTACAGTAAAACTCTTCAGCAGGATTCTCCACTCCTGACCCTCTCCTGGCCACCTCTACGTCACTCTAGCCAGTCCTCCTCTCAGATCTGCTACAGTGCCCTTGTCAATGTCAGCAATGGCTTCCTCTTGGTAGATCCAGTGGTTAGCTCTTGACCAGGTCAAAAGAAGCTTTTGACCAGGTTGATCACTCCTTTCTCATTGGAATAGCAGCTTCTGGAACTTCTGACAGTGTGTCCCAGAACTCAGCCTCTGGGTCTTTCTCTTTCCACACTTGCCCCTGGTGATGCAACTCAGCTGTGGGGTTATAGATGCTATCTACACACACAGGACAAGTTTTGTCCAGCTCTGACCTTTCTACCGAGCTTAAAATTTGTGTATCTACAGATGTCAAGTAGATGACATCCGTAGATGAACTAATAGAAACTTAATCCCAACACCCGAGATAGAAGAATCAGCCCTTTCCTGATACACCGCTTCCACCCTCTCAGCCCAGCAAATCCACCTTGACTTCTCCACAGGCTGTGGCCATGGCCTCCTGACACATGGCCTCTGGGCTCCATTACTGTCTCCCTCACCCTGACCCAGCATGTAGTGTGTGCAGTAGCCAGATCTCTTTAAAACCAAACTACATTACTCTACAAGGCCTTCCATATCCTTCACCTTTCCCACGGACTGGGAGCCCTGTGTGACCTCATCTCTGGCTACGCCCCCTTCCCCACCATGTTCCAACCACACCTGCTTCCTCCTGTCCCTCAAGTGAGTCAGCGATCTCAGGCACGAGGACATTGGAATTGCTGTTCCTGGGCTTACTTTGTCCCAGACATCGAGTGGCTCTTTTTCTCTTCTTGCTTCATCGCCAAATAATCAATCCCCTTTTGAGAGAAGCCTTCCTTGAGAAGCCTGTTTGAAATGGCCCCTCCGTATCCCCTTGGTAGCACCTTTACCTTCATTTTACTTTTCCTTGTATTTCCTTATCACCACTGACATTTCTTTTATATACTAAGTTGTTTTCTTTAAAACTGTCTCCTACTGTAGGATATTCACAAGGGCAGAATGAGTGAAAATGACCTCTTAGCTCTGTGTCCCCGTGTCTGTGACCCTACGACCAGGCCATCTGACCAGTGCTGTTTGCTGTGTCTGCACACAGCAAGAGGTTACAACTACGCACTGAATGAGTGGGTGATCAATGAGTAGTTTTATTGTTCAGAATCTTGCAAGTATCAGTGAGTGGTCTTTGGCTCTGAGAGCACACGTGCGTGCTGTCTTCGGCATGGATGTGTAGCTGAAAACATTTAGGGTCAGCAGATAGCTTCTGGCCTCTCCCTCTCCCACATTCACCCTTAATCACTTTTCCTCACCCTCCCAGTCTCTCCAGCTCCTCAGCACCTCCTGAGATAATTCAACCTTAACTTTTTGACTGGAAGAACTGTAGAGCTTGGGGAAAAAGGCAGGAAAGTGTCAGGGATGGTGCTGCCATCTACAGGAGAGAGGAAGGAGGCTTGTCTTGATAGCAAAAGCCAGAGAGGAGGTTGAAGGTTGTATTAGCAGAAGGTCAGATATAAGAGTCAGCTGCTCAAAAATGCTTTTGTTCTCTTTAGTGACCTAAGGAAACGAGGGCTGATGGGACCAGTAACACACGTCTGCAAAAGAGTTAAAGGCAGGAAATCAAGCTCAGGTCTGTTTCCCCCAGTCTTTATTTTTGGCATAGTAAATTTTTTTCTTTTTCTTTTTTTTTCCTCAGAGAGAAATGATCCAAAAAGTGTTAACAATGGTTGTCTTTGAGTGATGAAAATGTGGTATTTTTCCTTCTTTGTTCCATCTGTCTGAAGTGTCTTCAAAGTGCATTGCTACTTAAATGATTTTTTAAAAAAATAATTTAATTTTTAAATTTAAATGAGGGAGGGGAGCAAGGTTGTTCTAGAAAAACCCATGCCTTATGAAGCTCAAATTAAAAGAAATCTTTGATCAAATTCAAAACCAATTCTGTTGAAGGGTTAATAAGATAGTTTGTGTTTTCTCTCTTTGAAGAGGTATATTTCTTAGTTTCAACTTGGAAAAATATGTAAAGGCTTACATTTGGAGACTAATTCAATATAATTAAAACTGTCCATTGGGATGAATAGGCAAAATTCCAGAAACTAGTTGGGCCATTCAGTGATTTCTAATTTCTGTTGGTAGAAGACTGCAGATGGATACGTTGACCAGGAGAGAGAAGCAGCTCCAGGAGGTTTCAGAGCTGCACTTGGACTGAGGACAGGAGAGGTTTAACAAAAGCAGGGTTCAGGCTGAAGTACACACGCCTCATTTGCAAGGGTTATAGCCCACGACAACTGATGGCTTACTGCCTGGCACCCAAAGCATGAACACCTTCTTCAAACATGTGAGCTGGAAAAAATTTGCATTTATTTTAAGATACAGTCTTGCTATGTAGTTCAGGATGGCTTTGAACTTATGCTCCTCCTACCTCAGCCTCCAGAGTGCTGGGATTACAGGTATGAACCACCATGCCTGGCTCAGAAAAACTTCTTTTAATCTGTGGGAGCTATCTCACAATGGAGGAAATCAGCAGAGGCACTTGGAGCTCACAGTCACTGGAAATGTTTTAGGGAACTAGAACAACCTGGCTGGGAGATGTAGCAAGTACAAGAGAGAGCTGTCTAGCATGTGCCTGAGAAATTTGAGGTCCTGGTGCCAGAACACTTTGTGAAAGGCATTGGAGATGATCTATGTTATGAGTTGAGGTTGTGATTAAGGAGTGATCTTAGCTTCTACCCACCGAACCCTTGGGGGTGACTTTGAGAAGGGACCAAGGAAATGTGAGGCTAGCAGGACGGCCCTGCTGTCGATAAGTTACTCTGTGCATCAGGATTTATGCTAAGTGCTTGGAAAATATTACCTTAGTTAATCTTTTCCCAAACCCAATCAAGTGAGCACTGCTCATATCACATTAAAACAATAGCAATGAACCCAAGCCAAGGAACTCTGTTTAAGTTATATTCCTAAATTTACAGCAAATCTCTGTGTATGAAGCAATCTGAGGACACAAGCTTAGCAATTATACTTGATTACTCTAACTAGAACTTGTCTTCAAACACTGTTATTTGCATAATCCCTAAAGAATTTTTCTTTTTTTTTTTTTTTTTGCAGTGCTGGGGTTTGAACTCAGGGTCTTGCACTTGCTAGGCAGGCATTCTACTACTTGAGCCACATCACCCGTCTTTTTTGTGTTGGGTGTTTTTGAGCTAGGATCTCACTTTAGGTCTGGGCTGGTCTGGACCACAATTTGCTTCCCTGCATAGCTGGAATGACAGGAATGTGCCCAGCCATTGGTTGAGATGGGATCTCAAGAACTTTCTGCCTGGGCTGGACTCAAGCCATGATCCTTTCAATCTCTGCCTCCCAAGTAACTAGTATTACAGGCTTGAGCCAACTCATCCAGCTCCTAAAGGAATTTTTGTAATCAATGTTTAGCTACTTTTCCATACCTTTACGTTGACGTCTACTTCTCTCATCTGTGCCCTGAGGGATTAGGTATTTATTCCAGTCTTCACAATCTGGCCTTTTTTTGATGTCTGTTTTTCCAGAATTCAAGCAGGCTGCTTAATTTCTGAGTCTATGATCATTTCTGCATTTCATCATTAGATGGTAGCCTACGTCCAGTTTTGCTGTGAGTCTAATATTGTTGTTCTCTCATTTTATGAGCACTAGAGAGTACTCCAAGCCCAGTTTTGCCAAATCTGCAGTTGGGGTGCTATTCAGCATGAATTGGGGGAGCACCTAAAAAAGGTAGTGTATCCTTGAAAGCCCTTCCTTGGGGCCAGAGTAGGCCTAAATACCTCAGCCTTTGTCACTGGCAGTCAGGAACTGCAGAAATCTGAATCATCATGCAGAGACCAGCCCCAGGCTACTGTCTTACACCTCTGGCCATGAATTATGGCCACACTATATCACACCCTGAGCTGACAGTCCCCTGACTATTGCAGCTTTGAACGGACCGAGGCTCACACTGCTATTTGTTGCCTGGGCTGAGGTTGACTTGTGGCCCAAGACCACTGCAACCAGCCATAGTCATTGGTGGTCAGAGTAGAAGTTTAACAGACTGGGCCTGTTCTGGAGACTCCATCTGTAGGCATCTGGCTGGATTGGGCCATTATGAGGTACCCAGTGTTGGTTTCACCTGCCTGGCACCAAGTTCCAAAGCTACCTCCTAGGTCACTACCCTCTCCTACCCTCAGCAAGTGGGGTCTTACTCCATGATATGCCTGCTGAGAGCTATGCTGCCAAGGTTTGGAGACAGTTGGAGGTGTCCTGTGCTACCAAGGCTGATAATAAGCTGGGTCATACCTGAGTCTCACAGATGTAGGTGCCTGCTGTCTTAGAGGGAGGGTGCGAATGCCTTGGGCACTTGGGAGGGCAAGGCTGACAGTGATGCAGGCCAAATGTGCGCAGCTCCCAGACCCCATCTAGGAGCTCTGGCCCGGCACAGAGGCCTTTGGTTCCCCTGATGCTGGTCTGACCGCAGGGGCCTGGCACTGAGCTCCAAGGCAAAGCCCTGTATTTCCAGTGCGTGGTGTTTTCTGTGCTGCTCTAGGCTGGAGTTGGAGTGCTGGTGACCATCCTATGTCTACCTAGCAGTTCATTCACAGGTACAGGCCTTGGGCAGGCCCCGTGGACTCTGCTCAGTGGCTGGCCTGGTACTGGGTTGAGGTCTAAGGCCTGGACTTAATTCTTAACCTGCCCCCATTGGAAGTCCTCTCTCTCCATGCAGCTTGGAGATGGGGAGGGGTGACAAGGGCAATGCTTCCCGTTCTGCTTTTCTCACACATGTTTTCTTATTATACTGAAACCAGCACTGTGGTCTCTCAGCTGGTGGCTTCAGCTCTTGGGAAGGTAGCTTGGTGCCTGAGTAGCTGTCCAATGTGGTATGTTTGTGGGGAGACTATGGCTGGAGAACCCTACTCAGCTGTCATCTTCTGCACTATTTTTGGCAGTACTGGGTTTTGAACTCAGGGCCTGGTGCTTGCTAAGTCTCCCACATAGCTAGAAATTACAGGCATAGGCCACCACACCTGACTTGTTGGTTGAGATGGAATCTTTCTGATTCTCCCCCCTTCCCTTCCCCCTCCCCCCGCTGACCTCAAACTGCAATCCTCCTGATCTCTGCCTCAAGTATCTGGGATTAGAAACGTGAGCTGCTATACCTGTCTATTTTTTGCATTATTTATTCTTTTTATTCCTTGGAACCACATTTTCATTCCACTTCTCGTATGGAATTTTATTAATTTTTTTTGTAATTTTATTTTATTTTGAGTTATCATTTTAGTATTTTGTTTTTGAATTAGTATACATTAGTAATACAAGGGAATTTCATCATGATAATTCCATACATACAGACAGTGTAGTCTCCCTCTTTTGCTCCAGGTATCCTCAGGTGGTGACCCTCCTATCTACAGCCACCTGCATAGCTGGCATGACAGGCATGCACCACCATGCCTGGCTGATTTTCTTTAGATGGAGTCTGGCTAACTTTTTGCCTGAGCTGACCTCAATCATGATCCTCCCTATCTCCATCTTTTAAGTAGTTAGGATTACAGGTGTGAGCCACTATGCCCAGCTGAAGATGTAATTTTTTGAATTTTGTCTTCATGTAACATAATTTTGGACTTCATTATTCCCTGTGATGGTTAGTTTTCTGTGTCAACTTCGCTAGACCTCATCACCTAGCTATTCCACCAACACTAATCGAGGATTGTAGGGAAGGCATTTTATCTGTGGTCAGCATCCATAGTTGAGTTTAAGTAGGTGAGACTGATGGTGGCAATGTCACTGGTGATTCATCTGATCAGGTGGAGGCTTTAAAGGCAGAAACTGAGGGAGGTTACTTTTCTTTTTTTAAATTTATTTTTATTATCATATTATCATTGCACTGGGGGGTACATTATAACATTTACAAAAGCACTTGCAATATATCATAGTTGAATTCATCCCCTTCATCATTCTCCTTTATCACCTTCCTCCCATTCTTCGAATAATTTCAACATGTCTCATTTTCCCATTTTCATACATGTGAACATAAGATTTCCACCATAGTCACTCTCCCGCAACTTTTTATATTCTTCCTCCTTCCCCAGACAGAGCTTGATTTACCTTCCTGTCCTCTTTCTTGAGGAAAAAAACAGACATTTTTGTTTGTTTAAGATAGCTCTACAGAAAGTTTTGTTATGACATTTCCATGTGTATATGTATTATAACTCGAATAACTCTATTTTTCTCCTTTCTACCTTAGTCTCCTTCTTACGGTGATTTCAGCACATTTGAAAATTCTTTTTTCATTCTTGTACGGGAAGTACATCAACCATATTCACCTTCTTAACTTCATTCTTTTACCCTTCCTCTCCTGTTATCCTCCTCCCGTTGGTGTGACCTGTTTTTCATTCTTGTCCTTTTCTGTTTAGGTGTCTGTCCATTGGTTGATGGGATTTTTGCTCTGGTATTTTACCTGTACATGCATTATACTTATGTCATTGTAACCCCCCTCCACTGTACTTCCTCCCTATCCTGCATTTACCATTTTCAGCATGTTTTCTTGTGTCTTGTTCCTACACAGATGTGATGTAACTCACTAGCTCTCTTTCCTTCTTTTCCTCCTCCCTTGGTCTTCTCTACCAGTCCCATTTTGATTACATAGTTCTGTGTGTATTTCTATGTATATGTAATATTGCTTGTGTTTGTGTTGAGCCTATATTCCACATATTAGAGAAAACATGCAGGCTTTGGTGTTCTGAATCTGGCTAACTTCACTTAACATGATGTTCTCCAGCTGAGGGAGGATTCTTGAAGAATGCTTTTTTTCTCAAGACTGCAACATTAGTCCCTGCTTAAATTTCCAGCCTATAAATCTGTAAGATTTGTTCAATGATAAACTAAGGCACATTAAAATGTATAGTTTATTTCAGCATATACGGATAAATGAATTGTCCACCACCTCCAGACTACAAGAGGTTTAGGGCTTCCCTGAATGGTGGCAAGGGGGGAACATGGAGGAAAGGTCCAGAAATCATACCACTGGAAAATCCTCAGTAAGAGGTTAGCTGGCAATTTCTGACTAGCTTAGATTATGAATGCTGACACCCCATTGGATTTTGTGGTTTGCTTACATAGGAAGACAGGTGCTGGATTTGCCTCTCACTTAATTATTTTAACAGATTTCGGACTTGCCAGGCTTCTTACATGAGCCAGTTCCTTAAAAATCTGTCTCACCATGATTGATAAATTCCCTCTGGTAAACTTAACTGCAACAGCAAGAAAAATGTAAAATGAAGAAACACTATCTGTAGTTTTTGGTTTCAGTAAGTTTATTAGTGTTAAAATATTTCTTTGGTATTGAATTATCACTACAGTTGCTGTTAGTCTGCAACTGTTCACAATGGAATTGATCTATTAAAACTTGATAATTATTCTGAAGTAAAGCATATAGGAAGTGCATCTGTTAATTAGATTCATTATGAAGTATCTGTGTGAAATTGTCATGAGGCCCTGATTAAAGGAACGAATGAATCTCCTCTGTTTGGTCCTAGGACCATTTTAAGGTTTGAGCTGGGTGGTAGGTAGACCTTTTTTGTAAATTGGGATAAAGAAACCATGAGAGAGAAGCCTGTGTAACCTGTGTGTTTTCAGTCATAGGAAGAGGACCCAGAAGTAGAGGACTTTACGTGGATTTTGAAGGTGACCTTGCACCTATTCTAAAATCTTTAGAGGTTGTGCACATCCAGAGAAAGCTTGCCTTCCTGGAAAGAGAAGACTTTGTGTTTCAAAGTTATCTTGTTCCTCCAATAATATCCTGAGCTGGTTTGGACTTCACATATTTGTCAGAACTGTGGTTTCTATTTTTTTTCTGGCATCTGTTGGTTTAGGCACATTGCTTTACTGTGATCCCGGCATTTCGTGTCCATCCAGGATCTGGACTACCCTCCTCACTTGACAGCTTGATGGGCTATCATCACAAATGGTGCAGCTTCTTGTGACCACCACAGAGGGGTGCTAGATGGCTGCTGGAGGCTCAGCCTGGAGCCCACCTGCTGCCATCTTGCTTTTATGGCCTCCATCATGAGGTACTAATTAAGTTAAAAAATGCCACATTGCCCTGCTTGGAAATCTGTCCCCTTTGCCTGCTTCACTTGTTTCCATTTATCCTGCTTTATTCTTATTTGGTAAATAAGAATTTGGTCAGACTTCTTTTCTTCTCTTACTCAGCTGCTTTTTACATCTCCTCCTAGACTTTGGATTGCCATTTATTGACTCTCTAAATGCTAGTGAAGATTGGACCATAACAATAATGTTAAAATTTACCAAAATGTTACATACTGAAGGAACATTATAAATCATAATTCTTGTGTGTGTGTATGTGTGATAGATGTTGGGGTTGTGTGGAAGTTTTCTAAGCCTGGGGCATCTGAACCTTCATAGTTTGAGAACTTACTTTCCTCTTGGACTTTCCATTCCAGCCACTCTGTTTTAGGGCATTCTGTAAGTGCTTCCCTCACTCTTCCTCTTGTCCTTGCTCTGACCTTGCAGTTGAAACAGGAGAGAGGGAAGAGAGGTGGAAAAAGGGCAACAAGGTTCCAATTTGACATCTGTGGACAGTAATTTCTTGTCAGGGATGGGAGTTTCTCACCTGTAGCTCTGGTGGTCCAATCAAATGCCCTTCTTATTCCATCTGCAGACTCTTGCAACCTGGTGGTGCCCACTGGCTTCTGTTTGCTGAAGTCACACTCACCTCTCCAGGTAGCCACATTGAAAAAGATTCAAGACAACACCTATGCATGCTCATATGTTCTCTCTCTGTCTCTCTCCCTCTTTCCCCTCCCTCTTTCTCTCATGAAACCCACATAGTACCTTTGCTTGTCTATGTGGTACCTTGTGTATAGTAGAAAGAGGAAAGCCATTCCTTAGATAGTTCTTCCTACGTATTGGGAAGGCATAATGTTAATCCTGGAGAGGGTCTCCCAGAAGATCTTGGACTTTGCACCCCCAGTGTGGAAGAATCGAAGCAAGATTCTTTTATTATAGGAAAGGGAAAGGGATTACCTTTTCCACCAGGTGAGAGGAGGCTCCGTGGAAAAAGAAAACAGGCCATGGTTTATTTTAGGTCATTTTTATACCTCTTTAAACTTGGAGGCAGAGAGAGATTATGAGAGATACTGAATGAACATTATAAATCATAATTCTTGTGTGTGTGTGTGTGTGTGTGTGTGTGTGTATGTGACCTTTGGACCGGGGGAGGAGCTGGGAGGACTCCCATATGTTAATTCTCAGGTGCCCCACTCATGAGGGAGGAAGTTCCCATTCTTTCTAACTAATTATAATTAAAATATTGCTCTTGAGGTGAGTCAGGGAGGGGTCTCAGTCCCAAACTTTCCCTAATCCTAACATGCCTCAACTATGCCTTCTAGTTTTGTTAGAACAAGGCCCTCTGCTGCTATATGCCAGCAAATATATTTATTTACATCATATGAATAAATCTTTACTCTCTCCCCAGACATTAGCTGTTGTAACCTTGACAGCACACAATTACACACCATACATGGCAACCTTAGCCCCCAGTATTGTCCATAGGGAACACATGGTTTACCCACACAAGCTTTGGAAAGGAAGGCTGATCCCAACACAGAAGTGAATCCTTTCCTGTTTCTGGCAGCGCTGGGGTTTAACTCGGGGTCTTTTCCTGCCTGTGCTAGGCAGGTATTCTACATCCCACCTGCTTTCATAAATTGGGGGATTATTTACCTTTGAGTAGTCTTTTTAAAGCTCTCTCTGGCCATGAGACCAGCATTGGGCTGCCCCCAATCCTCACCAGGATGTGGAAGCAGTGGAATTGTGGGAGGAGCAAGTATCTCTAAGTAAATTCTCTCCACAAATCCTCACCAGTATCTAACAATCTCGTATTTCATAACCTTGATTTGCACCAAGGATTTCAAGAACCACATTGAGGGGCTTTGGCCTACTTTGTAAATTCTGCACATGGTCTCATGATACCTGTACCCCCTGCCTTACAATGGTGCCTCAGTTGTAACTTCTGTTTTGGACATCTTATTATAATAAATCAAGTATAAGGAGCTAATGATTTTCCAAAGGTCATAAACAGCTTTAAGCCCACTCCAAAAAGGACAACCGAACATGGGTGGGAGTTACCCCATTGTAAAACTAAAATTTACCAAATAACCTTTTTCATGGGTTTGATATAAAAGCAACAGGGAGCTTTCCTTTCCAAACAATTTATTAGGGAAAGTGTCAAAAGAGTCTGTTTTTCTTCTTCCTCTCTGGAAGACACAGAGGATCCTGTGGAAGACATTTCCCTGTGGATAGGTTAAGAAGGAAAGGGTAAGGAAGCCGCCAACAGCAAAAATGAGGGTTAAGTGTGAAGAAGTTCCTCACAGAAATGATTCTTTTTTAACCATTTTATTTTACTTTTTAATTACTTTACATTGATACTATGAGGGGGTTTCATTGTGATAATTCCGTAGGTGCTTAAAGTGCACTTTGAACAAGTTTCAACCCCTATATTGTATTTTTCTCCTTCTTCCTCCACTCTGCTCAGATAGTGTTTGCCATAAGAAGAGGACTAAGGCAAAAAGGAGAAAAATGGATGGGATAAACTAATATGTATACAATACATATATACACATGGAAATGTCATAATGAATCTCTCTCTGAAACAAATAAAAATGTCTTTTTTTTTCCTTAAAAATGAAGGACAGGAAGGTAAAATAGGCCCTGTCTAGGAATTGGTTACCAGAGAGGGAGGATGTAAGGAAAGGATGCAGGAGGGATGAATGTGCTGGAATATTATGTACTCATGAATGAAAATGGAAAAATGAGACCTGTTGAAACTGTTCTAAGAATGGGGAGAGGGAAAAGGAGAATGATAGAGGGGGTGAATCTAGCTAAGGTATATTGTAAGCACTTTTGTAAATATCACAATGAACCCCCAGTGCAATAATAATATGATAATAAAACAATTAAAAAATAAACCAACTGTGGTAAACAAAACAAAACTACGTTTGGCAGGTTTCATTATACTGTCTTCATATGTATACATGTAACAAAATCCTCCTCGCCCCTCAGTATCCTTTCCTTTTCCTTCCCCCCCAGTGCTGATCCCCTCCCCAGACAGCCCCCCTTCCCAGTCACCCCATTGGAATAATTGTCAATAGATGAGTCTTTAGCACTAGAGTGAAATATCATAGGAACCTTTCCTCAGCTTTCGTCCTTGAACCAACTGTGCTGGTCATTCACCCAAGTTTACAAAGTCCTGTGTATCTGCTGACCGTGGTACATGGTGATGGGAGATTGCACACTGGCTTTCTGGTTAAACCAGGAAACTTCTGCTAAAAAAGACTTAGTATAATTTCTCTTTCCAAATATTTGTGGAATTTTCTAGTTCTTTTAACCCAGATAAACGAAGACAACCTTCTGATCCAGGTTCTGTCAGGTTGTGTGTGTGTCTGCACGTGTATGCATGTGAGTGTACATGCGTGTGCACTGTGCACGTGTGTGCATATGTGTGTGCGTATGAAAAGTCAAGGAAATGGACTCTCCTGTAGAACTTAAGGAAGGAATGCAGCACTACCCACGCATTGACATGGGTGCAGTGAGGCCCAACTTGCATTTCAGAACTTCAAGATAATGTAGTTGTATTGCTTAAGGCTCTAAATTTGAGGTAATTTGTTACAGCAGCAAGCAGGAACTAACACTGCATCTCCCTCTGGAGGCAAAGGTAAGCACAATTACCATATGGTGTAACAAGGATATTGTGCCTTTCTGGGGCCGAAGGCACGCCTGTTTATCTGCAATGATAAATTCTCAGTTTCTCTAAGTCAGGGTTTTATGGCTGCAACACGACTCACTTGAAGGCTGTGTCACTTAGCTGTATTTTCATCTTATGGGTTGGGGGGATTGGAGGAACTGGCTCAAACACTGGCACTGTGGCTGCTAGGATCGGGGTGAGGACTAACCTGTCCTTCATCCGTGACTCAAGTGTCTCGTGTCTTCTGCCAGCACCCATAAAACATTAGCAGGCAACTTGTGAGTTTGCAAGGAGGCACTTCTTGTTAATGCACTTCTGCAAAACATCTTTAAAAATCTTCTAAGGTCCAGGCCAAGCAACCATGTGATCATGGCATTCAGGATAACGTCACCATGTTTCTGTACCTTCACAGGGATTGGAAATGAGTTTGCAACAAGGTTGGAAATAAAATAAACAAAGCTGGTGAAAAGTCCCCTGCCTCTTTCCCTCATCTCCAGTGTTCCTCCCGCCACCATTACCCTTCCCAATCTCCAGTGTTCCTTCCCCATTACCCTTCTTTCTCTACGACACGCCGTGCGGAGAGAAAATCTTTGAGAATTAGTCTTTTTCTAGTGAGAAGTGTTCCTACTCTGGCTTTTTGCTGAATTGGATCCCCCTGTTGACTACACCAGAACCCCCAACCCCACCCGGTGCTACAGCTGCTTTCTCGTTTTCAGCCTCAGCTCTATGGCAAAAGTCACACCAGCATTTCAAAAGCCATCTAGATCGAGGATTTGGTTTCACAGATAGGAAAACCAAGGCCGGCAATGACCGGGAGACCTAAGTACTGGGAGTAGGGTGTTGGCACCATGACCCTATCTATCTTGTCACAAGGACCTGCTCACTGGTCAGCCTGGTTTAACGTTATTGCCTTCCCAGACACATTTCTGGAAATGGAATCCCAAAATCGAAATCTCTGTATTCACAAGCTGACTGTGAATGAGAAACTGACTTGGAACCAAGTGGGAAATAAGTAAAAGACATTTAGTAAGTGCCTACTGTGTGCCAGGCCCTCTTATGTACTGGAATGAAGCTTGGAGAGAGCTTGAGGAGGTCTTTGGGGAGAACCCGAGACATGGATTCCAGGGTGGGATTTGAGGGAGTTTGGGGTCACAGGAGATCACTTCATCTGTGATGTTACTTTGCCCAGAGTCAGAAACTTTGCAGAAACAGTTCTTCTCCTCAACAGGTGGAATGAAAAAAGGGAGAGTGTTTCTTTTTATTTTACAATTCTTCCTCTTTGAGAGAAAAAACAGAAAAGAAAGGAACAAAAACAGACCTACTGTCCCTGCTCTGGGAAGTCACCAATCAATTTTATGGGTCAGGGAATTTGTCCATTCAGCAGTGGACCAACTGAATCCTGGTGCCGTGTCTGCACTCATTTTGTTCTGATTGGACCTTGCAGGAAAATTTGGTTCCTAACAGAGTCTCTTCTTGACTGGAGAAAGATCAGGTTATGTCATACTCTATCTTTTCCTTCCTCCCTCCCTCCCTTTGTTCCTTCCTTTCTTCCTTTCTCTCTCTTTTCTTTTTTCTTTCTTCTCTCTCTCCCTCTCTCTCAGCAGTACTAAGGTTTGAACTCAGGGCCTAATGCTTTGCTAGGCAAGTGCTCCACCATTTGAACCACAATTTCACACCCCTTTCTGCTTTAGTTATTTTTCTGACAGAGTCTTGTGTTTTTGTGTAGAGCTGGCCTCTCCGACTGTGATTCTCCTAATTATGCCTCCCAGTAGCTGGGACCACAGGTGTGCACAACCATGCTAGCTGGTTGGTTGAGTTAGGGTCTCTCTAACTTTTTGCCTAGGCTGGCCTTGCACTTCTATCCTCCTGTTCTCCTGAGTAGCTGGATTTATAAGTGTGAGCCACCGTGCCTGGCTCATGCGTTTCTGTTCTATTATATGGAAAGAAAGGGAAACAAAGATTTCATATGTAACATAGATGTACTCCAAGGACCACTGGGTCCTCATTCTGTACACTATCAGCCTTCAAGGGACTTGAAGAGTGACTCATAATAACAAAAGATGGGTCAGAACAGACTGTGAGTCCATAAGACATAAATTCACTTTTATTAGCGGCAAGGGAATGGTGTTATTGGAAAGCCTCCCTGAAACTTATAGTTAGGAAGGGATAAGAAGTTCCGGGGTGCTATTGTACAGTAAGGTAGCTATAGGTTACCATACTGACTGCACATTTGAAAAACTAGAGAGAAGCAAGTTTTCATGATAAAGAAATGATAATGCTAGAGAAAAAAGAGATGTTTAACCTGATTTAAATATTATGCAATGTACCCATGTATTGAAAGATCACATGACATCCCACAGATATGTACATTTTTAATGTTGCATGTATTAAAACGCACATGTAAAATAAAATAAGTTTACATAGGTGAAGTGCTAATTCTGTTGATTTGATCATTACACATTGTACACTGGTGTCAAATTACTATACTCTGCCTCCATAAATATGTAGAATTACAATCATAATTAGTAAAAGGTACAAAGAGACAACATGTAACTCATTGACCCATAAAACTTAGGTGAGAACAAATATGATGTCTGTATTTTTTGTGAGAAATGAAACTACATCTCTTTATATTGGTTGACATTTCTGTAGGTTAGGTGATGAACACATAATATTAAAAAAATCTTTCTTTATCCTAGCTACTTGGGAGGCAGAGATCAGAAGATGGAGGTTGGAGGCCAGCTAGTGCAAAAGGTTCACAAGACCCCATCTCAACCAATAGCTGAGTGCAGTGCCATGCGTCTGTCATCCCAGCTCTGCAAGAAGCATAAATAAGAGGATCTTGGTCCAAGCTGGTCCAGGCAGAAATGCAAGATCCTATTAGAAAAACATCTAAAAAGGGAAGAGGGCAGAGCGCCTAACAGGTGGTGCAAATCTCTGAGTTCAAACCCTGTTACTGTCCACACCCCCTGTATTTCTTTGGTAGATAATACAGATTAAGGTTTATAATTTAATTTTAATGTGAGGACATTTCGCTACAGAAGAAACATACATTGCAATTCCTATTTTCTTCTTGGGAACCATGGTGTGGAGAAAGTGTGAAACCCTAGCACTTTACCTTTGTGCAGATGAAAAGGACAAGAAAGCAAGGAGTAAGGTAGAAAGAATTAAAGAAAAGTGAAAAGAAAAGAAAAGGCTGCCTTTTCTGTTTTGGGTAGGTTTCCAACAACTACAGAAGAGCAAACAAACCACAGCCTCTCAGCCTCCCTTCCTGTTTGCTCTCAGAAGTCACTGAATTAACTTAAGGTTCTTGTCTTTTCACAGTGTTAATTCATTTCTCCTTCAGGGTTTTGATAGAATTTATTGCTTATCCATTTGCATAAATATTGTGGATTGTGAAAAATTGTCTTTAAATGAAATAGTGCATAAGACACTTAAATAGTTTTATTGTATTTATTTTTTGGTGGCACTGGGGTTTGAACTCAGGGCCTCATGCTTGCTCGGCAGGTGCTCTACCACTTGAACCACTCCCACAGCCCATGAGGCACTTATGACAGGGTTTGGCATGTGACTGCATCTTACCAATGTTGTTACTGTTTTTTCACAAAAGTAAACAAATCTTATGAGTGTGAGAGCCGGGGAGCGTCAAGTGCTTCAGTGTTTGGGATGCCTTTTTGTAAAGAGTGTCTGCAGCCCGGATTAGTTTGAGTGTAGGGCAATGCTTTCCCACAGGGCTGGGTGAAGGTGTTGAGTTTTTAGGATAGCTTTCGAGGTTTTGATGGCGTGTCACCATCTCTCTTGTCTAGTCTCCTGACTTCTAGCAGGGAACTGGAGATGTTTTGAAGCAAACCAACCATTAGATGTCGCCTTCTTCTCACTACTTTTGGTTTTAGGAACTATGACCTGGGTTTAGGCTTTTTGCTATTCTTTTCTTCTTTGTCTTCTTTTTTTGAAAGCCTATAAATGGTGTCTATGTCAAAGCTAAATGGGAAATTTAATTTTAGATTAGCAGATAAGTGACAACTCAACTCCTTGGAATGATGAACTTTTGTGCCTGTTTTAAGTTGGCCTGACTCAGTGTCCCCAGTTGACTAAATTTGGACATGATATGTTGGTGCTTTTCTTTCTGGCTGAGGCTGCCATGGCATGTTTTCTACACCACTTTTGCCTGGGTTTGCCTTTATTCAGGTCACAGGTCATAGGTTTTGGTTTCATGTTCACTGAATGAAAAACCTATCCATTAATTGTCTTTCAGAGCTGCTCTTGTAGAAAGCCTCCAGCCACACTGACTAGGAAAACCCTGGACTTACCTGTGTTAGTGTCCATAACGTTCTGTTGAAATTAATTGCTCCCTTGTTCACACCAAATGAACCGTAGCTAGCCTGAGAATGTGGACTCTCTTTCACTTCATTCAGTGCACAGTGTTCTTTCATGGAGTAGTTCTTCAGGAAGTGTCTGTTGAATGAATGAATAAGCTACCACATGGGGCAGAAAAGTGATTTGGGGTTGACTGCTATACCTATGTCCTGTCACCTTTCAGATTCTAAGTGAACCACGTAAAGACTTCTTGGGAAATCTTCAATCTTAGAGTCAATGGAATGAGTTGATGGGGCTGCTTTCAGCTAGTGGCAGAAGCTGGGCTCTTTTCAGGTGCCAGTCATTCACTGGCCACAGTACTGTCTTATAGACATGGTGGCATGTTCTTCCCCTGGAATTGCTCATCTAAACAGTTCCTTGGAATTTTGACAAACAGAAATTGAACAAACAGAAAGATGAGGGTAATTAAAAATTAAAGTGCATTTTTTTTACTTGAAGTTTAATTGTTTTATCATTCCACTTTACTGAAAATGGGAGGCCTGGCCCTGTGCTCACACTGGCTTCAGGCACTGATGGGGAATAGATCCCTAAAATTTTCATGGTTTTCTAACGTTTTGGAATGTATTATGAGCTCTTTAGTAAAACTTGAGTTCAGAAATACCATTACTGATATAATTTCTGCCATAGAGTTCAATAAATTAAAACAAAATAGAAGTGGCTTTCTTAGATCACTAATGCTGGTGTTAATAGCTGGTTAAGGCCACTTCAAAAGCTGTTAAAATAGGTGTTCCATTGTAAATAACATCCACGGTGTCATTGTTGTGGGACCTTAGCTATCTGATCATAAAATGAATGGTGCTTACTTTCTGGGTGTACAGTGAGATCCAGTCCAGTTAATGTAGTTAAAAAAGTGCTTCAGATGTTTTGGAGGTGTATCTGTGTCAGGTTTCCTCAAAAGCAGCAGCAGCATTCACAGCAGTGGAAACAATGAGGAAATAATTATTCAGCAAAAAGTGTGAGATGTGGGAAGAATTTATCCCCTACTGAATTCTTCTTAAAATTATGGTTGGCAGTTGTCTTAGTCTGTTTGTGCTATTGTAGCAAAAAAGCTGGAATAGGGTTATTTATAAAGAGCAGAAATTTATTTCTCATAGTCCTAGAGGCTGGGAAGTCTAAGTTGAGATTTGGTGTCTGTTGAAGCTCTGTTCCTTTACAGAATCTTCTTGAGACTTCCCATGTGACAGAAGGCCTGGCTAATTCCCTCTGGCCTTCTTTTTTTTTTTTTTTTCATTTTTCTTTTATTATTCATATGTGCATACAAGGCTTGGTTCATTTCTCCCCCCTGCCCCCACCTCCTTCCTTACCACCCACTCCACCCCCCTCCCGCTCCCCCCCCTCAATACCCAGCAGAAACTATTTTGCCCTTATTTCTAATTTTGTTGTAGAGAGAGTATAAGCAATAATAGGAAGGAACAAGGGGTTTTGCTGGTTGAGATAAGGATAGCTATACAGGGCATTGACTCACATTGATTTCCTGTGCGTGGGTGTTACCTTCTAGGTTAATTCTTTTTGATCTAACCTTTTCTCTAGTTCCTGGTCCCCTTTTCCTATTGGCCTCAGTTGCTTTTAAGGTATCTGCTTTAGTTTCTCTGCGTTAAGGGCAACAAATGCTAGCTAGTTTTTTAGGTGTCTTACCTATCCTCACTCCTCCCTTGTGTGCTCTCGCTTTATCATGTGCTCAAAGTCCAATCCCATTGTTGTGTTTGCCCTTGATCTAATGTCCACATATGAGGGAGAACATACGATTTTTGGTCTTTTGGGCCAGGCTAACCTCACTCAGAATGATGTTCTCCAATTCCATCCATTTACCAGCGAATGATAACATTTCGTTCTTCTTCATGACTGCATAAAATTCCATTGTGTATAGATACCACATTTTCTTAATCCATTCGTCAGTGCTGGGGCATCTTGGCTGTTTCCATAACTTGGCTATTGTGAATAGTGCTGCAATAAACATGGGTGTGCAGGTGCCTCTGGAGTAACAGTCTTTTGGGTATATCCCCAAGAGTGGTATTGCTGGATCAAATGGTAGATCGATGTCCAGCTTTTTAAGTAGCCTCCAAATTTTTTTCCAGAGTGGTTGTACTAGTCTACATTCCCACCAACAGTGTAAGAGGGTTCCTTTTTCCCCGCATCCTCGCCAACACCTGTTGTTGGTGGTGTTGCTGATGATGGCTATTCTAACAGGGGTGAGGTGGAATCTTAGTGTGGTTTTAATTTGCATTTCCTTTATTGCTAGAGATGGTGAGCATTTTTTCATGTGTTTTCTGGCCATTTGAATTTCTTCTTTTGAGAACGTTCTGTTTAGTTCACTTGCCCATTTCTTTATTGGTTCATTAGTTTTGGGAGAATTTAGTTTTTTAAGTTCCCTGTATATTCTGGTTATCAGTCCTTTGTCAGATGTATAATTGGCAAATATTTTCTCCCACTCTGTGGGTGTTCTCTTCAGTTTAGAGACCATTTCTTTTGATGAACAGAAGCTTTTTAGTTTTATGAGGTCCCATTTATCTATGCTATCTCTTAGTTGCTGTGCTGCTGGGGTTTCATTGAGAAAGTTCTTACCTATACCTACTAACTCCAGAGTATTTCCTACTCTTTCTTGTATCAACTTAAGAGTTTGGGGTCTGATATTAAGATCCTTGATCCATTTTGAGTTAATCTTGGTATAGGGTGATATACATGGATCTAGTTTCAGTTTTTTGCAGACTGCTAACCAGTTTTCCCAGCAGTTTTTGTTGAAGAGGCTGCTATTTCTCCATCGTATATTTTTAGCTCCTTTGTCAAAGATAAGTTGGTTATAGTTGTGTGGCTTCATATCTGGGTCCTCTGTTCTGTTCCACTGGTCTTCATGTCTGTTTTTGTGCCAGTACCATGCTGTTTTTATTGTTATTGCTTTGTAATATAGTTTGAAGTCAGGTATTGTGATACCTCCTGCATTGTTCTTTTGACTGAGTATTGCCTTGGCTATTCGTGGCCTCTTGTGTTTCCATATAAATTTCACAGTAGATTTTTCAATCTCTTTAATGAATGTCATTGGAATTTTGATGGGAATTGCATTAAACATGTAGATTACTTTGGGGAGTATCGACATTTTTACTATGTTGATTCTACCAATCCATGAGCATGGGAGATCTCTCCACTTTCTATAGTCTTCCTCAATCTCTTTCTTCAGAAGTGTATAGTTTTCCTTGTAGAGGTCTTTCACATCTTTTGTTAGGTTTACACCTAGGTATTTGATTTTTTTTTGAGGCTATTGTAAATGGAATTGTTTTCATACATTCTTTTTCCGTTTGCTCATTGTTAGTGTATAGAAATGCTAATGATTTTCCTATGTTGATTTTATATCCTGCTACCTTGCTATAGCTATTGATGATGTCTAGAAGCTTCTGAGTAGAGTTTTTTGGGTCTTTAAGGTATAGGATCATGTCGTCTGCAAATAGGGATATTTTGACAGTTTCTTTACCTATTTGTATTCCTTTTATTCCTTCTTCTTGCCTAATTGCTCTGGCTAGGAATTCCAGTACTATGTTGAATAGGAGTGGAGATAGTGGGCATCCTTGTCTGGTTCCTGATTTTAGAGGGAATGGTTTTAATTTTTCTCCGTTAAGTATAATGCTGGCTGTAGGTTTGTCATATATAGCTTTTATAATGTTGAGGAACTTTCCTTCTATTCCTAGTTTTCTTAGAGCTTTTATCATGAAATGATGTTGGATCTTATCAAAGGCTTTTTCTGCATCTGTTGAGATGATCAAGTGGTTTTTGTCTTTGCTTCTGTTAATGTGGTTTATTACGTTTATTGATTTTCGTATGTTGAACCACCCCTGCATCCCTGGGATGAAGCCTACCTGGTCGTGGTGAATAATCTTTTTGATGTGTTGCTGAATTCGATTTGCCATTATTTTGTTGAGGATTTTTGCATCAATGTTCATTAAGGAGATTGGCCTATAGTTCTCCTTTTTGGAGGTGTCTTTGCCTGGTTTTGGGATAAGTGTAATAGTGGCTTCATAAAATGTGTTTGGCAGTTTTCCTTCCCTTTCTATTTCATGGAACAGTTTAAGGAGGGTTGGTATCAGTTCTTCTTTAAAGGTCTGATAGAATTCAGCAGAGAATCCGTCAGGTCCTGGACTTTTCTTTTTGGGGAGACTCTTGATTGCTGCTTCAATTTCATTTTGTGTTATAGGTCTATCCAGGTGATTAATTTCCTCTTGGTTCAGTTTTGGATGATCATATGTATCTAGAAATCTGTCCATTTCTTTTAGATTTTCAAATTTATTTGAATATAGGTTCTCAAAGTAGTCTCTGATGATTTCCTGGACTTCCATGGTGTTTGTTGTTATCTCCCCTTTTGCATTCCTAATTCTACTAATTTGGGTTTTTTCTCTCCTCATTTTAGTCAGGTTTGCCCCCTCTGGCCTTCTTATGAGGCACTAGCCCGTCAGGAGGGCAGAACCCATATGGCCTATTTACACCTAATGGCCGCACCTGATGACACCACCACAATAAGGACTAAGTTTCCACATGAATTCTGGAGAGGAAATAAAAATTCAAATTCTTTTCCAAATGATGATGTGTTTTTGCTAGGATCTCTTTGCGATGTCTCTTTGGTAGTCACAGGCTTTTATCCACAGATGAATGACCACTAGCAAAGTCTTAGCAACTCTGAGTCTGAGAATGTATCCAAAATTCACAAAGAGCTCATTCAATATGGTAGGATTAAATTTACACAGATGTCTAAAATGAAAAAACAACTTAACTAATTGACCTAATTGAGCTCTTATCTCACTTTTGCCTCTATTGATGTCAAGGGGACCTTCCACGCTCCCCATGAAAATCTTGTGTTATTTTGCAAGAGCTACCATAACAAATGCCACAGGTGGACAGTATACACACACAGATTAATTTCCCACAGTTCTGAAGGGTGAAAGTCCAAGGTCAAAGTTTTGGCAAGGTTGGTCTCTCCCAAGGCCTTTCTCCTTGGCTTGCAGGTAGACACCTTCTCTCTGTTCTCACGTTGTCTTTTGTTTTTTGTGTTCAAAGTTCTACTACCAGTCAGATTAGATTAGGGCTCACCCTTAACTTAATTACCTCTTTAATGTCCCTATCTTAAAATATGTAAGTCACTGTATTTCAATAACATGGGGTGTTAAGATCTCAAATAATGAATTTTTTAGGGAGTATATAATAGACTATATCTTTGATCAACTAAAAATAGCCCAGGTTCTTCTGTTTTAAGATGATCTTTTTCTACTAAATTCCCATGAAAAGTTTAGCGTCTCTGTCTCTTTGTACCTTTCAAGGGGTCTCTTCTCATTCCCCCTCCCCAAGATGGTGTCTGGATTCAGCAGAATTTACTATCTTGATGAGAGTGAAAGAAAGGGCTTTGATTTCTGCTGCTTGCTGGCTTCCACTGACTGGCTGTCATCTCATTTTCGAAAGCAAGCACCCATAGACGGCTGGTGGACTTTTCCAGGTCATGACCCTGACTTCTGTTACTAATGGCCACGGAGAATACCATCTTACCTCTGGAGCAGAGGTTTCTGTACACCTTTACCTTTCTGGATCTCAGTCCTTGCTCAATCATTGTGCAAGACTGAATGCATGAAAGATTGTTGGGTGTCTTTAATAGAAAGCAAGGCATAGTCTAGTGTATCCTTATAGTTATCTGATTTCTTTCATTGTCTCTGACCTAGTCTACAATTCTGCGAATTTGCAGAATTATACAATATTACAGTTCCATAAATTATAAAATAACTCATAATGATACAGCAATCCTTGCCCACGAGAATGCAAGTGAATTGTATTCAGTGCAATGCAATCGTTTATTGTCCTATGAGCAGATCTATTTTCTGAGTGTAAATTTATTGCAGTATTTATACATGTGTAAATACAGAATTCCATAATCTATGATGAACCATTAGTTTCCTTATAGGGAACCATGTTAATGACAGATTCGGGGCCATTGTTCAGGAGCACACACTAAAACCATATTCACATTGTACTCAATGAAACTCCTTCCTTCACAAAACCAGAAATTATTAAGATGCTATTAAAAAATGTTACAAAACTCCAGTGTTTCTCAAATATAGTAAACCCGTGGATGCTAAATCCATGAATGTCAAAACTAAAAGTAATCATAGTTTGTAAACTATTATAAATTATATAGAAGTTTCCAAATACACATAGGGAGTGCTGTATTCAATATAGTATATACATGAATCTGTATATATGTACAAATATATATATATAATTATATGTAAAATTCTCCCCAGAACCAGTTGTTACTTCTTGCTGTTTCCCTTATTAATTAAGATATTACAATCTTTGACAGATATTCAGTTTGTATTTATATGGTAGTCATTATACCCTCTTTTTTAGAGAAAATAAAATTATCCTTTAATGAGCATTTAATCCCCATACATTTCCTTATTTCCTACAGAGATGCATGTAAATTGTCAGGAACATGCTGTGCTCATGTCACCAACAACTAAAAGTGCTATCTCTGGCATGAAGATGTAGGGACTTTTTTTGCAGATTTCTATCAGGTTGCGGCCTAAGAGGGTGGCATGTGGGATGTGGGTCTGTAATTTCTTCCTTGGGGCCCAAGGTGGCATGTTGCTCTACTCTGCTTTTCCTGCTTGCTACTTGAGCTTTCATTGTATTTATAAGCACTGGGAAGCTACTTTGTTGTCATAGCCTGTGTCTACTCTGCCTTATGTCTTACTGTAAAATTCTATATTCTGGACTTAAAACTGTATTAATAGGAAAAAAAGATTTTAAATTTAAAAAATTCATTTCCCCAAAAGTAAAGTCTGTTGTTTGAGTTGCATTCAAACATAACCTAAAACCTAAAGGTGACTCTCCTTAAGTAAAAATAATACCTCTGATCTAGTGACTGCAAGTCTTTGATTCATCTGTACCGTGCATTTGTTGCGATGTATTATACGTTCTGGTCTTTGATGCAGGAGAAAATGCTTCTATAGCAGCGTGCTAAACTAATGCTGTGCCTCACGTTTAGTTCAAATTCTGGGGAAAAATGCTCTGCTAACATTTTCAATCTACCTTTACTCACATCAAAAGTCAGTCCTGACTCCACTGCTTCCCTGGGACTCTTTGGTCTTTTATAAGCTTCTGGATTTTTCTCTAATGACATTTACGCTGAATCTTTCACTTTTTATGCATCTTTTCTTTCTATACGTTGGCCCACCTTTTAGTTTTAGTCTGGTTTAATTTCTCAGATATCAGCACTTTTTGCACTCAATTGGTGTGCTCCTTGAAAAATGCAATGGATTGCTTTTTTTTGTTTTTATGTAGAACATATGGAGAATTTACCTCATATATCCCCAGCTTTTGCTGAGTTCAATATTTTGCCCTTTAATTTATCCCAAACTTACATTTTCTGGCTTCCAATCATCTCTTTCTTCAATTTATTTGCTTAATTTTTTTCTTACATCATCAGCCAACTTTGTTGGGGAGGATGATGGTATGGTATTTACCACAGAGAATCAAAGAAAGTTTTATTGCATAGTAAGAATACTCCATTGGTGTGAGTAGAAAGCCGTGCTAGCTAGGGATTTGGGCCATCGTCCAGGAGCACACACTAAACCCATATTCACATTGTCCTCCATGAAATTTCTTCCTTTGCAAAGTAAGATGTTGGGGAAAAGCTGCTATGAAATGCCAGTGTTTCTTACTATGTCACCCAGGCTGGCCCCAAACTCTGGACTCAAGTGATCTTCCCAGTCTTTCAAGTGCTGAAACTCCAATCATGTACTATCATGCCCAACACAAGCAAAAAGTGTTTACTCACAGTTCCTAGAAACAGGAAACATGTCATGTCAGACTGGGTCACAGAAGGAAACACCAGGGTTAGTCAGGAGGCAGGAGGAGAAAGAAAGAAAGCACAGACAGAGCCCTGTTTGTATGTCCATGGGAAGGAAAAGAAAGCAGGGTGGCAAGGCTTAGCATCGGTTGGTTGGGATGACTTCAGCAGGCTCCAGCATGTAGGGATTCCCATAGTTTTTTTGGTACCTGGCCCTGGGATGATGAACACAAAGGAGTATTTCCTCCTGGAGTGAAAGAGCCAGCTAGAGGAAGTGGTTTGGAGTGTGGGCTCTGGATGGGCTAGTTTGCTTCTGAAAGGCAGCTTGTATCTATAGATCAACAAATATGGGCTGCTCTGGTTTAATTATTAATAAAGAGGAAAGTGCTAACAGAAGTGTAGGATAAATTCTATGTAGGATCAATTCTAGAAGTACAAACTTGTCAGATGTGATCCACCTAAAAACTTGTTCTTGCACCTTTTGTCTTTTTCTTTGTTTTGGTGTACTGGGTTTTCAACTCAGGCCCTTACACTTGCTAGGCAGGGGCTCTCCCACTTAAGACATGCCCCCAGCCCTTTTTGTTGTAGTTATTTTTCAAGTAGGGTCTCACATTTTTGCGTTGGCTGGCCTGGACCACCACTATCCTCTTATTTAGGCTTCCTGAGTAGCTGGTATGAAAGATATGTGCCACCACACCCAGCTTTTTATTGGTGGAGATGGGGTCTTGCAGACTTTTTGCCTGGGCTGGACTTGAACTGTGATTCTTCTGATCTCCTTCTTCTGAGGCACCTTGTCTCTTGGTTCATGCTCCCTGCCCAAACCTTCCACTTCAGCCATCCTGCATAGACTGAACCCTAGTCCACTGCCCCTCTGCTGTGCCTCCTGATGCTTCCTCTTGCATAAGTGCCCACTCACAGTCTTGCACCCCTGACCTCCCAGTCTCTCTCCATCTCTCCTGTACAAAGCCTACCACTGATCACTTTCCCTTCCTGGCTGTCCCACTGTATTTCCTCAATGCAGTCATGCCCGAATATCTGCAGGGGTTGGCTCCAGGACCCTTGGAGACCCCACATTCATGACACTCAAGCCTCTGATAAAAATGGCGTAGTGTTGGCTAGCCTGGCAAAGTTAGCAACACCCTGTTTTAAAAAACAAAATAAGAAGGAAAGGGCTGGGGGCATAGCTCAAGTGGTAGAATGCTTGCTTGGCAAGAGTGAGGCCCAGTACCTCAAAATAATAACCACAAACGCAAACAGTATAATTAAGGGCAAGGTCTAACACTTAATAGCTTGAAACATACTTAGAAGATTTCATATTTTAGTATTGTGCAGAGATGATGCAAGAGTTTGTGTGTGTGTGTGTGTGTGTGTGTGTGTGTGAAGAGATGGGGGCAGGGCTGGAGGGCCAGATGTGCCAGCTTGGAATGGCTCAGGAAACTAATTATCTGAAAGAATTTATTAAAATTTGTGGGGATTGGAGTATTGTCAACTCCAGGATAAATGTGTACACAGGCTGTATAAACACTGTGAAGGAGGTGATTAAGCCTTGTGCATTAGACTTTGCATCACTGCATCTAAATACCTGATAAATAAACTAAGGGGAGGATTTATTGATATTGAGTTGGTTTCTACTTCCTTGAACTTTTTTTTTATCTACTCCTATAATCCTCAAAATTAATGAGCTTCAGAAGTGGTTTTGTTTAGGAAGGATCTGAATAACTATTTCTGTTTACACATGTGTTTTGTTAAAAATACACATATGTATATACACATTATATATATGTGTGCGAATAATATATATTATTTCTTTCTCTCTCTCTCTCTTTTCCTCTTTCTCTCTCTCTCTCTCTCTTTCTACCTACCCATCACAGAAAGAATAGCTTCACCACTAAGATAATACTCTTTTTCACTTTTCTCCCTTCCACTTTTAAAAATCTCTTTCATATTAGTCGGGGAAGGCATGTTACTTAAAGAATATATTGAAGGATAATTTGACTTCTTCTTTGCTCTTTTGTATCCTTTTTATTTATTTGTCTTGCCTTATTGCTCTGGCTAAGAATTAAATACTTTATTGAATTAGAGTGGAGAGAGTGGACATCTGGTTTCATTTCTGATTCCAGAGGAAATGCTTCCAGTTTTCTTTCCCATTGATATGACATTGGCTGGAAGTTTGTCACATAGAGTCTTTGTTATATTGAGGTACATTCCTTATGTTTCTCGTTTCTTCAGGCCTTTTTTCATTGAAGGGATGTTGAATTTCATCCAAGGCTTTTTCTGCATCAATTGAGATCACGTAATTTTTCTCCTTTATTCTGTACTTTATGTACTATATTGTGTTCTTTGATTTGCGTATGTTTAACCATCCTTGCATCCCTGGAATGAAACCAACTTGATCATGGTATATGATTGTTTTAATGTGTTGTTGAATTTGGTTTGCAAGTATTTCATTGAGAATTTTGTGTCTATGTTCATCAAGGAAGTTGGTCTATAGTCTTTTTTTGTTGTGTTCTCATTGGGTTTTGGTATCTTAAGGTAAAGTTTGGTAGCAGTCCTTTGTGTTTCATTTTTGCAATAGTTTGAGGAGCTTTGGTATTAGTCTTTCTTTAAAAGACTATTAGAATTCAGCAGTGAATTGCTCTGTTCCTGGGCTTTTTTTTTTGTTGGGAGACTATTACTGCTTTGATCTCATTGCTAGTTATGGATTTGCTCAGGTGTTTTGTACTCTCTTGGTTTAATTTTGATATGTCATGTGTCTAGAAATTTATCAGTTTCTTCTAGGTTGTCCAATTTATTAACATAAAAGTTTTCCAAATATTTCCAAAATGATCCTCTGAATTTCACTGGTATTTTTGTGATATCCTTTTTCATGTTTAATTTTATTAATTTGGGCTTATTTCCCTTCTTGCTTTTGATTATTTGGCTAAGAGTTGGTCCATCTTGTTTGTTTCTTCAAAGAACCAACTTTTTGTTTCATGACTTCTTTGTGTTGTGCTTTTAGTCTCCATTTTGTTAATTTCTGCCCTGATATTTCTTATTTCTTTTTATCTGCTGCTTTTGGGTTTGGCTTGTTCTTATATTTGTAAGAGCTCAAGTTGTATCAATGGGTTATTTGTTTGGGATCTCTCTGAGTTTATAATGAAGGCACTCATAGCTGTAAACTTTTCTTTAATATTTCCTTTGCTGTGTCCCAACTTTTCTATTAAGTTGTGTCTTCATTTTCATTTGATTCTAGGAATTTTCTGATGTCTCCTCTTATTCCTTTGATGACTCATTCAAGTGTGTTTTTCAGTCTCCATGTGTTTGAATATTTTCTGTAGTTTCTCTTGCTGTTGATTTCTAGTTTTATTCCATTGTGGTCTGATAAAATTCAGGAAGTTAATTCAATTTTCTTGTACTTGTTAATACTTGTTTTATGTTCTAAAATATAATCTATTTTGGATAAAGTTCATGGGCTACTGAGAAGAATGTATATTCTGCAGCTCTTGTATGGAATATTCTGTAGCTCTCTGGTAAGTCCATTTGGTCTATGGTGTCATTTAATTCTGAAGTTTCTCTGTTTTTGTTTATTTTTTTGTCTATATCTATTGGCATAAGTGTGGTATTAAAGTCACCCACTCTAATTGTGTTGGAGTCTATTTTTTGTCCAATAAGGTTTGTTTTATGAAATTAGGTGAGTTGATGTTCAGTGCATGTATGTTTACAATTGTTATGTGCTCTTGATGGATTATTCCCTTTATCAATATGAGGTAAACCTTTGTCTTTTCCTACTAATTTTTGTTTGAAGTCTTCTTTGTCAGAAATGAGTACAGCTAATGATTTTTGTAAGTTGATTTTGTATTCTGCCACCTTACTGTAGCTGTTTATGGTGTCTAAGAGTTTTCGGGTACAGTTTTTTGGGTCTTTAAAGTATAGGATCATATTGTCTGCAAATAAGGATATTTTGACAGCTTCTTTACTTATTTGTATTCCTGTTATTTCTTCTTCTTGTCTAATTTCTCTGGTTAGAAATTCCAGTACTATAGCTTTTCTCTACATCAACAATGAACAAACTGAGAAGGAATACATGGAAAGAGTTCCATTCACAATAGCCTCAAAAAAAATCAAATATCTAGTAGTAAATTTAACAAGAGATGTGAATGACCTCTACAAGGAGAATTACAAACTCCTGAAGAAAGAGATCGAGGAAGACTACAGAAGATGGAAAGATCTCCCGTGCTCATGGATCGGTAGAATCAACATAGTAAAAATGGCTATACTACTGAAAGCAATCTACATGTTTAATGCAATTCCCATCAAAATCCCAATGACTTTCATCACAGAGATTGAAAAATCTACCCTAAAGTTCATTTGGAAACACAAGAGACTGCGAATAGCTAAGGCAATATGCAGCAAAAAGAGCAATGCTGGAGGTATCACAATACCTGACTTCAAACTATATTACAAAGCAGTAGCAATAAAAACAGCATGGTACTGGCACAAAAACAGACATGAAGACCAGTGGAACAGAATAGAGGACCTGGATATGAATCCACACAGCTATACCCACTTCATTTTTGACAAAGGTGCCAAAAATATATGATGGAGAAAAGATAGCCTCTTCAACAAATGTTGCAGGGAAAAGTGGTTACCCATCTGCAAGAAACTGAAACTAGATCCATGTCTATCACCCTGTACTAGTATCAGCTCAAAATGGATCAAGGACCTAAATATCAGACCTGAAACTCTGAAGTTACTACAGGAAGGAGCAGGAAACACTCTGGAACAAATAGGTATAGGCAAAGACTTCCTCAATAGAACCCCAGCAGCACAGCAACTAAGAGAAAGGATGAATAAATGGGACATCATAAAATTAAAAAGCTTCTGTAAAACAAAAATAATGGCCTCTAAACTGAAAAGACCACCCACAGAGTGGGAGAAAATATTTGCTAGCTATACATTAGACAAGGGACTGATAACCAGAATATACAGGGAACTTAAGAAACTAAACTCTCCTAAAATCAATGAACCAATTAAGAAATGGGCAACTGAACTAAACAGGACTTTTTCAAAAGAAGAAATTCAAATGGCCAAAAGACACATGAAAAAAATGCTCACCATCTCTGGCCATAAAGGAAATGCAAATCAAAACCACACTAAGATTCCACCTCACCCCTGTTAGAATAGCCATCATCCAAAACACCACCAACAACATGTGTTGGCGAGGATGTAGGGAAAAAAGAATCTTAATCCACTGTTGGTGAGAATGCAAGCTGGTTCAACCACTCTGGAAAAAAATTTGGAGACTTCTTAAAAATCTAAACATAGGAGGGATTCCAAGATGGCAGCTAGAGGTAGGAAGCAGAAAGCGAGCCTCCTATAGTGAAATCTTGGAGAGACACTGGAGATGCACTTTGCAGGCATAATCACTGAGAAAAGGCATAACTTTGACCCCTCCACACCTCCAGCCGGCGCAGAGAATCTCCACTTCACGTTAAACGGAGAAACAAGGAGGGCCCCCCCAGGCCGTCAGTGGCCAGCACCCACTGGGAAGATGCGGACCAGGTGAGCTTTGTGGTACCGCGGTTCTCCCACAGACAAGCCTGGGCCAGAGCAGCATAGCCCCATGGACAGACTGACCTCCACCCAGGGAAAAAAAGAGAAACTGAGTAATAAGCAATAAGAACAATTAAGACACGCTGGAAAGAGGGTGGGGTGCCCTGAGCACTGAAGATTGGGGGAAGGGACTCCTTCCCGGGACTGTAAATAAACAAGCCAGGCGGGCCGGAGAGCCTCTGGCGGGAGTGGGGTGTGCGCCCAGCAACCAGGAGCGGGGAAGCTTGTGAGAGTGGTGGAGGGAGAAAACTCCACAGGAGAGGAGGGAAGACCCACTTCCCACGTGAACTGTAAACAAACATGGCGGCCGGCAGGAGCAGCAGCACTGCCCAGTAATCAGGAGCAAGAAAGCTTGTGAAAGTGGCAGTGGGAGGAGAACTGCACAGGAGAGTGGGGAAGACCCACCTCCCACATGAACTGTAAATAAACGTGCAGGCCTGACAACGCAGGGGCAGTGTCACTTTCCCAGTGCTTGGAAAGGGGAAAGCTTGTAGCAGAGGCTCCCACACAGGAGAACTCTGAACAAAGACTGTGGGACCAGGTGAGTGCTAAGTTCACCCCAGAGATCTGCATAAATAATGCTGCCAGCTACAGCAGGCTGAGAGCAGCAGGCAGGCAAGCCACAGTTGCAGATACCACTCTCAGAACTGTCTCCAGACTCTTTTTTTTTTTCTTTTTCTCCCTACCTTTGATGAGACAACAACCGAATTACACCTGCAAGCCGAAAAACTTACTGAAACTGTATTGCATTTGAACTTGGGACACTTGGTGGGGCTTGTGTGTGTGTGTGTGTGTGTGTGTGTGTGTGTGTAGTTTTGTTCTACTTTATGCATCCCCTTTGATGAGACAACTACAGAACAACATCTGAGGCACCATCTCCAGGACTGGAGATTGAGACGGACACCCAAATTATTAAGACTGAAACTGCATTGCATATAAACTTGGAAGTTTTTTGTTTTTCATTTTTTAAAAAAATTTTCTATTTTCCATTTTATTTTAATTCATTTTTATATATAGATATTTCTTTCATTTACTTATTTTTCATTTTTTTATCTTTGATTTTCAATCCTCTCTCTGTCTCTCTAATGTCTGTTCAGCTTACTGTCGATTAGTACACTAACACTCCCTGTTTATACCTTTGAAACTCTCTTGTCTGATACCTTGTTCTGCTTTCTCCCTCTTGTCTGTATATTTGTTTTCCTCTTTTCTTTAACTTCTTGCTTTCCATCTCAGCTCACCCTTCCATTCTAAATATTACCATTGTTATTATTACAAGCTAGAAAATACTTAATTGCACAAAGTACAGGGACAGTAACAACAGCAACGACAATGACAGGAAGACAGAAAAAACAGGGAAACCACTTTCCCTACAGCAAAAAATTAGTACAGGAACCAGAGGGGAATGAAGAGAACAGAAACTCAGATCCAGACTCCAACAAAATGAAGATAAACTATGCCAAAGGACCCAATGAAGCCCACAAGAATAATTTAAAAGAAGACATACTACAAGTACTCAATGAGAATTTTATAGAGATGATACTGGATAGGGTCAATCAAAATGTACAGGAGACACTCAAGAAATTCCAAGACAACAAAAATAGAGAATTTGAAAAAGCAAAAGAAGAAATAAAGGAAACCAAAGAAGCACTGCATAAACACCAAAGTGAAAGAGAGAACATGATGAATAAACAGATAAATGAACTCAGGACAAAAATAGACAACATTAAAGAGGAAAACAGCCAGGGTATGGAAAACCTCAGAAAAAAGAATGAAACAGAACTGCAAAACAAAACAGAAGGCCAATCCAGCAGAATAGAACAAACAGAAGACAGAATCTCAGAACTTGAAGATGAAATGGTAATTAAAGGAAAAACTGAAGAACTATTAATTAAACAACTCAAGACCTGTGAAAAGAAAATGCAAGAACTCACTGACTCCATCAAAAGACCAAACTTGAGAATCATGGGCATCGAAGAAGGAGAAGAGGTGCAAGTGAAGGGAATGTGTAATCTATTCAACAAAATAATAACAGAAAATTTCCCAAATCTAGAGAAAGATATTCCCATACAGATGCAAGAGGCCTCCAGGACACCAAACAGACCAGATCAAAATAGAACTACCCCACAACATATCATCATTAAAACAACAAGTTCAGAAACTAAGGAAAGAATATTGAAGGCTGTAAGAGAGAAAAAACAAGTAACATACAAAGGTAAACCCATCAAAATCATAGCAGACTTCTCAACAGAAACATTAAAAGCAAGAAGAGCGTGGGGTGAGATCTTCCGGGCACTGAATGAAAATAACTTCAACCCCAGGATACTCTCCCCAGCAAAACTATCATTCAAAATAGATGGAGCAATAAAAGTCTTCCATGATAAGCAGAAACTAAAAAATATTTTTATATCATTACTGAATTCTTCTTTCATATCCTGTGTTTTTTCCTCATTTCATCCTGCTGTTCATTTGTATCCTCTTGGAGTTCATTCAGGTATTTATTCATGTCCTCTTTAATTTATCATTCTTATAATCATTCTTTTGTATTCTTAGTCTAAGAATTCATTTCCTTCACTATTGTTAAGAGATTGTTATTGTGGAATTGTTGACTTTAGGAGGAGTCATATTGCCTTTTTTTCCCCCATATTTCTTGTGTTTATATATTTGGAGTTTTGTATCTGTGGCCAAGTTGTTGGTTGCAGATTTTAATTACTTGTAGTCTTTCAGATTAAGTTTTCTCAATGCCTTGTCAAGACTGGGTAGTGGTAGGGTTAATGTGAAGTTTCTCACCACTAGACTGGGAGCTATAGCTCAGTAGTCAAACATTCACCCATGTGCTCAGGGCACCAGGCCCCATCCCCAGCACTCTTCAGATGGAGGAAAACTAGCTGGAGTCTCTTGTAGTCTCTAGTGTGTAGGTTAGTGTCTTTTGTAGGCTGAGGACAGGGCTGGTGAAAGGTCAGTTGTTGCTTTAGGATTGCTTTCACTTTAGGAGTTTCTTTTCTTTGTGTACTGGGGGCCTCTGCTAGGCACTTGTTCCATGGGCCCCCGTTTGTGCTCCTGGGGAAGCAAGTGTCCAGGCCTAGGTGTGCCCCCTAAATGTGGGGGAAGCAAGCAGAGCATTGAGTTCTGTACTGGTGGAGGATTGCTGAGGGATCAGGCACTCTACCTGCTGGTCTCAGCATTTCAGACCTCACCCAGCAGTTGGCCACCCTGTGGGAGGGAGGATGTTGGGGAAATCACACGATGTGGGGACCTGGAGACAGAGTTCTGATTTCCACCTAGTAACAACTTCAACACAGTAGGGAGGTAGAGGCTGAACACTCTGCCAGCCCCAGGCTTGTGACTCTGTTTGCACAGTGATCCTCACGTGATGGAGTTTACTCCTCACCAGAAAGTGCAGGGCTATCAACCTCACTGACCATCACTATCTGAGCTCCCCACAGTTTGAATTTCTCGGTGAGTCAATTTCAGATCCTCCTCTCCTTGACTTCTCTCTCGGCCATCTCCTACCCAGACACCGAGGCGGGAGGCCCCAGGATCCCTGAGCTGTGATTGTTCCTCATTTCAGGTTCCCAGAGAGTTCAGTATCAAACAATAATCCCCTCTCAAGAATGCACCTGGTTGTGGCTCTTGAAGTGGATAGTGACCAATGTTAGCCTGGTACACTGGAATAGTCATCATCACACTAAATCCCTGCACTGGGTTTAAGACTTATGGAAAGTGTGGACTTATCCTGTGGCCCAGTCTGCCAGTCTGTCTCTAGAGCCCCTTTGGCTTACCTTTTGGTTGTGGTTTCAGGTTCCTGCCAGGGAGTCATGGTTGGAGCTCCAGACTATTTCTTACTTTTCTCTTTCGCACCTCTGTTTTCTCCATGCTTTTCAGCTGTTCTGTTGCCTCTTTTGTGATTCCCAATGCTTTCCAAGCTCTCTTTCTCTCTTCAAAATATCATCTGTCCTTTATTACCCAATGACTCTGCTCATTCATGAGAACAAACAGAGGAAGATTCGAACTTACCATCTTGCCTGAGTACAAGGTGTTATTTTTGAAGTTACAGTTACTCTAGATAATTATAAGCACTGATTCAGATACAGTCTATCCCATAATGCAGGATGCAGAATGGGAGTTGTTATCTGACAAGATCACAAATATACTATTTTTTTCTTCATCAAAAAATGCAATAACAATGGCTATTTTGAGTTATGGTAAATGTGAAATCCTGTTGATTATATTGACTACATTGGAGGATGGGTCCCACTACTCTGATTTCCTGGATAACACTTGTCTAACTGAGTCAGTCAGGACAGAGGACCTGCTGAGGTTCCAGGGATTTTCCCCCTTCTCTTTTCATTTGTGGGTTTGGAAGTTGAATCCAGGGCCTTACACATAACAGTCAAGCACTCTACCATTCAACTACATCCTCAAGCTCCAGAGATCCTCTAGACCCTGGATTCTCAACCTGGTATATTACCAGGTTAATTAATTAATGCAAATATCTTAAGCACTTTGTTTTTTTTGAGACAGAGTATTGCAATCTAGCTCAGGGTGGCTATAACTCTCTATGTTGCCCAGCTGGATTTGAACTAATAATCTTCCTGCCTCAGTCTCCCAAGTACTGGGATGACATACAAGCCTGGCTACCACTTTTTTCACTGTGGTAAAAAACATGAGATCTGCCCTCTTAATAAAGTTTTTAAGTGAACCCTGCTGTATTGCTATCAGCATACAGTTGTACAGTGGATCTTCAGAACTTTTTTCATCTTGCATGACTAAAACTGTATCCATTGAATAGCCACTGCCATTTCCCATCTTGTGGGCCTTTGGAAATATTCTACTTTCTTTTCCTGAACTGGAGTCTGAACTCAGGGCCTCATGCTTGCTAGGTAGGCACTCTACCACTTGAGCCACTCTGCCAGTCCTCTACTTTCTGATTCTAGATAGTTGACTACTTTGGATATCTCACATAGGTGGAATCATGCAGTATTTGTCCTTGGATGACTGGCATTTCACTTTGCATAATATCTCCTGCTGTAGAAAATAGTATGGAGTTTCTTCTAAAAATTAAAAACAGATCATATGACCCAGCAATCAAATGCCTGAATATTTATACCACAGAGTTAAATCAAGATCTAGAAGAGATATTTGTACTCCCGGGTTCATTGCAGCATTATTCACAACAGCTTGGAGGAGGAAACAGCCTAAATGTCTATCACCGTATGAATGGATGAGGACAATTCGTGTTGCACAATATTGTTCAGCCATGAAAAGAAGGAAATTCTGTTATGTGCTATCACATACATTATAGGCTTGCTTTAAGGGGAAGTTTCCAGGAAGAAGTCTATAGCTTTCTATTGTATCCTCAAAGAAATCTGAGATACAAAAAAAGTTAAGAATTACTTCACTAGGGTGATTACCCTCAAGATAAATTATATTTGCTTCTGTCTTTCCATGTTTGTGCTTGCTTCAGAATAATTAACATGCTTATGACACTCATCTCCCCGACTAACTTTTAAAGTGTTTCCTCTTTAGCGGCTCACCCCAGGCTCCTCTTTCTATGAAGGACTCCCTCCCACCCTCCCAGTGAAAACATACATGTCCCATCACTAGGGAAACGAAACTGAGCAGGACCCAGGTGTGATGGCTTGCCTTTCTCAGCTAAGGGTTTCTACGGGAAATTCCAATGATCTAAATGATGGAAGCAAACAGGAGATTTGCTCCCAAGGTCAAGGGAGAGTGGTGGAAGACATGGCAGGCAGCTCTTCTCAGGTCTCTAGGTACAGGATATACAAGTGCCTCCTCTACACGTAAGACAGATCAGCTTGCTTGAAACAAAGGAGACAAATCCATTCAGTAAAGTCACCTACGATTATTTCCTGCATCTTCAAGGCAGTTTCCTGAATTTTTTTTTAGAATAGGAAATGTAGACATTAATGTATTTGCCTTCCCCCCCCTTTGCCCCACTTACATATTTGCATTTTTTTAGGACTAACTTGCAATGGTTAAGGGTTATATTGTTTTTCTGTAAAATCCCGTGGCTGATGGTTTCTATCACATGTGAGGGAAGGATAAATCTTGGGTGAAAGCTTAACCTTTCCTTTCTGAGAAAAGCATTCAGGACATTTCTCGCAGGCTTAATCATTTAGGAAGCTCCCTACTAGCAAGACAAGGCTTTGGTAGTGAGAAAAGAGGTCCCCAATTTATTTCTATGGTTCCTCTTTGTCTTTTACTAAGTTTCGCTTCTTTAGAGGGTACCCAATCTTTTTACATTATGTTTATAGTAAGACTATAATTCATATATCAAAGACTGCTAAAACATAGTTACATTTGGGACCCTGGGTGTTTCCTATGGACTTAAAGTATTGGATAAACTCAAGTATATTCTGTACAGCATACTTTCTTCATGGAATTTAAATCACTTTATGATTTAGAAGCAAAAGAGGAGCCTGTGGTCATTGGCTTGAAGATTGATTATGAATGAATTTGTAGAAATAATCTTTCCGATCCCAACTTCATTCCCATTTTACATAATTTTTTTCTTACATAACAGACAGGCCATTTAAATATTTCCCTAATGTTATTGGTATAATCAACTTTGTCAGAGAGCCATATGGTTTATGCAAACATAACGATAATCTTGGAACACTGACATATGTAAACTTAATTTGAAAAGCCTGTGAAAGTAATGGAAAGCAGATGGAAGGTTGCCATGGAAATCATGAACACTTAGAGGAAGTGAATGCTACTTTAGGGTCACAGTTATTTCCAAAGGAATGGTCAGACTTGCATGGCTTATTCCCACCCAATTGTCAGTAATAAAAGCAGTTGTTGGCATGTAAACATTTAAAATTTTTACTTGTGATTATAATGCTTTTATTACACTGTGAATACATTTCAAGTGTGTTCATTTTTATTGGGAAGGATTTTTTTTTTAGTATTGAAGAGAACTTATTCATTATTTTAAATCAGAAATATTCTTTTCCATTTTTCTGCATGAAAGGATAAGTTGTGGCTTATTAGTTTCTATTTTCACTGCACTTTTTTTCTTGATACAGCAGAAGGTTTGGTCTCAGAATTACACTCTTTAAAGATGGCTTAAATTTGTACTCATGGGTTAGTCGATTAACTGTCAAAAATGAAGACTTAAATTACAATAGCTCAATGATAGTAATTTAAAATTTGTTTAGGCTAGATTCTTTTACGAGAAGTTGTAATTGCTAGACAATGCTCATTGCTATAGCTTAATCATAAAGTTAAAAAATCCCAATGGGTAGCATTCATGCTGCTCATTCCACAGGTGTGGTTATTTACTATCTGGGTGTTTTCTAAATGAACCACTGTGCCCTTTGGAAAAACGAATACCTAAGTCCCTTCTCCTTTCTTTTAAGGCAATTTTAGAAACTGTGGTTCGATGGAATAGAATAATCAAAAGTTGGAAAGAATTAGAATTGAGGCCAGAGGGAACATCAACATAACATTTGATAAGATGTAAAATTGAATTAATGTTTTTGACCTTGGCAATGAGCTATCAGAATAAAGGGACAGCTGGGGATGTAACTCAGAGGTGGAGTGCTTCCCTGGCACATGCAAGGCTCTGGGTTCTAACCCCAACAGAGGAAAAAAGGAATAAAGGGACCAATATCAATTATTCCCGGGCGCAGTGCAAATTCATAAAAACTTATCCCTTTCCAAAACACAAGAATTATACAATGAAATTTAATGGGAATTAAAAATGAAAATGTTGGGATCAAAGTCAAACCATGATGAATTTTTAAAAGAATGCAGATGGATTGGCATCTAAATAGTGCTTTTTTTTTTTTTTAGATCTGGATGGCAAATCGCCTTTCTGCAATTGTGTTATGGCTACCGCCAAAATTAAGAGATCCGCAACGTCTTGTCTCATTAGCATCAGAACCGTGTATGGAAAGAGAGAACAAGGTACAGGCTTAGGAGGACCATGAAAAAGACAAACCAGCAAAAATGGGAAAAATACTCATAAATGGCGCAATTGAATTTTGGAATAAGTCAGCATTAGAACTGCCACTGGCGACATGTGCCCTTGGCCAATGGTGTGCCTGGCTTCGTACCTGTGCTGCAAGTTCCAAGATCCTTGGTTTGCTGTGGGTGAAAAAAAAAATTGGTATTTCTCTTTTATGAAAAGCTTTGGGAATTCAAAAAGTAAATGTCTGTCGAAGTATAACATGCATACAGAAAAGTGCACAGACTGTACTGTATAGTTCAATCAATTTCCACAAAGTGAAGTTACTTGTTCTGGCACAAGTTCTAGAGCCTGCCTTCTCCATGATAACAGCCCTACACGTAAACACTACCTTAACTTCTAAGCCTCAGGAAGTGTCAGCCTGTTTCTGAAATTTATATAAATACAGTCATAGAGGAGGGACCGTTCTCTTGGTCTATCTCTGTTAGCTGAAGGTTGTGTTTGTGAGAGCTGGGCCTGCTGATGTGTGTGCAACAGTTCTTTGTTCCTTATCAGTGCTCTATGGTGTTCTGTTGTATAAAAAGTCTGCTTTCTTTGCTAATTCTAATACTGCTGTGAGCATTCTTATTCACACCTTTAAGGGAACACAGGTGCACAGTTCTCTGCACACCCAGAGTGGAATTGCTGGGGTGTGTGATAGTCATCTTCAGCGAGAACTGCTGAACTGTTTTCCAAAGTAGTTTTGTGTCATTTCCAGTTGCTTCTCATCCTTGTCCTTGCTCATTCTTGGTATTGTCATTTTTATTTGTAGCCTCAATGGTGAATGATAGTGGTATATAATTCTGGTTTCAGATAAAGAAGTTGAGTGTTTTTAAATGTGTTTATTGACTCTTTCTTTTTCTTTCTTTCTTTCTCTCTTTCCTTCTTACTCTTTCTCTGTCATCGGTTTTGGGAATTTTCATGGATTCTGGATCTGGGCCTTTTGTCAGTAGAATGTATTGCAAACATCTTCTATTCTGGGTTTTAACTTTTCTTTTCCTAATGATGACTTGGATAAGTAGACATTCTTTCTTTCTTTCTTTTTTTTCTTTTGGTGGTACTAGAGTTTGAACTCAGGGCCTTGCTCTTAGTAGGCAGCTGCTCTGCCACTTGAGCCACATCCCCAGGCCTTTCTGTTTTAGCTATTTTCTCAAAAGGATCTGAAGGTTATGTTCTGGCCAGGCTGTAGTGCTGTTTATGGCTTCCCTCATAGTCAGGATGTCAGATGTGCCCAGCACCACAGCCAACTTTCATTGATTGAGATGGGGTTTCTCGAATTTCTCTGCACGAGGTGGCCTCAAACTTCCATCCTGATCTTTGTCTCAAGTAGTTAGGATTACAGATGTGAACTACTGCCTCACATCTTAATTTTAATGTAGTGCAATTCATTAATTTTGTTTCTTTAGTAGTTAGTGACTTGTGCATTCTCTTGAAGACATCTTTGCCTGTCTGTGAGTGTAGCTCAGTGGTACAGTGCATGCTTAACATGACTGAGGCTCTGGGTTCAATTCCCAACACTAAATAAATAACTAAATAAGCTGGAAGCAGCAGAAGCTGAACGCATGCTGAGGATATTTGGCTTCTTCTCTAGCACCAACCACTTCTGGCAAGTGGATAGGAACCCCAGAGGCAGCTGAGGACCCTGACTGATTTGGGGTTCCAAGATGTGATCTCACCTATTCTGTGTGTCTGATATGCCTATTAAATTAGGCACATGAGGGACAAGGGTGACATCTTTTGGCTCCTAAGAAATTGCTGTGATGACTGCTTATTACAACTGTGACTGTTATAGAATCATGAATTCTTCCTTCTCTTTGCAAGGAAGACATTTTAAAGGGAGAAATACATGGTTTAATTACAAATCTTGTAAACAAACAGATGACCAGTTGTTTTGAGGCAATTTCCTCTGATTAAGCAGAACTGCAGACACAGAGAGGTCCTGAGAAATGCTGTTAAGGGATTAGAAATAAGACCACATAGAAATTCACACTTATGTCAGCGGTGACTCATGCTACAAACATTAGTGCTTGGAAGAGGAGGAAGAGACAGGAACATGTCTTTCTGGCAAGTCAAAACTGCGGGTTTCCCACTGAGATGTGCTAGGGGTTAGTTCTACCCTTCATCCTGTGAAGAGAGGAGAAGCACCTGCATGCATCCCTGGTCAGGACCAGGGAGCTTCCTCCCCAATGGCTGCTCTCCAGGAAGAAAGCTCAGCCCTTTATCCAATCACAGACCAATGCCTGGTATGAAGACCCACCCCCTTATCCCAATTCCAGACAACTTTCCAGAGCTGCTCCAGCCTCAGAGGCACCTAAGTCACTGAGGGTTTTTTTTTTTCTTTCCCAGAACTTGGCCTTGCAACCATTTGAGTGTTGCTCCAAGTCCCTTGTGTGTGTGTTTTCACTTCCTCTCTCCCTCCCTTCCTCTCTCCTTCCCTTCATTCTCCCCTTCCTTCCTTCCTCTCCCTCCCTTTTCCCCCTCTCTTTCTCTCTTTCCTTCCTTCCTTCTTTCCTTCCTTCCTCTCCCTCCCTTCTTCCCTCTTTCTCTTTCCTTCCTTCCTTTCTTCTTTCCTCTCCCTCCTTTCTTCCCTCTTTCTCCTTCCTTCTTTCCTTCTTTCCTCACTCCCTTCCCTTTTTTTCCCCTCTCTCCTTCCCTTCTTCTCGTCCTTCCTTCTCTTTCTTTTCTAGATAGGTTTCCAGGGTTTTTGCCCAGGCTGACCTCAAATACTGATCCTCTTACCTTCGATTCTCAAGTAGCTGGGATTATAGCCATGAAGCACCATGCCCAGTTTGCTTTTGAGACAGAGTCTTGCTGACTTTTTTTCCTGGGTTGGCCTGAACTTCGCTCCTTCTGTCTCTGCCTCCCACATAGCTGGGATTACAGGTGTGTACCACCACATGTGACAGTGAGGTTGTTCTTGAAATGGTGTCTCAGCATTTCTCACTGTGCCCAGGCTTGGTTCATGGCTTTACCTCCATTACCAATCACCCACAGAATGCTCCCTGGGTGCTGACCTCTGCCTGAAGCCTGTGTCCCATGGAACACAACCTACAGCAGCAGGGAGTTGCGAAGTCACAACATAGCTGTAGAGTGGATATCACACTTTGTGTGCATTGTGGGTTTCAGTATTAATAAGCACAGTAATGATCTGAATGTACTAAGAGACTCCATGGACTCTGGGGTCATTTGCAGCAGTAGTTCTTTTTTTAAAAAAATGATTAAAGGTTTTTATTCTGTATAAACAAAAATGTGATATTTATAACTACATTGTTGCTTTTTACCTTCTTTTAAAAAATTATAATTATTAACACATTCATTGTACAAATACCAGGATGACCTGTGATGTTTACATGTAGGCATTCACTGTGCATATCCATTCCTCCTTCTCTACCTTCTGTCCCTCTTCCCACCCTCTAATAATCAGCCACTCTTTTGTTTCTGGAGGTACTGGTGTTTTTTTTTTAACTCAGGGTCTTGTGTGCTAGATAGATGTTCTACCACTTGAGCCACACCCCCAGTTCTGTTTGCTTTAGTTATTTTTTGGATATGGATAAGCCCTGGCATTTTTGTCCTGGCTGGCCTCCAATCATGATCTTCCTGCCTCTGCCTCCCACATAGCTGGGACTACAGGTGTGAACTACCACAGCTGGCTTGCTTGTTGTGATAGGGGATTGTGCTAACTTTTTGCCTGGACTGGCCTGGAACTGCAATCCTCTGAATCTCTGCCTCTCAAGAAGCTAGGATTATAAGTGTGAGCCACTGCACCTGGCTCTGCTATATGTATTTTAAATATATGTTAAAGATTAAGTTCTACAGAACATGAAGGCACATGGAAAGGGCTGGGTGAGTGAAGGGAATGAGGGAGCTGCCATCTTTGCAGAGTTAACTGTGTCTCCTTGCAGAGGTCAACATGTCTAATGACCCCTGGGACACGTGAGCAAACATCAGCAGACTCCATGACTGCCCCACAAGTTGATGTTTGCCAAACATCTTGTCAAAAAAGAGTGAATGTTAGTTGGGTGTGGTGGCTCACGCCTACAATCCTAGCTACTTGGGAGGACAGTGGTTCAAAGCCAGCCTGGGGAAAGAGCCAGGGGAAAGAGCCAGGGGAAAGTGAGAACCCATTTGAAGCAATAAAATGTGGGCAGGGCAGCAGATGCCTGTGGTCCCAGCTGTGTAGGAGTCATAGGTAAATGGATGGAGATCCAAAGCTTGCCCTGGGCAAAAACATGAGACCCTATTGAAAACATAACTAAAGCAAAAAGAGCTGAGGGCATGGGTCAAGTGGTAGAGCACCTGGCTAGCAAGGGTGGGGTCCTGAGTTCAAACCCCAGTACTACCACCAAACAAAGAATGAATGCTGTGATATTCTGTTTGTTTATGAAAAAGCAAAACTCCATTAAATCTGGGCTGGAAGTAGTAATATAGGAAGTCAGTCTCTCTCTCTCTCTCTCTCTCTCTCTCTCTCACAGAATAAACAGTCTGTTACAGTCTCCTTCCCACCCCTTCCCTGGATGGCTCACACAGTCAGAATCCCCTGGGACTCTAATTGGGAGAACAAAGCTTTTTTTCTTAATGAAATTCAATCATTTTTTTTCTCCAGAGATGAGCTCAGAACAAAAATAGTATTATATTGTCTTATAGAATAACTTACTACAGGTCACAATGGGATAGGCTTCATATACTTAATTGATTCTTTTTATGAATGGCATTCCTTAATGAAAATATAAGACAAGATATAGTGTTTTCATTTAGTAGCGACCAAGGGGAGAATTGCTTCATAACATCTTAATGGAGAATTTATATGTTGAATGCTGAGTTGCCTACGTAGGCAATTATTACAGGGCTGTTCCCCAAAATCTCTCAGTATTTAGCCTCCAGATGTGGCCCTGAAAAGCTCCAATGGGCATGCAAACTTAATATGTTTGGAAAGGAAACCATTTGGGGGGAAATGTATCAGCAGGTAGTTTTTGAAGTCAAATATTCAGTAATTTCCATTTGAGCTCAGTGGTCAAGAAATGAAATGTGTTAGCGTGGGAAGAATTAGAAAGGGAATGGTCCGTGATGACATTCCTGTTAACCTGTGGTCGTCAATGGAGCTCTGTTGTCCTGCCTGAGAGGTGCTGGGGCAGCTGATCTTTAGAGGCACTTTCAGATGTAAACCAGAATCTCACTCATTGATTCTTGGTTCTACCATGTGTGGATAGAAAACTGGGAGCCCATGCCCTTCACCACTACTGCAGATGGTGAGACCCATGTCTTGGACTTGCTCTGAAGATAAAAATGAGCTGATGTGTTTAAAGCAATTAACACAGTCCTTAGGCATAGCATAGAAAATGCACAGGGTTGTTATTTTTAGGCTGTCTACAAGTCATACTACCCAGATGATAGATTTTGCCCCAAATCTATTATTTGGTCTTGTCAACTATAGTGCCCATAATCTTAGGTTGTTTTCTAGGCACGGACACTTAACATTTCTAAGTGGACAGCTCAGTCCTTTTGGTAGTCATGACCTATGCAAAATTATATCTAATGTTCTTATTTTAAATCAATCAGTTAATTTTTAAACTTTTGGGAGTACTGGGGTTTGAACTCAGGGCCTGGCACTAGCTAGGCTAGTGTTCTACCGTTTGCGCCATGCCTCCAGCCATAAGGTCCCTGGCTTTAAGGTCTTACTTGAAATTTAGTGGAATTTCTCTGCTCATAGGTCATATGTATTATCATTTATGCTGAAATAAAAATGTTTTTATTTAAGTTCTTTTCATTATAAAACTAACTCACCTATATAAAGAAACTTAGGAAATTGGGAAAAAATTCTACCACCCAACACAATGACTAATAGCACTAATATTCCACTCTGTTTTCTTAACATTTATTCCATGATTAATGGTTGGTTTTTTTGATGAAAATTTAGGTTAAATCATGGTAGGTACAATTTAGAATTCTGTTTAACTTGGTATCTTTACAAACATCATTTTTATTTTGCAGTACTGGGGTTTGAATTCTGGGCCTATACCTTGAGCCACTCCACCAACCCTTTTTTGCAAAAGGTTTTTTCGAGATAAGTTCTCCCAGAACTATTTGTCTGGGCTGGCTTTAAACCATGATCCTCCTGATCTCTGCCTCCTGAGTAGCTGGGATTACAGGTGTGAGCCACTGGCACCTGGCAATAAACATCATTTTAATGGGCACATTTTTTGGGTGTGCATATTGGAATTGAACCCAAGGCCTCCATCTGCTAAGCTTAAGTTCTGCCACTGAGCTACATCCTCAACCCTTGGGTACAAATATTTTAACTATTGTTTTAAACCCTTATTCATTTTATGCTTTTCTAGGGATTTTTGGATTTTCTAAGTCTAGAGCTCAAGAATTGAAAGCAGTGCAGTAGGGTTGAATGGAACCGTCATTGTTTGGCGGTCGCAGAAAGTTATGCGGTTTAGACATAAGAATGGACCCAGGCTGTGAAGTGCCTTCAATGTTATGCTAAGAATTTTGGGAAAATGTGTGAAAAATCAAAGCAAATTCTTACTTCATCAATTCCATGTGGATTATGGAGCAACTGTGAAAGGCAAAAACATAACACAATTAGAAGAAAAGAAAGAAGACTCTTTGTGTCCTAAGCATGTGGAAGAATTTTCAGAACAAACAGAAAAAGCCTAATTCATAGATTATGGGTGAGAAGTATTTATTGAATGCCTGCTAAGCCAGGCGTTGTTCTATATTCTTGTGATGTATTAGTGGACTGAACAAAAGAGATATAATTCTTCCCTTTATGGGATTTTTATAGTTCTAGAGTTGATAAAATAAATGTGATATGCAAGAAATTATTTAAGAAGATGGAAAATGTAGTCTTCTCCTGAATCTCTAAAACTTGGTTCAGGTTGTCTCCATTTTCCTGCCAGAGTCCTTTGGTGAGTCTCCTAGCTGTAAATACCATATACACACCCATGGTTCCCAGAGCTTCGGGTTCCCATGACAACCTCAGTGGGATGTCCTACAGGCATCTTAACACACTCTGAAGTGAATTCCTGACTCTCCCCATCCAGCCTCCTCTGTCTTCCCCTGTCTTCCTCCCTGTAACCAATGCTGATCCCATCTTACCAATTGTAGTTTAGCCCTCTGGTCCAATCTGACTGCACCTCACATTAAATTCCCCACAGAATCCACCTTCACTGGCTCCTTTTTGTATCCTCAGACAGACCCCTACTGGACAGTCTTGGTGACTGTAGTTCTTTCTTCTTGGAATGTTCTTCCCCCAGATATCCACATGTGAACTCCAGTCTCTTGAAACATTATTTTGTTTTATGTTCCACACTTCTTGAATTCTCCTTAGTTTTTCACCTCATGGTTTTTCTCTGGAGTACTCTTTGTATTTTCTCCCTCATTTTTTCTGCCTATTCTCGTGTTATCATCTTTTCCCCCATGTTTTCATCTGAGAAATCCCTCTGAATAACTTCTTCAATTTTTCTCCAGATCTCTAAATCTCTCTTTGGCTTTATTTATTCAAAATTTAACCTGACACTAAGTTTTTAATTTCATTTTTAGAAATTCTATCTGGTTCGGTCTTAACTCTTCATGGTCAATTTTGATTGTCCTTTTAAAGATATGATTATATTTTGTATTGTATATCTTTTTATTCTGTTTTTGATTATTCTAACGTGTAATTATTGCATGAATGATCCACATCCCCTCAATTATGCTGATTTTTGGTCATGGTTGTTTATTTCTCTCTCTCTTTGTGTGCATGTGGGTGTTATTTGTTATTGAGCGCTTAATCTTGAGATTTTATGTTTGGACATTTGAGAAGTGGGTTAAATGTGTGTCTCCAGAGATAACATGTGTTTCCTTTCTCCTGGTTCTTGGGGCATACTACTGACCTAGGATTACTTTAATTTTTATTTTGGAATTCTCTAATGACACAGGTTGTAGAAATTCTGTGCTTGGTCCCATCCACAGGAGGCCTGTGGTTATGGTTTCCCAGGTGAGAATTTCTGTGTCTCTTTCCCAGAGTCAAAGGTATGGCACTATACCTATTGTATATTCTTATAGAGCTTTCTCCCCAATTTCCTTACTCATGCCTTTATTCAGGATTCTGTGCTATGATTGCTCACTTCGTAAAGAACCCATACTTCGTAGTTGTTCCCTCATACGTGAATTCCATCAAAACTCAATTTTCAGCCCACCAGGCATCAATTCAGTTGGATTTCCACTCTCATGTAAATTTTGATTTCTTAGGATTTTTTTTTGTCCTGCCAGTTTGGTAATGTATTAAAAAATGTTTTGCATCTTATTTAGCTAAAATTATATGGAAGAAATAAAAAATACAAATAGATGAGAAAGTATGGGAAAATAATGTTTTGAAGGAATGCCTTAAAAAATAAGTTGTGGACTCAAAAGACTTTGTGGGTGAGTACTTGGAAGTAGTGTGAAGCAGATACTTTTCACGTTCTGTAAAATTTTCCAGATTCCAGGAAAAAATAACTCTAATAGAAAAGTCAGTGAAGACAATGTTAACAAAGTATGCATGCCAATTTCACTTACGCTTCTTGATTGAGAAATCTTGAACCAAGTCCCATCAAGCAGTGTCCAACCTATCATGTTTTCAAGTAGGATTTACTTCAGGAACAGAAAGACCATTGGCTATCAGGGAATCTAACATTTCAGTACAATATGTCAAAGGGTAAAGTCTGTATTATCTCAATAAACCATGGAAGGTATTGTGTGTACTTAATAGACATTTAGCATAAATGCTCAGTACCTAGGTACAGAAATATTCCCAACGGAGTTATTTTGAAGATAGCAATTAACATATCAACAGATGGTAAAAATGGATTTTAGAGCTAAAGAGAAATGGTCAGAGTGGCAATTTCATTTGAGAATCAGAGTTTTTGAAATTCAAGATGGAGAAGAAGAGAACCAATAAAGAAGAAAGGAGTGAGGTGCAGAATTTTGGGAGTGCTCCTACCGTAAGCCTGTCTCATTCACAGATTTATTACCTGTGACTTTGACCAAATGCAGTTAAAGATATAAATAAAAACTTGAAAGCAATGCAAAAACAACAATTTAAGCTCCCACACCCATTGTACAGCTGAGCTGATGCAGAGAAACTCTCAGTCAGCCCCTCAGTTACCATCAGTTGTGTCTAAATTGTGTTATCTGCTGAGTGATTCCCTGCCCTAAATTTTGTGAAAATCTGTCTCCCCAAAAAGCAATTTAACTTGCCCCTAAACTAAGGTAAAAGTGAATGTGCTCAATTAAAGTGATAGAGTGAAACTTTGAGATTTGTTGAAAGGCAGATGTCCTTAATGGAAGCTGGGCGGCATGGTGGGAAAAAGGAACCAAGTAGCTGCAGTAAGCACCCAATGCAATGCATCCCGAATGAGCATGGGTTTCCTTCAGTGGAGATCTCCTTGGAACCAGTTCCCCAGGACACCAAGGATCAGCTGTAATGTGTAGATAGAAACTCAGAATATGTAGTTATAGAATTTTTTTAGGAACCTGGGCAGGACAGCTTCTTGGAAAATGTAATAAGAAAAAGTTTTAAGTATGATACAAGACTAGACTGTGGGCATGGCTCGCGTGGAAGAGTGACCCTGAAAATGGAATGAGTGAGGGAAGGTCATGAGGCAATCCAGCTGCTGCTCCTGGATGTCTGTAGGAACAGGAGAAGCACATGCAGAGGTGCCAGGACTCCGTGGACTGCGGCTGAAGTGATGGTGGGCACAGCACACCCTACCAACAGTAAATCCCCTGTCTGTATTGTGATGGACCACGCCATATCAATGTGGAAAATGTATATGTGATTTATAAAGAACTCACTATAAAATACAAAAAGAGCACAATCAAAATAAAAAAAATCATTGAGGAATAAAAATAATACAGACCAAATCATGTAAAATACCATGAGGGGGGTGGTTGAGGAAGAAAAGGACTAAGGAAAGGCCACTGGCTGATTGTTAGGGAGTCATTAGTGACTGGCTGGAGGGGGGCTGTAACAGAGAGGTTGGCAGGACGCACGCTGTTGTTTATTGAGGCCTGGACTCCAAATTAAGTCGATGCAGTGATTATAACCTTCTCTACCCCGAATCGTGGAGAAGAGGAAAGGAACATGCATTGGAGGGAAAAATATAGACCTCAAGCTTTTGCTTCTGTTTTTGGTTTTTGAAATAGGCAGTGGTATTTATAGACTAAAAGGAAAGAAACTTTTGTGTGGAGAGGTTATAGGTTTTGACAGATTAATTCTTTAGATATTAATAAATTAAAAGGAAGGAAGCTTTCAGATGTAGAGATTAAAGCCCAGGATAAAATACTGCTGTAGAGAAGTTAGAAAACCACAGGGTTCACAACCAAGTCGTAAGAATTAACCTTACCATGGAAAGAGGCACTTAATTATATCTGAGAAAGGAAGAAAGGGAAAAAGTATGTGTGAGTACACAAAGAAATTTAGAAGTGGGAGGAAGGAGGCTAAAGAAAATAAGGATTAGCTCTGATTTCTGTGAAGTGAGCTCATTTACTGATACTACATATAGCATGCGTAGGCTTTTGGAGAAAACTCAGGAAAGAGGCTCCAGTTTTCCCTTGGGACGTTTGCTAACAAGTTAATTAGAGGTGACTACAAGATAATTTAGCACAATTAAGAGATGAGATAAAATAACATTAACTTATAGATAAGAAACTTAAAATGCAAGGTCATCTGGAATTTATTTCTTTTGGATAATTATAAACAGGTCTTCTACATGTCAAACTCAGACAGAAATTTGCAAGCAGGAAGTTTTTTGGGGGAGTGCTCCCAGGATTAACACCTGTGTGGGAAGACAAGGAAGCAGGACTGGCAGGAAGTGCTGTTAGGCTGTTATGCAACCTTGACAAATGCAGCTGCTCAGGGTGCATGCTTTGCCTACTTGCCCTGCATTGTTGTGGGAGGCCAGGTTGTCACAAAGCCCTGTTGGTCCATGTTTGAGGCAGGCCACCCCTGTTAAGAGCATGTGGCATGGGGGCAGGAGGCTTTCTTCAGCTGAGGGCAATTTCTAGAAAGGCTCAACAGCTGTGGGCTGTTAGCCTGCAACAACCCATCAGGGGAGATAAGTCTTCTATTTTGAAGGCACTGGGCTCCACATCTGAGCAACCTCTTCTGTCCATTCTTCTACTAAAAACTTCTTTTTTGCATAACTTGAGCAAATCCTCTAGGACTGTGCTGGGCCACTTTCCATGGAGGAGCTTGTCAGAGGTGGGCTAGTTGGGGAAACTGTGGTCCCAACGACAGTGCTTGGCTTGAGTGACAAGTGGTAGCCGTCATCTCCTTCCTCTCTTATCCATTCTAGCTTCCATCTCTCCTGGTCTAAGTGGCTTTACTTTTGGGGGCACCCAGATCCTTATCTCTGAGATACTGTTGTGGGAATCTCAAACTGAGATAAGGGAGACTGAGGCAGTTTAGCAGGAAATAACATTTTATTGTGCTGGCACAGACTCAGTGCACTCATGTCTAAAGGCTGAGCCCCGTGAAAAAGAGATCTCCTCTTATATACCCTTGCAAACAGGTTACAGAACCAAAAAGCAAAGCTTAACCTATATATGGCTGCATGTGATTCCATTGGCTATTTCATTGACCCCAGTGCTATGTGTCCTTCTTCATGTTTCAATTCTTTAAGTTTTATCTGTCTGCTTTGCCATTCCTTCCCCCTGCCTCATTATCAGAACACAGCCTGTCTGTTTCTTTTCTGGTCCTCCTCCCTGCTACAATACCTAAGCCCCAAACCACCATGCCCCTTTCAGGCTAAACCGCTGTATTTATTCCTTTACCTTCAATTTTGGGCCAAAGAATGCGTAGGGATGCCTGAAAGGATTAATTGTATATTAAATATTATCCTATCCTGCCTTCTGCTGATGGTGAGGAACAATTATTTTTGACATGTTGGCAATTGCTCTTTTTGTCTGCTGCTTGCTTGGCACAAGGACCCCCAAAGTGCCTGGGCATCAAACATAGATTGAAAATTGTGAGTCTCTACTGGGAGCCAGGAACACCTAAACCTACAGAAAGCAGAGTAGCAAGGCTAATAAGTGGTAATCCTATAAGTGAGTCACTGGAGGTAAGCATCAACAGAGCAAATCCTATGTTAACCCCTAAACTCCAAGACCCATGTCCTCCTTTTGGAGACAGAGCACAGAATGATGGTCAGTGATTTGGAGTGTACAATGTTTTGTCAGAGATAGTGCTCTCTCCCCTCAGGGTATTGTCCCTGAAAAGCTCAGCTGTGACTTTGGACAGCCTGTTTGTTTGCTCTGATAGGCTGGCTACTTCTGAGTCGTATGGTTTGTGGTGGGATAGCAAGTCCCACTGTTAACGTGGGACTCTTGGCCTGCTGTGAGTTATGTGGGATTCTGTGCTGTGTGGGATTCAGAAACACTGAAAACCATCCTTTAGTAGTACTGGCTGATGCCCTATGGGCAGAGAAGTCAAACCCATAATCAAAAGTAATTTCAGTTAAGATGAATCACTCTCCCCTCCAAAGTGGAAGGAGTTCAATGTACTCAGCTTGCTATCAATTGCCTGCTTGGTTTCTTTGAGGAATGGAGTTCATTATTGGTGGGAGGTTGTCATTCCGCAGTGGCAGTGGTCAGGCCAGCCTCGTGAGTGGCAGGCATCCTCTAGGAACCTTCATAGTCTTCCACTATGGCTACTTTACTTGCACACCCATAATTCAGCACTGAGCTGCTAGTGACAGACACTGGCTGATATCAGACAGTTGACTGGTTTGTCTTCTGGTTGTTGAATTGTCTCTTTTATGTTGAATGTTCTATCAACATAGAATTCCCCTTGCCATAAATATATCTGCATGCCTTTCCCCCTGCCCTCCTCGTCTACAATCAGTCATTCATCAATGGGCAAAGCCATTGATTCCCACTCCCTTTCCACATAAAGTGTATCACTGTACACATTGCCAGCAGCTCTGCCTTTCGGGATGTTTCTTCATTTACTGTTTTTTCTTTTTCTGTCCTTTTTTTTTTTTGAGACAGGATTTTGCTATGTAGCTCAGGCTGGCCTTGAACTGGGGATCCTCCATCCTCAGCCTTCCAAGTGCTAGGATGACAGGTGTGTGCCACCACAACCAGTGCCAATATGTCTTCATTTCTGTCTTTTAAGATCACCTTGTTAGGCAGATGCAATCTCTTTTTCACTGATCAACTTTGAACTAAACTCATTTTATTCCTCCATCCATGGTGGACAGGTGAGGCCTAGGGGACAACCCGTGTGTGAACTGAAGTGCTGGTAAATAGTGGTGGAGATAGGGGTTGTGAAGCACTAACCCTGTTCTACTGGCCCCATTGGATGGACCATTTCCATCTAATTCTTGAGCTGGATGACAAATGTACACTGTTGACCATTCTGAGCGAATAAGAGCTTTTAAGTCTCCTTTCACCCAAGGATGGGAAAGACAACATCGACCACATCAATGGCATACACCATATCTGGTGTAACAGTTATAATCAGGGCTACTATTTGGTTGAGTTTACCAATCTCCAGGATCCCTCTGGCATTTGTAGGAACTAGCCTGGTGAACTAGAGGAAGATATGGTGGGGTCCCTGACCCCTGCAGGTCTTTCAGAAGGCACTAATCTCTACCATTCTTCCAGGAAGATGAAGCTGTCTTCACTTCTTACCTTGGCCAGGGAGTGGGCAAGGCAGTTTCACAGGCTTGCACTTGGATTTCCTTCCTCACTCCTTAGGCCAAGGAACCAATGTGGGGCTTCTGTCAACTACCAAGTAAATTTAAATATACATTTGAGGACTAGAGAAATAATGAACGTACAGGTCCATGTGTAGCAGGGAGGATCAGAAGAGAAACAGACAGGCTGTGTTCTGATAATGAGGCAGGGGAAGGCCTGGAAAAGCAGAGAGATAAAACTTAAAGAATTGAAACATGAAGAAGGTCACATAGCACTGGGGGGAATGAAATAGCCAATGGAATCACATGCAGCCATATGTAGGTTGAGCTTTGCTTTTTGCTTCTGTAACCTGCTTGCAAGGGTACATAAGGTAAGACCTCTTTGTTCTCGGGGCTCAGCCTTTGGACACGAGTCCGCTGGTCTGTGCCGGCACAATAAAATGTTGCTTCCTGCTAATCTGCCTCCGTGTCCCGTATCTCAGTTTGAGATTCCCGCAACACATGCACACGGTGAACCCTTAAGAACTGGAATAGACCAAGACTGTTTATAAACTGGCCCCAGCTGCCATCTGCTTACAGAGGCAATGGCAGTGCTATGGTTTCCTGGGTACATTGCCACCTCACGCTCTATCCTGCAGTCCTCAGAGTGTTTTGGTGTTTCCCTTTCCTCAACACATGGTTGCCCAAGTAAATGATTGAAGCTCCTTTGTGGAAAGACTAGAGGAATCATTACCTTTACATTTGTCATGGTGTTTCAGTGTCCTTCCTCCTGGAGACCCGGTCTGTACTTTAAATGAATGGATTTTGAATTAGAAAATGGAACCAGGGATTGTGCCTTTTTATTGGGGCAGATGCTCAAAGAGGTGAAATAAGCAGCTCAGGGCCCTGATTAATTACTATTAATAATATTATTATTATTATTTTGGTATTGGGGTTTGAACTCAGGGCCTACAACATGAGTCACTTCATCAGCCGTTTTTTGTGATGGGTGTTTTTGAGATAGGATCTCGTGCACTGTTTGCCTGGGCTGGCTTTGAACCTCGATCCTTCTGATCTCTGCCTCCTGAATTGCTAGGATTACAGGTGTGAGCAACTGGCACCTGGCCTCCTTCATATTATTTATTTTGGTTGTACAGATAGAACAATGCCTTTATTGCCTTTCTATCTACTTTACTCTAAGGGGTTCATGCTTTATTAGCCATCTCTGTAGCTCTGTGTCTCCCCAGCTTGCTGCTAAGCATAATTAGTAAATTTCCTTTTGATGGAGAAGCATTTTTAGCTGGCTCCTCTTCTTTTGGGATTATATCATTCCTGTTGCTACCAATGATCCCTGTTTTGTAACACCATTCTGTTCCATGAATGAATGGCACCACGGAGCTTCTCAGTGATTCTGGTGCCCCTCTGATCAGCACACATTTTATTCCTTTGGTAAATGGAGTAATGCTTGGGTATTTCCATGGAGAAAAGTTATTGTTCATCTACTCTAGCATCTTTTCTTTTGGGGCCTAGGAATTCCTTTTTCCAGTGGCTGCCATGGGAGCTCTGACTCCACTTCATGAAGTGTAGGCTGTCCTTTTCTATACATGTCTGAGAACCATGCTAACTCATATTAATACTGTGTCCAGAGGCCCCTCCAGGACCTAGTATCCATTAATTCCTACATCCTCAACAAAGCATGTCAGTGTTGATAAACTCTCCCATATTCTCTGATAGCCTTCCCTTCCATTGGTTCCTGTCAGTGCGTGTAAGTCAGATTCCACAGTTCCTTTGGGATGTAGTCTCTTTTTTCTTTCAGCAGACCTAGTTCTTCCCTGCATGGGAAATGTGGTGACTTAACCTTATAGCCAGGGAAAGTGAGGAGAGAACATGGAGTCGGGCATTCGTTTCCTGTAGGGAGACTTCCATATTGTCTTTAAGCAAGGAGGAGGCATTTGTCCTGAGCAGGCTTGAAGAACTCAGAGGAATCTGAAGATTTCAGACATGTAGTCCATTCTCCTGGATGGCTCCCTTTTCTGTCCTAGAGATCCATTCTTTGCCAGCCATACCATTGATCTTCACATAGATTTGTCTACACTGAGAATTAACCTTGTTTGGAAGTCTGCTAAGAACTGGGTGCATTTCTGTGCTGTGTTTTATTTTGTCCTCCAGAAGTAGGAGATAAGATTCTCTTTAGACTAGTAAGGTTCTCTCAAGGCTGTTCTCTAGCTTCACACTTATTTTTTTTTCTTAAAACATGGTTTTTAAAATTGAGATGTAATTTGTATATCATAAAGTTCTCCATTTTGAAGTGTTCAATTCAGTAGTTTAGTGTATTCACACAGTTGTTCAACTACCTCCACTGTCTCATTCTAAAACATTTGCATCATCCCAGAAAGAAACCCTGAGTCTATTAGCAGTCACTCTTCGTTCCCTCCTCCTGTCATATCCTGGAAACACCAATCTACTTTGTGTCTCTATGGATTTCCCCTTCTGGACATTTTATAGAAATGTTTTCATATCCTATATAGCCTTGTACTTGACTTCTTTCACCAAGGATAATATTAGCCAAGCTCATTCATGAAGCATGTGCCAGTATTTTGATTCCTTTCTATGACTGGATAACTGTACTAGCTGATACAGCACATTTTATTTCTGTATTTATCAGTTGGTAGACGTTTGAGTAGTTTCTATGTTTTGGCTATTATAAATATTGCTGCTGTGAACGTTGATGGACAAGTACTTTCTGGTGAGCATATGTTTTCAATTCTCCCAGGCTTGTACCTGGAAGTGGAATTGCTAGATCACGTGGTAACTCTATATTAGGGTTTTTGAAGACCTGTCAGGCTGTTTCCGAAGCAGCTGCCTGATTTTACATTCCCAGGAGCAATGTAGGGGTTTACCGGTTTTTCTACATCACGCCAACACTTGGTACTGTGTGTTTTTAGGGACTATGATGGTCCTGGTGGGTGTTCAGTTATATGTCATTGTGGTTTCGATTTGCACTTTTCTAGTGACTGGTGATCAGTAGTATGTGCTTATTGCTCATTTGCATATTTTTCTTAATGAAATGTCTATTCCAGGCCTTTTCACATTTTAAAATTTGGATTGTCTTTTCGTCATTGAGTTGTAGGTGTTTTTTTGATAATGCTCTTTGATATTGAAATTTGATTCACAAAATTTTTAAAATTTATATTAAGTTTATTTTCTCTTTCTTTTGTTGCTTATACTACTCTGCTCATATTTTTAAAAATACTGTCAGATCCAAAGTCATCGAGATTTGCCTTATGTTTTATTCTGAGAGTTATATAGGTTTGGCTTTTAAATTTAAGAATTTGATTTGTTTTGAGTTAATTTTCACATAAGATATGAAGTAGGGGCCCTGATTTATTCCTTTGCTTTGGAATCTCTAATTGTCCTAACACTGTCTGTTGAAGAGATGGCTCTTTTCTTTTTGAATGGGTTTAGTACCATCGTCAAAAACCAATTGAGTATAAATATATGAAACTATAAAATTGTGAAACATAAAAAAACTATAAATACACAACTATATTTCTGAACTCTGTTGATCTATTGTGATTTTTTGTTTTTGACAATACTGAGGTTTGAACTCAGGGCTTCACACTTACAAGGCAGGTGCTCTACTACTTGAGTCACTCCCCCAGCTCTGTCTATTATGTTTGTCTTTTTGACTGCACTGTCTTGGTTACTTTATAACTTTGTAGTAACTTTTGAAATTGGGAAGTGTAGCTTTGTTACACATTTAGCTTTTCCCCCCATTGACTAAAAAAATGTGATGAGAACATTCAACATTAGATCTACCCTCCTAACAAAACATTGTTGTAATAAACTATTGTTAACTACAGACACAATGTTGTACGGAAGAGCTCTAGAACTTAATCATCTTGCCTGATTGAAACTTTACAATTTAAGTCTCTCCACATGCTCTTAAATTTTTTTTTTTGAGACAGGCTCTCACTATGTAGCAATTGTCCTATGTGAGTCTTGAGTGCTGAAATTGCAGGGGTGTACCACCATGCCTGGCACACACTTAGCTTTTAATCGATAATTTCTAACCATCATATTTTCATGATCTTTTTCTCCAGAACATCAGTCATCTCTAGCAACTGCCATCTAATTCTCTTTTCCCTCAAATTCATATTAAGCCTGATACCTTTCTTTTCAATGATGTATCACTTCAGTTCAACATTGATGAAAGTAACAACTGCACTGTCCATCCCGATCCAGCCTCCATAGAACCCAGTTTCATATACATATTCTTTGGACTTCTTGTGGCAAATATTGGGTCAAGTGGATATTTCTGGGGTCCACTGTTACTGGTGAGGTCTTTGCCACCCAGGCAGAGAATATTAAAACACCAAAATCCCATTCAGTACAGTCGGAAGACTGTACAGATGGAAGCAGATTTCTGGGATTAAGTTTTGAGGCCAATACTTTTCATGGAAGGATGGGAAAGAAGACTGGGAGGAGGGAGAAACTGGCCTGTGGTTTACTCTCTACATGGCCTTAGCTGACTTCCTGGGAACTCAGAAGCTGGGTGCTCTTCCCAGTTGTCCTGAGTTGTAGTGAGATCATTAAATCTTTCCACTTACTGGTCACTTTATGGAGCTGTGTTCATGGGTGATGCAGCCATCTTTGGCTGAGGGCAATTCCTGAAGAGGGCTGAGAGAAGAAGACTATCTGCCAGCAGCTCTTCAGACCCACAGGGGATCTAGGTGCTTATCATAGGGCCCATTGCAGCAAATAGTCAACTCACAAACAAAATTTCAGTGCTGTCTGAGACACTTACTGGCTTTGCATCGTTATCTTTTTTCATTTCTGTGCAGGAGGGAGTTTGGGTCAGGAAGGTACTTAGGTACTGAAGGCAATAGAGGACCACCCTGATGGGATCACAGAGAAAGGTAAAGCTTCTCTGGTTCCATAATTGCATCGAGGTTTTACTTCTTCTTTTGACTTTAATTGACATACATTTATTGTCTTAAAATCCTGGAGGTGAGAAGTCTGAACTCAATCTCATTAGGTTAAAAATCAAGCTGTCAGTAGGGCTGGTTCCTTCTGGGGCATAAAAGAAGACTCCCAGAATGAAAGGTGACTGAGTAGATGTTCTGTTCTGTACTCTATGCCCCTAACACACATGAACACACATACATGCACACACATGCACATACACACACACTCACACATATACTCATGACCTTTTTGACCTCGTTGGTGGACTTACAACCAGAATTCAACATATGTTATCAGGAAAAGACTATTTTCTGCTGGTTTGGATGTTTGGATGTGAAGTCGCTCCTTGAAAGGCTCATGTGTTAAGTGCTTGCTGCCTTTGGGATGTGATTGACTCATGAGAAAACCTCTCCTAGGTTTTGCTTCTAGTCCATTGTGAAGAAATGAAAGCAGAAGGCTATACTTTATTATTATCTGCATTTTGTCCTTTAGGAGTGTAGCGGAGATCTTGTCTAGTTCTACAACACTAGTGTAACTTTGGATGGTTTTAAGATTTCTTAAATAAAGGAGCTTTCTTTACAGAGGTGTCGTTTGCTTGCAGTTCACGAAGACTGTCAATGTCAATTCATTTATTTCTTCGTGTTTCATATTCTGTTCTGTAGAACTCACACTCTGAGAGAGGGTGTCATTCAGGATGTGCATTAGGGAGGTCCCTGGGTGAAACCTTGGAAAAGCAGTGGAAGAAGCAGGATTGGGTGGGGGAGGAATTCAGCTGTGGTGGAAACCCATCCCACCAGCCTTAGCTCACTCCACCAGGAGCTATGGGACTGGAAAGGCCTGGCAGAGATGTCTGGTGTTGGGTCAATGTTGACAGTTCTTTTTGCTTATTCAGTCACTGAATGTGAGAAGCTCTGGATGGGTGTGACTTTGGTCGAGGGATTTCTCTGTGGTTGAGGCCGAGGAAGTTTCTGAAGGACCAATGGCAAATGCCATCAAGCCACAGCAGGAGCCATAAAACCTTCCTGGTGACTGTCACAATGTCGCATGGCTCGTGAGTGGTAAGGATTTCTGAGTTCCACTGAGCAGTGATCCCTCTGTCACATGCTGCCTGTCTCCTCATGTGACCACAGTGGGTCCAACAGCACTGTGCCAAAGGCTATCAAGGCCCTGTCTTGGCAGGTGTGGCTGAGATCTGTGGACTTCATGCAAAAGTAATATTTTTGAAAAACCTCAGGTGGCCTAGCTTTTGCCAAGTGAGTTCCAGGATTGGCTGAGGCAAAGCATTCCTGGCAGGGAGTCATTGCTAATTTACCAAGTTCCCTCAGACAATTTATTATAAATCTGAAGGGACAATGAACCAGTCAGCTTGCTTCCCATTTTTGTTTATTTCCAGGGTGAATACTGAACTTGATGTCTCACTGACTCTCTTTTGTAGCCTGATCTAAAAATAGCCCAGATCTTCCAAGGGTCAACTTGGGTTGACTAGGGTTCAACTTCCCAGGAACCATTGGTGAGGAGGGTGAAGGATCGTTCAAGAAGAGAGATTTTAATTGTTTGACTTGGATGGCTTTGTCTGAGCTCTGAAAACAAGACTATTCGCCTCAGGAAGGCCAGGTTAACCTAGAAGAGGCCATTCGTTAACTGTTAAGAGCAAGGCATTGCCGTGCAGCTGTGTAGACAAAATCGAAGCGAGTTGGCAATCAACGGCTGAAGAGACAGTGTGGAGGTAAAGCATAGAATGTGGCCAGCAGCCGAAAACTCTGGATCCTTCGTCTGACTGTTGGGTCAAAGTCTTGATCTCTTTTGGCTTTCATGTTTTATTTATTTCCTTTGGCAGTACTTAGGGTTGAACTCAGAGTGCTAGGCAGGCAATCTAACACTTGAACCACACTCCAGCTCCCTGTTTTTTTGGTGGGACAGGGTTTTGAACTCTTGCACAGCAGGCACTTTACCACTCAAGCCGCACCTCTAGTCCATTTTGCTGTGATTATTTTGGAGATGGTGTCTTGCAAACTATTTGCCAAGGCTGGTCTAGGACCACAATCCTCAGTCTTCCGACTAGCTGGGATTACAGACATGAGCCACTGGTGTGGGGTCCCCAGTCCTTTTTGCTTCAGCAATTTTTGGGATAAAGTCTTGTTTTTTTTCCTGGTCTGGATTGGACAGTGATCTTCCTATTATGCCTCCCATGTAGCTGGGATTACAGGCACATGTCACCCCACCCAGTTATTGGTTGAGATGGAGTCTCATTAACTTTTTGCTTGGGTTGACCTTGAACTGTAATCCTGATCTCTGCTTCTTGAGTAGCTGGGATTATAGACATGGGCCACTGTGCTCTGGTAGTGTTTTCATCTTTAAAATGGGCTTGATCACATTTGAGTTGCCTCATTCCCTTCATTGTTAAAGAGAGCTAATAAAATAATAGACATAAATATGTAAAGATTTATGTAAAAAAGAATGAGTTTCTTGGGCTCCTCACACAAAGTCTAGGGTTTGGGGCAGTTCTTGGGACTCTGGGATATTTATGAAATGGACAATAGGGTTTGGAAGATCATAGACTCATAGATCATAGAGATTCTAATTGTGTCAGGAAGATTGAGTTGGACCAAGATCAGTTTAGTTCTTTTGTTTGAGAACCCAGGAGTCTTGGCTAAACTCTTCTTTGGAAGTACTCTTGAATTGGAGAATTCAGTGTTGTCTCATAGGTGGCTTCAGTCTGTATGGTTCCATCTCAGCTTGTGGATAACTGAGCTGTTGAGTTCAGGAAATGAGTCAGGATGACTAAGGGTTGCTAGTGGTGCAAAGTGATATGGGGTCCAACAAAAATAGGTTCTTGATTTAGAAATTTGTTAAGGTTGGAAAACAAACTTACATCTTTGGTGAGAACTCAATCAAGTAATAATATTTTGAAATGAAAAATTTTCACAAATTCCTGACAAAGATGAATGTATGAGAGACCATAATAGTGAATGGACGGCAGCAGAAACAGAGCCTGTCATGCCATGTCCAGTGTCTGTTGCTAATAGTCCATTCTTCACACTGTCCAAGGGTTACCTTTTTGCATCTGCTTAGGTCACTTTCCCTCCTGAACTCTGCTGTCTTTAGATTAAGGTCCAATCTCTTCAACTTGGCAATATCAGAATCTAACATGTACATAAGATGTAAATTATATGTTTCAGGGATGTCTGCCATATTTACTTCTGTGCCCACAACACCAGGGATGATGTCCATAGTACACAGTAAGTGCCTAATATACATGTGTTTATGAATTAATAGCAGGGAGTCATGATTTAGCTTTTTTCTACCCTTCTAGTTACCTCTCCTAACCATCTTTTCTAGCTCCACCTGTCTACCTGGATAAGTTACTCAGTAGTTCAAAGAAACCTTTTCCTGCTGCCTGGAATATCCTTCTCAGCAGTGGGTCTAAAAGCAGTCTATGGATCCTTTAACACTTACTTCATTCGTTACCCCTTCTATGATACTTTACTGACCCCTGTGGTCTTCCTACATTCCCATTCTGTTTTGTTCTACAGTGGCCACACTTCGTATGCGGTCGAGCATTTTTTCCTTGTCTGTCTCCCTCACAAGACCTTCTCTCATTTATCTTTGTCTGAGACTAGCTCCTGAACATAACAGGTGCTTAAGTACTGTGTGTTTGGTGATCAGATGGATGTATTTAATGCTGAAACACATTGCTCAATGACTTGTTTGCCATGTTCTCTTTATGTGTGAGAACTGAAGAACAAGAAGGAAGAACAAAAGGTCAAAGTGGAGACTATGCCAAAAATTTTCCTCCTGTTCTCGGTGTTCAAGATGAGAGCCTGTGACATGTTCCATTGTCACAATTTTATAAATCTTTTATCCCAGACCCGAACTCTGGTGCTAGTGAGTTTCCTTCTTCTGTGAAATTTCTTCTGTCATCTCGATGGTGACTGACAGCCCTGTCAAGTTCCGGGTTGATAGTTCACACATTTATTCTCAAAGTGGACTAGTTGAAAGAAAGTAATAATTCAGTAATCAACTACTTTATACTTATTGGAAAATAGTTGAAGTATTTGCATATTGAATGGCAGGCTTTGTGTAAGGGGTTGGACTATGAGTTAATGACTCAAACAAAACAATTTAGCGAGTATGTTAGGTCCTGCCATGTGTCATTTAGTGATTATATTAGGTGCTCTGTCATGATCATGGTTATATGATTCAGTGACTGTTTTAGGACTAATACAATCAAATATTTAGTAAGTCACTATTAAATTACCTTGAAAATGAATTCTTACTCCTTTGGCTCTTTATTGAAGAGGGAGACTTACGCCATGTGGCCGAAATGGAACATGATGCAAAGTTAGGCAAAGACCTAGTTACTGTTTTTTTTTTAAAAAATCATTTCTGTTTTCCATGTTCTACATTTATTAGTCTTAACTCTTTATTTAAAGATAACTGGGACACAGATTGGTTAATAACCTGTCAGCAGCATTGTGAGGACTGGGCACAAAACAGAATGTTCTAGATCATCAGTGATATTCTGTTATCAAGCCTGTTTTAATGTCCACATGAAATATCAGCTCACCACATTGAGATTATTGTGAGATTTCTGAAGTTAGTTTAAGTCATCGAGCTTTTACTACCTTCACTGGTAGGTGTTTATTAAGAGCATCATGGATTCCTGGCTCTCTCAGATAGATTGTTCCATGCCCGTGGATTCACTCTGTTTCCCTTTCCTGGTCGTGCATTTGTGCACAAGTTCTAAGCTGTGTGTCACAGGCTTTCTGGGCCAAGATAACTCATTTCTGTTATCAATGCTTTGAAGGGAGATTGTATGTTCCTCTGTTCCACTGTTTTCTTCCTGGCATCACAATTAGAACAGTCTACTTAATTAAAAAAAAAGGGGGGGAGTCACTTATTATGTTACAAAGATTTATTAGGAACTTCTGTATGTATCATTTAATTTAATCCCCACCAGGTCTTATGAGGTGAATATTGTTATTCCCACATGGGCTAAGAAGGATCTTACTATTTGGGAGACTATATTACTAGTGTTTATTCACTCACCAAGAATTTATTGAGGTCTATACAAGACATTGAGTTTAGTAATTGACGAGAGAGGCCCTTGTCCTCATGGAGCACATATTCTAGTGGAAGCTAAGTTAGGAAGCCTTTCACTTTAAGATGGATTGTGGGACCCAGGATGGAAGGAGGGCCTTGAAAGTAGGGAGCGCGTCTAGGGTCTGTATCAATTCATGTACTGAACTGAATGGGATCTTGGTTGTTAGGATTTATTCTTTTTTTAAAAATTTTATGTTTGGATTAGCATGCACTAATAACCTGAGGGAATTTCATTGTGATCACTCCGTACATGTGTACAGTGTGCTTTGAACAAGTTCACCCTCTCCACTGCATTTCCACTCCCTCCCTCTCTCTTCCCCCCTTTTCAAACAGCGTTTGTGAGTTTCACTATGCTGTCTTCATAGGTGTACATGAAGCATGTTTTGATCCTCTTCACACCTCAGTAAGGATTTATTCTTACCATTTATCTATTTTCTCCTTCCTGGATGCATGAAAAGATGGATGCGTATGCACAGATAGGATGCATGGGTGGTGCCTCTGAAGCTCATTTCCTCCAGTGCCTTTGATCTGCCAAAGCTCTCATGAGTGGTTATACAGGTGAAGGCTCTCCTGTTTCTACCTCTCCTTAAAAAGCTTCAAATGTATTTGGTACAGGGAGCACATGATCTCCCATCTTACCATTGATATCTCAACACAAATTAGTCTACCAGAAAAAGGACAGTGGTTGTTTTGGTTATAGGACACAGGACGAAGCATACACAAAGACACTAGATGTCCAGATCTGGCTGCTGCCATTTATTTTTCTGCAGGGGAATCTGAGTAAAGTCTAAGTAACTAGGGTGTATCATAAGGCCCGGGCCAGTGGGGAGGAGATTTCTGTGAAGGAATGAAGTGGTAAGGAGCTTTGGGTGACATTTGGGAATGTGTGTGTGTCACAGCTTTGCCAAGGGTGCAGTTCATACTCAAGGGTTGTCATTTGTAACTACAAAAAACCAGCACACCAGTTCAGCTTGGTTTCTCTTTGGACTTGATGTTAAATCACTGGATGATTTAATGTAGCATTTTCATTTCCTGGGACACCACAATAGTTCCTTGTTAGGTTGGATCTGCACTGGAAGATCGGTTCTGCACATTATTCATCAAGAGAGCCCTTGCAATCATGCCACTGTGAGAGGGCTGACTTTTCCGCGGTGCTCATCTTTCACTGAAGGGGAAGACAAAGTCTGGAAAGAAATGGAGCCAGAGGAGTTTATGAATGCTTTTGCTTCATCGAACTTGCCAGAGTAGCTTTGTCATCTTGATTTAGAACTTGTTACAGAGAAGGGATACTTAGAGGTGGGAAATAAGAGGGCTCTGCACAGTTAGCTAAATGAGAATGTGATTTTTAATAACTCCGGAAACAATGATGAGGACAATAAGAACTGTAATATTTTTGAAATGCAGCCTGTAAACCCAACTCGAGGGGAGAAAAGACTTCTCATTTTCTTATTTTTGGAACCAGTAGGATTTCCAGCTGCATGCAATTTCAGGAAGTGATGTGACCATTTATTCAATAATGTTTTGCAAATTTCCTGGGAAATGATGGAATAATTCTGAAATTAAAATGGCTATTGAAATATATGTCATACTATTTGACAAGTGTTATTTCTTGTCTGTCTAGTTATATTTATTTTAAAATAGCGCAAGTGCTCAGTAACTATTTCATATAGGCATGTTTTCTAGGAGTAAAAATATGAAGCCAACCAAATTCAATATTTATTGAGTGATTTTACATGCTAAGTATGATACTGGGAAGACCAAGAAGCTTTCCAAATTATTTTCTGAACTCATGGAGCTTACTATCTGGCAGTGGAGACAGGCATTTAAGCAACAGGCTTTGGACTCGTGAACTTGCAGTGTTGGTAAGGGCTAGCCTTGGTAAGGAGAGGCACCAAGGATGGCACCTTCATGAGGTGACAATGAAGGACTCATGGAAGGCTCGACATGGAAGCGAGTGAAAAGGAATTTACAAGGTAAAGCGTAAGGGCCAAGGCTCCTCCAGGATGGCAGGCAGCATCTTCAGCAGCCTTTGGCGGAGAGGGGGCTGCACAGAGATCAGGTCGGGATGAGGATAGGGGCACATGCTACAGATGGAAAATCAGGGGTTCAGCCCTGTGAATCTTGTGGACCCTGTGGAAAATCTTGGTCTTTAAGAGCAAAGGGATATTATGAAGAGGTTTTAATAGCAGGGGTGCATGGGGGATAGGGGTGATCCAGTCACTGTTTTCTGGCTGCAACAAGAAGATGGGTTATGGTGGCTCAAGAGTGTGGGTGGTGAAGGAGTCAGAAGACTCCAAGTCAAGAACATATGTTCCAGGAGAACTGGGTTTCCAGGAGACAGTGGATGTGGACCTGCTTTAGGGCTCAGCTTGGAACACATTCACAGTAGTTTCACAGAAGATTCACATCTATGAGCACACCAGTGTACACGTGGAGCTGAGAGTGGAAAGGGCATGGAGAGCCTGTTGCTCCTTGGGTCCAACTCTTGGTTGGTTTCTCTGGCTCAACATCAGGGTAGGCAAAGGCTTTTAACTTGAGTGTGAGCTCTGGTAGGTTGGAAGTGGGTGTTGTGAGAGCAGCACTGGGAAAGCTTAGTGATAGCCTTCTTGTGCCTTTGTGATACCTCCTGTGGGGACAGAGCCGGGGGGCTGGCACATATCTATCCCTTCCTCTCTGTACCCTCCTTTCCTAACATGGCTTCATGACCTGTATGGTGTGGATTCTCACTCTAGGTGAGTTCTTTTTCTTGATGTGTACATTGTTATTTCCAGCTATCTGCAGGGCATGTCTTTCTAGATGCCCTGTAGTCATCTCAAACATAATATATCTCAAAATTGAGTGCACTGGTTTCCTTTATCAAAGTGACTATTTCTGTAATGTTGCCTGTTTTAGTTAATAGTTTCAACATCGTTCTTGGTTTCAAAACTAGAAGCAAGAAATATAAGATTCATCCTTGACTTCTTAAGTTACCTTTCTTCTGTATGAAACTGAAGTGTTTCAGGCTCCAAGCCCAAACTCTTGGGATTCCACATGTCAAGTTTGGGCACTTGCCTCCTTATATCAAATAAAGAGATACCGAAGGGAAGAGAAAGGAGGTTTATTACACTGCACGGTTATGCCACAGGAAGACAGCACCTCAGTTTGTCTTCAGCCATCTTTGAAGTATAGACAGAAGCTTTAGCCTTAAATAGATTAAGAATTAGGGAAGGGGGCAAAAGGTATGCTCACTGCCTCTGGATTGATCAGGTGGGGCCATTGACCTTTATCTCAGTCCTTGTTCTCTGAGGGTTCCCAAGATCATGTTATCACCTCATCAGATTGCTCCCAGATTGAAGGGAGCAATCTGGTTTCCATGTGTTAGAAATAGTCAGTGGTGGTCAATTTTTAAGGCAAGGCATTTAACCCTGGCCCCTTACTTGTGAATCAGCTTGCAGATGTTGTGGGGTGGGGCAACTGATAGGAGAACTTAAACTGGACGGGGTAAATCATGCCAGGGGATGGGTAAAAACTGGGTATGTGCCAGAAGGCACCTATCACATGGAAACTTTCCTGCTACAAAGGAGGCAGAAACAACCTAAAACCCACCTCTAAAATTTGACCAATCCCAAGAGGCATATTTTAAATAGTCTAGGCAGAGACAGGGAAAAGAATGTTCACCCCATGGTACTCAGCCAATGAGGAACTGGGGGAGGGACTTGTACACTGGACATTATAATGCTTCTTGTAACCACTTCCAGCTGTCTACTTCCCAGGCACCTGATCTTGCAAGACCACCATTAAAGTCTCACTTTCACCGTACTCCACAGGTGTCTCTGCGTCCATTCTTTGAGTTTGGATAGGTAAGCATATTTCTCACACCATGAGATGATTATTCCTGCTCCAGGTGACTGTCCCTGTTTGGGGGGCGGGTGGCCTGTCCTGTGAGGTTCAATGTTGCTTGGGGCAGTTTCAGTCCCTCATCATAAAGACGTTATTCGTCTGTCCTTCCTGGAACCCAAGGTGGCTGCAGGAAAGAATGGCTCAGAGCACAGATACTGAAACTGGAGTTTTGGACCTAAGGCCCAAACTCTGGAGATTTCATATGCCAAGTCCAGCCACCCTCCCCTAAATGCCAAATAAAGAGGCATGGTGAAGGCAGAGAAAGGAGATTTATTATATGGCTCAGGACATGCTGTGGGAAGAATCAGAGCAAGCACTCAGCCATCTTTGGGGTGCAGACATGAGTTATAGGTTTAAATAGACAAAGAACTGGGGGCAGGGGACAAAGGTATGCATAGTTAAACAGTTGCAGTCACAGGTGTGGTCTGGTTGGTCATCATCTCAGTCCTTGTTCCAGAGTGGTTATCTAGAGGATGGTCCACGCTGAGGAGGCTCTACTGTTAGGGATCATTTCTGTCTCTTGTCATGAAGATGTCATCAATTCTGTCTTTCCTTGACTCCAAGGTGGTTGCAAGGTGACTGCAAAGAAAGTGGCTTAGAGCAAAGACAGACACAAAATGGAGGTGAGATGCCATGTTTTTCTCTTCTAGTTAATTTGTGGGCCTGAGTCAGGAGTCAGTGCTTTTTAGCAAAAGCAGTTTAAGCATCTCTTATATTTACATCCAGTTGATAAAAGCATTCCATCAATAGTCATATCTTATAAATCTCTCTGGAATGCTAAGTCTCCTCTCTATTGCATTTCCTTCGCCTTTTTACTGGTTCTTAAAAGCTGATTTGCTGAAAAGCACCGACTCCTCACGTGACCCTGAAATTTACTGAAAGCAGGAGAAAACTAGGCATCCCAGCCTGCATTTCTTTTTGTAACGTTTTTATTAGTATGTAATAGTTGTACAAGGGTCTCGTTGTGACATTTCCATGTGTGTGTAATAGTTGTACAAGGGTCTCGTTGTGACATTTCCATGTGTGTGTATATTTGGTCCATCTCCTCTATTGTTCACGCTCTTCTCCTTCGTCCTTCTTAAAATGACTTCGACAGATCTCAATGTTGCAAATTCATACGCATACAGAAAGCACATCAGCCATATTCACTCTCCTTTATTGTCTTCATTTACCCTCCCCCTCTCGCTTTTACCTTCCCCTTGACATGACTTGTTTCATATTCCTGTCCTTTGTTGTTCAGTGTGGTTTTTGCCTTGATATTTTACCTGTAAATATATTGCACTTTAGTCTAACCCCCCATCACTCTTCCTTATCCTTTCCCCCTATTCATATTGTTTAACAGTTGTCAGTGTGTTTTGTTGTGTCTTGTTCCTACACAGATGGGCTGTATTTCATATCATTCACTATCATTCTCTTCTTTCCTCCTATCCTAGTCTCTTTTGATACTCCCACTTTTGGAAACATGTTTTCTCTATCTATCTACTTATCTATCTATCTTCTAACTATCTATTTATCATCTATCTTTCTACATGTATATGCACGTGTGTGTATAATAGTGGTTGTATTTGACCTTTCTTCCACATATGAGAGAAAATATGCAAACATTGTCTTTCTGAACTTGGCTTATTTCACTTAACATGATGTTCTTCATTTCCATCCATTTACCTGCAAATGACAAAATTTCATTCTTTATGGGTAAATAATATTTCATTTTGTGTGTGTGTGTATGTGTGTATATATATATATATATATATATATATATATATATATATATATATATATTTCACATTTTCCTAATCCAGTCATCAGTGGTGGGGCATCTTGGCTGTTTCCATAGTTTGGTTATTGTGAATAGTGCTGCAATAAACATGGTTATGCAGATGCCTCTGGAGTAACCTGACTTACGTTCTTTTGGATATATGCCCAGGAATAGTGTTTTTAGTATGTTGAGGAAACTCCAGCCTCTGTTTTTTCATCTGTGTCCTTTGCTCTGAGCAGTTCTCTCCTGCAGTCATTTTGTAGCCTTCTTGGAATCCAGGAGGGACAGGACGGGAGACAAAGACCACTTGCTAGGCAGCAATAACTCCATGTTATGGAGCTGGGAGGGTGGCTTGTGCGTCATGTCCTTTTCAGCACCTTTCTGGTTCCACTACACTCTTTTAGAGTCTTTCTGGCTCACTTTCTCTACAGTAGACTTCCTATCTTTTCCCCACCATGCAGGAAGGACACTTTCTCCACCCCCACACCCTGCTGCTTCGAATTTCTCTGTTTTTCCGAGATTCTGCGTGCAGCTGTGCTCTGGTCACCTTCCTTCTTCCTCTGAAAGAGGAAGCCTGCTGCTTTCTCAGACCTATTAAAATCATTGACCATCCATCCACCCATCTGTCCACTTACCTTCCATCTTCTAAAGTTTTGCTCACATCCCTCATTTGTTGTAGCACTCATTCTAGTTCCATTGCCATGTGGATCACTGTTTTATTGATTTCCTTTTAGTCCATTTATAAGAGTGGGATTTGGTGTATTAAATCTTCTGTTTGTTCACTCTACCATGATTAATCAAAACCTGAGCAGTGGGTTTGTAATTATGTTCTTTGGTGAATGCTCTCTGATCTTTACACGAGGGTTATGCAAGCATTAGGTACTATCAGTGAATACTTCAGGACTGTGTTTTTAGGGCAAGTGGCTTTTGAAATCACTGCAGTGTTCTAGGCTTTGTTGGCTCTTTCTAGCTCCCTCACTCTCCCTCCACTAGCACACAGTCATTCGTTCAGTCATCAACCTGCCTGTATTTTGCTGTTGGGACACAATTTTCTACAAGCTATCTATTATTGACTACGTTCTCTGAACTTGGATTCCCTTCACCCTTGCTATGAAGTCCTCACTCTCTAAAATTGGTTCATGTGCCCATTATTGTGGAAGCTTTTCTCCTTCCAGCCCCACGTGTGATCCACACACTCTGAATCCCTCATTTGGACTCTTGTAATGTCTTTTGCCTTCGTAATTATAATATGTATCATGGTATCGTAATATGTGACTTTCTTTTCTTTTTCATAAAGCAATTCTTGAACTACAAAGCAGGGGCTTAGTATTGCATGTTGAGTTAGCACGGACGTGGAGGCCCTCTCCTAGCGTGATCTGTGTCCCTTACCTTAGGAGGTGTGGCTTATCACGGTGCTTTCTCACAATTACAACCACTCTGTGGACCCTGTGATCAGAAAACAATCTGTGGAGAACACATGAACACCAGAACACAAGGAAACTGAAGGTCAAGTGCACGTGCCATGTGCCTGTCATGCTGCACAGGGCTGCCTGTGAGCGTGTGGGTACAATTGAGCAATTCTCAGTGGTCTACACTGCAGGTGAGATACATTTCACGTTGAAGCAAGTGGTTAATTATTCAGAGTTGGTTGATTAGTAAAGCAATGGCCCCTCGTTCAATCTCTGTTGATGATGCAAATGGAAAACACAGATAAAATTATCTCCAATGCTCTGGAAAAAGGCAGTCCAAAAAAAGAAAAAGAATGAGTGTGAACAGCTGGAAGCGGATTCTGCCAGGAAATGGATTTTATCAGTATTTCAGTTCAGTTGGTTCACAAATTTTTATTTAGGATGAAGCATCACTCAAGTTGCAGACAAGGAAAATTTTGTTTTCTTTCTCCCTCTTCCTCCTTCCTTCCTCCCTTGTTCTCTCCCTTCCTCCTTCCTTTCTCTCTCCCTCCTCTCTCTCTTTCCCTCTCCCTCTTCCTCCCCCATTCCTTCCTTCCTTCCTTCCTTTCAGGCAGGCTGGCCTAGAACTCACGATCCTCCTGCTTTAGACTTCTGAGTGCTGGGATTACAGGTATGCCACAACACCTGGCTTAGGCGGTTTTTTCTCAGGAAACTTTATAGAGTACATAACCACAGAGGATTTCTAGTTCTTATATGTTCCATATTTTGAATTTTTCTTATCTATTTTTTAACTTATTTTTTTCAGCTTTTTATTTTATTAATTTGAAATACTAGCAACTTCTTTGTCAGCTCCAGAAAGTCAGGATTGTGGTTTCCCTGAGATCACAGGTTGAGATTATTTGTTGGTATATATAAAATCATGAGATCATTTAAAAGCTTGTTTTTTTATTATTGTTGCACTAGGAGTACATTTGGCCTTTTGAGCTTGGCTTATCTTGCTCAGTGTGGTGATCTCCAGTTTCATCCATTTTTCTGCAAATGACATACAATATGAAATACTTTTGATACTCATAGCTCAACTTGTATGTATAACATACAATTATGGAATAACACAAATATGGAAGATGAGACTTCTCTGGTAACCTATGAGTGTCACACACACTTATAACCAACAGTGGAAAGGAACCAAGGCTTTCTACATTTCGGCAGCTGGCTAAAGAAATGTGCACTGAAGCTCCCAGACCCCTGCATGTCAAGCAACATAACACAAATGTAGAAAATGAGAATTATTTCAGGGAACACTGGAGACTTTCATGTTACATGCCACCTTTATGAGGCAATTCCCATGTAGAATAGCCTGGGTTTGCCGGGGCCAAGAGGAAGAAGTCACAGACTCACCCTGAGTCAAGTTCACGTGCTCTTGCTTTGTTCTATGTCATTTAAAAATTTCCACCATCCACCACCTGAGACAGCTTGCAGTACATGTGAGGATCCACAGGAATTTTTTTAGAAAAAATTTTATTGTTGTTCTATGACATTTACAAAAGTTCTTACAATATATCAAACATGTCATACTTAAATTTACCTCCTCCATCATTCTCCTTTATTCCCCCCTCTTCCCCATTCCTGGAACAGTTTCAACAGGTCTCAACTTTCCATTTTCATACATGAGTACATAATATTTCTACCATATTCTTCCTCCTACACCCTTTCCTTATGTCCTCCCACCTCCCACCTGCATCATCCCCCAGACAGGGTCTGTTCTGCCCTTCTATTCTCCATTTTTTGTAAAAGAAAAAAAAATGACATTTTAGTTTGTTTAAGATAGCTATTCAGGAAGTTTCTTTGTGAATTTCCATGTATATATGCATTATAACCTGAATTGGTCCATCTCCTCTATTTTTCTCCTTTCTACCTTAGTCCCCTTCTTAAGGTGATTTCAACAGGTTTCATAGCTGGGCACTGGTGGCTCACACCTGTAATCCTTGCTACACAGGAGGCAGAGACTAGGAGGATGATCGGTAGAAGCCAGCTGGGGCAAATAGTGTGTGAGGCCCTATGAAAAAACCCATCACAAAACAAGGGCTGGGGTAGTGACTTAGGGTATAGGCCCTGAGTTCAAACTCCAGCACCACACACACACACACACAAAGAATCCTACATTCACTTTTGTATAGAGAATATACCAACTATATTCTTAACTTCCTTCTTTTACCCTCCCCTTTCGTATGTGACCTCCCCTTAGTGTGACCTGTTTTTATTAATATTGCTGTATTTGTATTAGGTCTGTATTCCACTGAGAGAGAACATGTAACTTTTGGCAGGAAGATAGACTTCTAACTTGTACTTGGCCCTCACTGGTGGTACCTAGTAAATTGACTTCTTTCACTGAGGGATCTCTTGCCACTGGATCGCCACTTTTTTCCAGGTCACGAGTTCAGCAGCACTCTGGAGCATCACAAATCTGTGTGAGCAGTGGTCTACTGAGATAAAATAACTCCATCACGGAGCTTGGTGGGAGGAGGGTCAACTCAATGCTTCCCTTACAGTCTTGAGGTTGTGGATCAGTTCAGATTTTTCCCCACGCCGCCCATCGCCCCTGCATTGGGAGTCACTGAAGAAAGCCACTGTCTGAGGTCCGTGATGGAGTGTATCTCTGTGGATCTTGCTCAATTCCTATGTCACTTGAAGATTTTTCTCAGTTGCACTTTGTAAATTGGAGTATATCTCAACCTCAAACAGGAAAGCGGAGACCATGAGATTTTTCAGTCCAGAAAGTTTTAGACCAACTATTTTGTGAAGTGACAGCTAGATTATAAAACCTAAGTCAGAAAATTAACATCGGTTCTTCCTGTTCTACGCGTGCCCTCAATGTGGTCTGAGATGCCACAGGCTTGAATAAACACAGCATTTTGTAAGGAGTGGAGGGAGTAATGTGTTGTGTTAATTAGTGTAATCCCTGTTTCCACTTTCATTTACACTATACTTTGCTCAGTGGTACTCCTTTCACATGCTGTATTAAAAAAGCAAATTTCAGTCTTGGTTTATGAGATGATAAAGTCTGCATGTTCCGTGTACAAGTTAGTGTCCATTTCTGCTTCTGCACATGCGTTCCTGTGCTGGCTGAAAAGCCGCCACCTGCGTGACTTTGTTTATAGATAAATAAAAAGGCTACAGTATCAGTCATCTTTCAACTATACAGTGCAAAATTTAAGCCACTAAAGCTGGCATTCCACCTGGATGTCAGGTAGACTGATAGAATCTAGGACCGTGAGCACACTCCCGAATAAACACTTTAAAAGAATATGAAATGATCAGTTCTACTAAGGCAAAGGGAAAACTAAAATATCTCACTGAGGCTTTTGAGGACTCAGAAAGTAGTTTAGGACTAGTCACTGGAGGTGGAAACAAGTTTCCCACCGCAGGGAGAACTGGCCTGGGGCAGAAGAGAGGGTGAGGAGCAAGCAGTTCTCTAGGGGAGGAGGACACACCAGGCTGAGAGTGGAAGGGAGGCGGTGGACCGGCCCACACCGGCCAAATGTTTAAACAGTGAAGCCCACCCAAGCTCACCTGTGCGGAAACAGCTTTAAAAGCTTAATTAGTGTAAATTCATTGTTTAAAGGGGGTTCGTTGTGACAGTTACATTCTTGCCTACAGTGTATTCCGATCAAAATCACCCCTCTACCACTTTCTAACCCTCCCCATCTTTTAAAAACAGTTTTCGATGGGTTTTGTTGTGCTATTTTCATATGTACCATCATATTTGTCCCCCCAGTCTCCTTTCCTTTCTCCCCCACCCCGCCCATGGGCTCCCTACCCCCAAAGAGTCCCCCTTCACAATCATGCCATATTATTATTATTATTTTAGATCTAGACTCCACACACAAGAGAAAACACACTGTATTTATCTTTCTGAGCTCGGCTTATCTCACTTTACATGATCTCCAGTTCCATCCATTTGCCTGCAAATGCCGTAACCTTATCCTTGTTCCTGGCTGAATAGTACCTCACTGTATCTATGTTCCACACTTTCCTTATCCATTGATGGGTTGTTGGGCACTGAGGCTGGGTCCATAGCTTGGTCACTGTGAACGTGGGTGTGCAGGTGACTCTTTACAGTTGGACCATCAAAGAATCTCTAACAGACTGGAGATTCAAAACCAGGAACAATGCCCAAACCACACCTTGGTTGTCACTCCAGTCATGATACCAACATCAAAAGATGCTGAAAGAAAGCCACCTATTTTAAAGACCTTGTGTATTTCACAAACTCTTTTATATCAGGATTCAGATTAAATTCCTATCTGACTATAGTTCCAGAACAAAAACCTTGTAAATAACTTCATGTTCTTTGCCAATATAAAATGAAATTTGTTACTCTGTTTTTGCCTTAACTTCCAGAGAGCTATGATGCAGATGCCTGGTCCGGTGCTAATTCCTGCTCACTGTGGTGTCTGAGAACCTGCAGCCTCCGAGTGTCCTGAGGTAAAGGTGCTCACTTACGTGTAAACGCTTGCGTCGTGTCGAGGTGAGAGGCAATAGTTTTAATTCTATTTTTATTAGCGTAAACGGGGAGGTGCACTGTGACATTTACTCATGTGCTTACGATGTGCCCTCATTCTCCTTCCTGTCTTAGAACCATCACAGTAAGTGCCATCGTCCCATTTTCTTACAAAATACATCCACCTGTGCCCCCCACTGGTACCCACCTCCAGACAGGGCCTGCTTTGCCTTCCCATCCTTCACCTAAGTGTATGTTGATGGTCCAAGGGGGTTTCCCTGGTATTTCAGATATGTTTATATGGCACTTTAATCAGATCAACCTCCATTACTCACTCTTTCTCCATCGCCCTGGTCCCCTATTATTCAGCAGCTCACAGTGCATTGTGTCGTGTTGTCTTCACACACAGACGCCGTGCTTCAATATTTTCACTCTCTTGCCCTCTCCTGCCTCCATGGCCCCTCAGGCAGCCACAATACAATCTCGTTCTCTCTTCCATGTCATGTATGTATTTCTGAGTATATTTATCTTATATGGCTTCCACATATGAGGGAGAACATGCAGCTTTTGGCCTTCTGAGCCTGGCTTACTTTGCTTAACATGGTGATCTCCAGTTCCATCCATTTACCTGCAAACAACATCATTTCACTCGTCTTTATGGCTCAATAATACTCCATTAGATACAATTTTTTTTAAATGGTAAAAACCAAACATGTATTCAGTACAGAAATTTGGAAAATGTAGCAAAGTACAAGATAAAAAAACCAATAATTTCTGATCCCAGGATAAGTACTGCTCTCTCACTACATCTTCTTCAGTGTTTTTCCCATGTCTGTCAGTGACTGTATGTTTGCTACCTATGCATATCACTAAGTAGTCACTTAATTAGGATCACACCATTCGTGTTATTTAATAACCAGTGTCTTTTTACTCAACAGTATATCAAAGGCATTTCTGAACTCAGGAGCAGTTCTTACAAAACATGATTGTTCTTGGCCGCATAGCATTCCACTGTAATTAAAAATATTCATTTTTGTTTTATTTAGTCTAGGTAGATTTTATATTATATATTCCCATTATTTTTTGATTATAATTAAATCTGAAATAATCAACCTTATAATTTTGTGCTTATTCTAGAAACAGGCTTACTGTATGAAAGGGTGTGAATAATTATAACACACATATAATGTACATTTATATTTACTTGGCAGTACTGGAGTTTGAACTCAGGACCTTGCATTTGCTAGGCAGGGGCTCTACCACTTGAGTCATGCCCCAGCCCTTTCTGCTTTAGTTATTTTTCAGGCAGGGTCTCATGTTTTTGCCTGGGGCTGGCCTTAGACTATGATTCTTCTATCTATGCCTCTCACAAAGCTGGGCCTGATTTATTGATTGAGATGGGGGTCTCACTAACTTTTTAGCTAGCCAGGCTTTGAAGTGTGATCCTCCCAGTCTCTGCCTCCTGAGTAGCTAGAATTACAGGTGTGAGCCTCAGCTGCCTATCTTTTCAAATATCTATGTTGTGTATGGCTACATATTTATGTCAACTATTTCTCTCCCCCTCTCTCTCTATATATCACTTTACTTTCCTTCCCCTGGTTACATTTATTTTTATCTTCTCATGCTGTCAATACTTAAACTCTCTACAGTGCTAGGTTGGTGAATTATAATACCCCATTATTTGTTTAAATTTATTTTTTGACTATTAATTTATTGGGCAAGTGTAATTTTATTTGTACCATTCTGTTGAGTTATCCTGTATTCTTTCTCATTGTTTCAATCTGCAACCCCAAATTCTGGCCTCAGTGTCAGAAGAGTGAGGTTCTAGTCTTGATTTTGAAACTACCTGAAACTTTGGTTAGAGGTAATTTGGGGCTTCTGGTTTCATTTTTTTTTGGAGAAATAATGTCTTGCTATGCAGTATAAGCTGGCCTGTATCTCTGGACCATGTGGATTTGACCTCTGGTCCTCCTGCCTCTGCTTCCTGAGAGCTGGGGTCACAGGCATGGGCCACCATGTCTGTGGAACCTCTGTGTTTTCAACTAGGTAATCTGAGATGTATTTTGGTATTGATATTGGTTTGGTATATTAAAAAAAACAAGCTTGATTCTGTCATTATATTGTCTATACTCCTTCCTGGCATTCTTCAGTCCAGGGGCAAAGTGTGCTCAGTGCCCATCCACTGGCACCCCTGGTGGGAGGCTACTGAAGTGGAATCACCAGTGGCGTCCATGCTGGTCCTAGGGGACAGCCACACTGGGCTTCGTTGTGTTGTATGACAACCTGCATTTTGGGGCTTAGCATTACTACATCTCACCGAGCAGCTCTTCTGGGGTTCTAGTCCCGTGATAAATGTTCCTCAAGTGGAGAATCCAGGGACTGTTTTCTAACCGTGGAAAGCTGAGTGGGTCTCACGAGTGACTTGTGAGATGACCTGCCTCTCTGAGTGTCTTGGAAAACAAAGGAAGTGGTGTGCAGCCAAACTCCTCATTACGGAAGGCAGCCACTGTCGCGGGTCTGCTTGATCTGTGGTGTCTCCATGGTCGTTAGGAAGAGTGGCGTGTGCCATGTGAGGTAACTCTCTGCAAGAGACTTGGTGTCCAGTCATGACTGCTGTTCTGCATTCTGGTGGCTGTGGCTTCAGGGCTCTGTCATTAGTACTTTGACAGGCTGTCGTCACATAGACTGACATGGAGACTTTCTCTGAGTACCAGAAATTGTGTGAGAGCCTCAGGCCCCCGCCTTCACACACCCTGGTATCAGTGACGAGCAGGTGTGAAAGTGTGTCACCAGTATGAGACAAAATGACCCTTTGATCATGAACAATTCCTTCTTGGCAGTACTGGGATTTGAACTCAGGGCCACATGCTTGCTAGAATGTGCTGAGCTACATCCCAGCCATATGAAGTAGTTTTAATTCAACACATAGAGTGTGAGTAATTTGAAGGATGGCCGGCTTACTCACTACTCATTCCCGTTTGTACCTGGGAAGCAGCACTGCTGATAGGATCTCTGAGCAAAAGACCCAGAAAGCACAGGGCACGAAACCCACGGCCTTTCCAGCATGTGCGAGTCCATCTCCTGGCTTCTTAGTAATGTGAGCCTGTTCTAGTGTGTGGCCTTTCATCTTAACTGTGGTTTCTTCTTCCTTAACTGAACTCTGTCAACGGAGTTGCCACTTAGCTTGCTCCTGTCAAAAGAGGAAAGTATTTTTTAGTGTATAAACAGTCCACATATTCCATTTTTTACAGGTGCTTTTAAAAAAAGACACTTTTGTGACCCGATAAGTTTATGGCAAAGATTATAGGATCTAGTGAAATTAAGTACTTATTTGATTTTGAGGACAATTCTTTGTGTATTTTGAACATTTGGGCAAGTGATTTTTCTATTTAAGCTTTACATAACAAGTGGTTGGAAAGTTCATAGTTTTGGTCAAAGCAGACAGCAGACATAAGGTTTAGAGGTTACTTGTGGAGTAACATTTCATGGGTGAAGCTGTGGGGACGCCATCAGAGCACTTGGACCAGTAGGTGGCCCTCTTACCTTTGTGCTCATACACAGATGTCTGGGCTGGTGGGGAGCACCCTCTCCTGTAGCTTGGTCTCAGAAACTGTTGAGGGTTGCATTTCCCTATTTTTATTCAACACAGTTTTATAACAAAGCAATAAAGTTGTTTTTGCTGTTACGGAGAAAAGTGGGTGATGGACAAAACCATTCTATAGATAGATTCAATGATTTGTTAGCACGTGACATGAAGGACCACATGGACAAAAAATGCTTTTCCTGCAAATTCAAGTTCTAAATTGTATCAGCCTCTTATTATCTGCATTATTTATAAACTGTGAATCTTAATCTGATCAATCCAGCTGGAGGGACAATAGAAGAACAATACCCCTGTCTTCCTTTGTTTTTGGGATGTCGTAATATCTTGGGACAAGAATTTTAGTGCTACAAGGAACCTTAGAGGTCATTTGATGATCATGCAAACTTTTCTCTTTTCTATTAGCATATGTTAATTTACAAAGGGGATTCATTGTGATACTCCATATGAAATGCAGACTTTTAGATGTGGAACCAAAGGCAGACAAAAGTTAAATAATTTGGGTTATCTGATGGTAGGGATGCGTGCTTTCAATGAAGATAGAAAATGGGATTCATTGTCTTTATTTTTTATTTTTATTTTTGGAAAGAGTAGTGATTTAATATGTGATTGAAAATTTTAATGTAGAAATTCATTACTGTAATTTATTTTATTTTATTTTTATTATTCATTTATTCACATGTGCATACATTGTTTGGGTCATTTCTCCCCCTCCCCCTGTCTCCCACCCTCTCCCCCTACCCCCCTCACTTCCAGGCAGAACCTGTTCTGCAGTGTTTAGAAGCAAGCTGGAACACCAGCTTTCTGTGCCTCTCTGTTCTCTCGGATGGCCTGGAAGTCAAGGTCACTGATCGGTGGAAACTGATGCCTTTGAAATGAAAATTTCTGAACAAAGCAGCTAAGATTCTAGCAATGTACCTCAAATATATCTAAGTGTCTAAATCAGGCACAACAGGTGTGGATGGAACAACCTCTTCCCATAGCAGTTCGTAATTTAACAAGGGATGCATACGGCTTTCTTCAAATTTAATGTAATCGTTGAGAGTGACAGGTTGCAGGTATAAAATGTCAGAGCCCTGAACTGGCTAGCTGAGCTTACCTTATGAGTGGCTGATTTATTTGCAGAGCCAGGGAGCCTTCCTACAAGTATGGGATGATCAGAGAAGGGTGTCTGCGCAGCCCAAAGCAAGTGAGGTTATAAGAAACACTTCCTGCCGCAGTAAAGAACACCTAGATTTTCAGGATGGCACTAAGATAACAGAGTGTTTCTTTTCTTTACTGTTATGGATCAAATGAAATATGGATTATTTCATTTATCTGGCTAACAGGACATCCAAACTCATGCTTTTTAAAAATTTTATTTTTATAGGAGACGTTTTCTACCTCACTTAGAATGGCACTGGAATTGGAACAGGGTCTCTGTTCTCCGTCCTGGTTGACAGCTGCTGAGATATGTGGCGTTTATCAGTGTGTGGGCCTTTTGAAGGTGGCTCACCATTACTATTCACTTCCTCCATGGGGTGTCAATCTGAGCCCCCAAGCTATGCAGGGTTCTAGACATTCCCATAGAAGCTCTGATGCTTCCTTGGTGCTGTGGGGAACAGTGTGTCTTCTCCACCCTTCTACCATCACCCCACTTCCAACCTCTAGAAACCCAACTCTCTTTAGAGCCTAGTGTGGTTAAACCTGCCAGGATTTTGAACTTTAGAATCATAGAACTTAACTCACTTCAATGAGTCTAAAATAAAAAAATGATTGCTTTTCTTCCAGGAAAATTAGAACACAACAGAATGAGAACAGAGAAAAACAAACAAACAAACCTTTTCTTCTTTTAGTCAATGAGTTTTCAGCAAGAAGGAGAAGACAAATGTTAATTTCTCAATAATATGATCTCTCTCATATGACTACACTTTATTCTAGCCATAAATTTTTAGGATGGGTAGCAATATGGGAAGAGGCTAAAGAAAAATTCAGAACCATAGAGGCTGCTGGTTCTGGTTGTTTATGTTAACCAGGTCCCTGAGCTCCTGCTGGGTGAAAAATAGGTTGAGTTTAAGTAGAATGACTGCAGGGTACTGAGGCTGGAGTGTGTGGGGGAAATAAAGAGTACTTGTTCCCAGTGGAGTGGGACTTTCCTGCTCCAGTGTTTATTGCTGCTCAAAGTTTTATTGCAAACTTGCTATCTTATCTTCTCAGAACCCCTTCGCTTGCTATAAAATAGAATTCACACTTACTGCCTACTTACTCCTTAGGGATCCTTGAGAATTCCCTGGGTTAATTTAGGGTAGGTGCTTTGTTCTAGTCAATGATAATACTAATGAGGACTATTAAGACAGCATCCAGACAGCCAAACATTGCCCTATGTCCTTTTTTTCTCAGTGTGACTCCTAGGCAAGTATTTGCAATGAACGGAAACTCCTGGAAAACCTTCCTTTGAGGCACACGGGTCAGGTTTGTGAAGCAGGGGAAGACATCATTTCTGGTATGCGCTTTACTTTCCTGAATGTGGAGATCATGGTCTGTGGGGAGCAGGTTGTGCGTCTTTCTGCCCGTCACTGCGCTGGAGACATCATGGTGGCAGCCTGAAGTCAGCCACCGTGGGAGAATTGACGATGAAGTGTAGGACCACAGATGACAGCTGGCGGGTAGACTTTTACCAGCACCCTACTGCCTAGGAGTCACAATTAAACTAGCTGATTGACTAATTTACTTTCAAAAAAAAATGTCTCTAAAGACCTAAAGATTTTTCATTTTTAACTTCCTGTGAAAAGAGTGTGAAAAGAGGGGGGTGGAGAGAGGGAGTGGGAGGAGAAATATTGACTGGGGATTCATAGTTGGGATGATTACTCATTCCCTCCTCTTAAACATACATTAGTAATGATTTAAAATGCTGCTACTACCCTTGTTAATGAAACTTAATTGCCTGCGTGACAGTGATGACATATTCACAAGCATGTAGCAGGTTTGTTCTCAAAAGAAAACCCTAAGAAAACAAGCAAGAAAATCTTTTGAGGCAGTGTTTGAAGAAGGTGTATGGGAGATAATAAGGGCCACCACTGTATTCTAGCTCCACTAATATTTGTAGGATGAGCAGTTTGTATTTAATGCTCAGTGATTTCTATTCCCTAGCTCTGTTAGAGGTAAGTCCTGTTAAAGCTAAATTACTTTGACAATTATCACAGATTTTAAGGGACACAGTGCCAGGCCTCAAGGAAGCGAGGAATTAAATTAAACAATGAAGGAATGAATGAATGAATACAAAGTTTGCTGTTGAAGAAAAGCCTTCCTCTTCCCCCAAATCATCCACTTTATAAACAACTATGAAATAACCCATGCTTGGTTCAGTATCATTATATTGTCATTCAGTGTATTCTTACTTTCATCACGGCCATGGTGAAAGGCAAAGGAACGATTTTCTGTAGAGTCCTATCTATTATAGTTTTGAAGCAGGATTGCTGCTGTTTAAGCTGAGGATTCTGTTAAGCTTCCAGGAAGCTTAGGACTCTCATTTTATTCCTTGAAAAACAACTTAAGGGAACTTAAGCAAAATGGTGGGGATGATAGGAGTCCTTTTCTATACATGGAGGACTGTGTCATTACTAATGTTCATACTTTAAGGTCTTTCAGCCACGTAGCTGTGGACTCACCAAGAAATGCCTCCCAAATCTTCAAAAAGTCTGTCGAACCACAGGTAAATGGCTACCTTGGGTGTCAGAATCAGAGAGGGAGCTAGCTATTGCCCTGCACGTTCAACATAGCCTCTGTGTTTGTGCCTAAGTCATGCTTTCCTTCCCCTGGTGAGAGATGGCCTGGCTAGAGAGTAGCAAATTTATTATAAAATTTCTATTTCATAGCCTTCTATTGTTGTGTAGGAACCTCAGAATGGCTATCCCCCAATTTCTTATGTGTTAATTAGCAGGAAATTGTGGCTGTTTGGGGGCAAGAGACACAGGAATGCCTGGATTTTCCTTTGAGCCTGAGCACATCAGAACTTAGGCCCAGTTTCCTCAAATTAATGCGACCCTCAGATTTCATCTCACTAACCCAATATAATATAAGAAAAATGCTCAGAGTTTTTGGGACACTGCAAGCATAATGCTTTGAATTTCTGAATTTGGCCATTTGTAAGTTAAGACATTCAAGTTTAGTCATTTTATTTTCATGTGCTGGAGTTTATTTGTGTAGGTAATTATTTAATAGACATTTCTTGAGATCAAATATATGTATATGAAATGAAGAAGAATTTAAAATAATAAAGTAGCTAGAAGTAATAATACCTAATTTTGCCTATCTACTTTTCCTGTGCCAAGAACTGTGACAAAAGGGCTTTTAAGAGATTAGTAACTAGGAGCCAGGCACCAGTGGCTCATGCCTGTAATCCTAGCTACTCACGAGGCAAAGATCAGGAGGATCACAGTTCAAAGCCAGCCCAAAAAAGGGAGAGAGATTAGTAACTAGGAAAATCAAAGGTCACACAGCATGTGAATTTCCAAGTCAGGGTAGGAGCACAGTTGGTCTGAGACTATGGGTTTCACCCCCACCATCTAGCTATCACATCACCCAAATAAGTGTGAACCTATACCAAGAGGGGACCACAAGGAACACTTCTTGAAAGACACACATTGGGAACCAAATCTTGAAATATGGTTCCATGGCTTGAAGCCATAGGGGATGTTCACAACTTGGAACTACACAGATTAACAAATTTGAAAACCATTTAGAATCGTGGAAGGAGCAAATGCCACATGTACTAACTTAAATTTACAGGTCAAGTTCTTAGCCACCAATTTCTGTTTCCTTCAGGTCTCCAGTCCATCAAAACACCATTAACAGAATTTTCATGAACTACCATTTTAGCTCGAATACCTTCCACCCATCACCTTCTCAAACTTTGGTTCCAGTTCATATTTGATGGCCTCTTTTGCTGGGGGACAAATGGACACCTTCATGTGGGCTGCCTGTCCTTATTATGTCTGGATTCTCATGGGCACTTCTGGATATTGGTTGAATTAATTCTAATAATGATTGCCTTGGTTTTACTTTCTGTTCTCTTATTTTCAAAGTCACATTTTTATTAATCATGCTTTTTTATTCCAAACCTCTCTACCCTTCCCCTTGCAAAGTAAAAAATATATAGTATTGAGCTGGATAAGCTCGGTAGGCTGGTAAAAGGCATTACTGCCAACTGTTGCAAGACTTGTGGTGGATTCAGTTCTAAGACAGGTGATTGAACCTCTTAAAGATAAAACAGTTCAACATGGACAGACGGCTTCCTGATTCTCACTTGTGTTTAAACAGGTGTGTGGGAAAATTGTTTTGTCAAGGGCTGCCATATAGAATCTGTGATTTTTGATTCTGAAAGAGTGAAAAGGACTGTGGGTAGAAGTGGTCAGGAATGAGTGAGCTGCCTCTTTATGCTGGGTTATTATGGTTCTTTTTTGACTACACTCATGCCTTTCCCAGAGGGACATTGTCACATTATTTGTACAAGTGCTTCCTCTTTGTAACTTCGCCAGAACTGTGTTCTGTGAATTCTGCTTACATATTTAAGATTTCCTGTGTCGCCACAAGCAAACATCATTGATGACCTCACCAATGCCATTGTGATAAACGTGGATGTCACTGCTTCTCTTATAGCTCGTTCTCCATGAGAACTGGGATCTCTGTCCTGCATTTCCACATCGTGCATTGACCATATACTTGGTGGATGGTGTATTTTGTGAATTGTTAATGTTCTGTACTTTCAATCTCCTTTGGGCAGAGCACAAATGTTTGATATTCCATGTCTTTGGATTTGCTCCTTGGCAAGAAAAATTCTAACTGCCCAGTAATGAGAAGCATTACCTACGGACAGTTCCCACGTGTGCCATCTCTGCCTCACTGCTGTTTTGGGAAGAGTTATTTCCCTTCTCTGGGTTTCTGTAAAGTGAAGATGCCCCGTGAGGGTATCTGTAATGCTGTCTTTTCTTGTACAGTTGTCGTTCTTTTCTTTCTCACAGTGATTCTCTTCAGTTCCAAGCTGCCTGTCTTTTACTTTCCTCAGGGAAATAGTTTCTGACTTAGATCAAACTCATCTGATGGTCCCCTAAGATTGGATATTGATTTTCTTATTGATTAGGGTTCCCAAATAACTATTTCACCTTGACCTCTGGGCTAAATGCTTTTAACTTGGCATTTTTAACTACCTGTTTCATCCTGGTGTAGCTCATGTGTATCTAACCTATCACAGAAATTTCTTTGAGAAACATCTCTTACATTTCACTCCACTGTTAACACTTCCTTTTATTCTGTTTGCCACGATCCTTCTTTAAATAGTAAGTGAAACATGAACTTTCTCTACTGCTGAATATTTAATATGCAAATATATACTTCCTTTGTGTGTGTGTGTGTGTGTGAGGATGGGGATGAGGGTGGAGTAGAGTATGAGAGAAAAAAATCCAGCATACTCCAGTTATAATTTGAATTTCAAATAAAGAATGTGTTGCTTTTTGAAAAAAGTGTAAGTATACCCCAAACATTGCATGGAATATACTTATACTAAAAAAGCTTAATTTTCTGAAGTCAAAATTAAAGTAGGTGTGCTGTAGTTTTATTCATTAGATCTGAGCTGCTTCAGAGTCTCATGGGGAGGAAGGACTTCTGGACCCCAGACATTCAGGGACAGAAGATGCTATCTGCACACAGCAAAGGCACATCTTGTGTGTTTAAAGGGCACATGTTGAGTAGACACAGCTTCGTTGCCTTCTAAATGTCTCTATCCAAGCTTTAGGGTTACATACTCTGATGTGACGCTTCTCATCCTTTGCTGGTCCTCAAACCATTTGGAGAAATTTTAAAAAATAAAGATGCCCCAGTTCCACCCTGGACAGACAGAATCAGTCTCCGGGATATGAGAACTGGATATAAAAAAATACTTCGGAGACAATTCTAAACAGTGTCATCATGGGGAACCATAGAGCCTCCCCTGGTGGCTGTGACTGATGGTTGCCAGCAAGGATGCACAGCCACACCACAGCAAAGGGAAAAGGGAAGATGTGGCTATGTTGAGGCTGGCTGTCATACCATAACCAGCCTTAGGATGAAGTTAAAACTTCAGACAATGGGGCAGAGAAAGTGACACCTTCAAACCATAGAGTCCATTAACCCTGAGCTCCTTCCTGCCTGTGGGCTTCATGTGATGTGAGGAAGTCAATTTCAGAGTTGAAGAAACTGGGATCAGAGCGATGAAATGAGTCATGGAAGAAATTAAAGCCTGCCTCACTGGTCAGTGTTCTCTCCTGCACTCTGCAAAAATACTTCTGGAGAAATTGATGACTATGAAAGGGATGAGAAAACAGTACCCTTTCCCCAAGAAAGTCTTAATCTCTTTGAGGAAGATAAAACATAGTTCTTGGAAACCTTATCAATAATCATTGTGACAATTGAACCCTGAGAGCATCTTAGAGTTTACAAAGGACTTTTTTTTTTTCTTTTTCCTGGCGATACTGGGGATTGAACGCAGGGCCTCATAATTGCTAGGCAGGCGCTCTACTGCCTGAGCCACTCTACCAGCTACAAAGGACTTTGACATCCCTGATTTCTAGGTTCTCAAGAAATTCTTAGGTAGGATATTGATATTAGTCTTACTTTGTAATTGAGGAGATTGAGGTTTAGAAAGGATTTATTATTGGCCCAAGATGATCCAGCTGGATACACAGCTAAGAGTCAAACCTGGATACAGACTGAAAGTCCAGAGACCATTTTGCTCTACCTTTCACTGTGAATGGTCTTTCTGTTCTGAAATTCTACCGTTTCCTCCTTACCTGGATGGAGGGACCTGAGGGCCAGACTGTATTATCTTCAGGAGCAATAGATACTTGGCCCAGGTGTCAGTCTTACCTCTATGGAGACTTGAAGGTTTTTGTTCTTATGTGTAAATGTGGATGAAATTCCTGAAATTGGTGAGATCAAGGGAGGAATGTTAGAAGCTAAAGATTCTCCACAAGATTTAATCTGGGGTGGAATGACTAAGGATTATTCAGCAACAGAAATTGTGGGGAACAGTAAGCACACTCTCATTCCAACATTTTTTTATTGACTGATCTTATGTACTTTTATTGCTTCTTTTTCGTGATGTACACAGAATGTGCAGGAGTTCCCATCCTCTGTGTTCTGGGGTTTTCTATTCTTTCCCCACAGTCTGCTGAGCTCTAGGTAAACCAGTTATCTCCTTCTATAAACTTACTACTTCTGCAAAAATTTCCCCATAAACTTCCCACCGGATAAAAAGAATCTTGCCCTGTTATTGCTCAGAATTCTGCACAGATTGTAAACCTATTAAATAGCACAGCTGTACAAACATTCCGACTCTAATTTGTGAGGTTGAGCTCATGAACACATTTTCATTGTCTTTCTCCATATGGAATTTCATTGTTTTTAAAAGTTTATGTAAGATGCAGTATTCTTTATCTAAATTTAAGCTGTATTTGAAATGTTGAAATGAATTTTTGGAGGGTAAAATATTTTTAGAAGAAAATTTACTGAGAATAAGTCATAGTCTTTGGGAACAGAAATGACAGAATTTCTTAGACAGTGTCAGTATCGGCTTCCACTTCACTGTCCCTCTGCATTTACTAATGGGACCACTGCTTGGGACAGTGTCTAGTTTGGTCACCTCAAGACACTGTGTACAAGGTACAGTCAATGCAATGAGCTTTTGTGAGTGCTGGTTTAAAGCACATCACACTAGTTGTGCTGCTTAGTCTTTAAAATAACCTCATGGTGTGCTTTCCAGGTAAGGTTACAAAGGTGTAAGAGCTGAGAAAATTGCCCTTTGTTTTCTAGCAAGCCAGTGGTTAAGCACAGGAATTTTGACTCAAGACCCATGTTAACCATGATGCTTTATAACTAATCATTCATTTTATGGGTTTTCCTTTAAGTGATCTCTTTCTTCCTAGGACTACTAACTGGTTGACTAACTAACTGGTCCACTAGTCTTCAAATGACAGTGGCACAGTTTTCTGTATCTCATCACCAGAAGGCAGACCAGGAGAAATCACTTCCTGGAAAAAAATAAAGAGCGCTCTTTAAAACAAGTGGACAGAATTCCCTGTTAACTCCTTTTTCTTTCATTCTTGGTTGTTGAGACACTTTGACTTTGCATATCAGTGGAAAACAGAACCATCAGTTGGAGATTCCATGTTCTGGACTTTCAACTTTCCTCACCCTGCTAGAAAATAGTTCTCTGAATCTCAGACACATTTCTTCTTTCTTCTTCCCATTCATGTTTGCAACTCTGTCAGAAAGGACAAACTCAAATGAACTGCTCCAATTGGCAGCTCAGGTGCTCTGTTGTGTCAGGAGGCTGGCTTTGCTCCTTCCTAGATGACGAGTCTTGGATTAGTGATGGCTGACAGTGACAGAAGCATACTTCCCTAATCTTTACATCCCTTTGCATAACTTTTCCCATAGCATATTTTAGGGATGGCAGACACAAAATGACAAAGCCAAAAAGTTGGAGAGCCGAGAACTCTTCTAGTTGCTTCTGCCTCATCTAAATTATCCTTTAACTCTTGCAGATGCCAAACAAGCAAAAAACAAAACAAAAAAAACCCCTCCCCCACTAAACCAGAACACAAATGACCACAGCAAACCCGCAGTACTTGGAAGTGTTCTGGTTCCTTTAGAACTTGTCATTTGTGTGACAGGTTGCACATTCTTCTTCCAATATGCTTGGGACCAGAAGTGTTTCTGATTTTTTTTTTCAGTGCTGAGAATTGAACCCAGGGCCTCACACCTGAGATTCTGGATTTTTGTTCCTGAATATTTGCACATACATAAGGTGATATCTTGGACGGGGTCCTTGTCTGAACACAAAATTCATCCTTTGGAGACAGGATCTTGCTTTGTAGTTGAGGTTTTTGGCTTCTAATTTGGGATCTGTTAGCCTCAGAGGCCTTCTGAATGCTGGGATTGCAGATGTACACTAACAACTGGCTACAAATTCATTCATGTTTCACATACACCTTGTACACAGCCTGAAAGTGACTTTTTATTTTTTGGCAGGACTGGGGATTGAACCAAAGGTCTGGAGGGCTTGGCTAGGCAAGCACTCTTCCATTTAAGCCAAACCCTCAGCCCTTAAAATTTTTTACTTTGTTTTTGAGATAGGATCTTCCTAACTTTTTGCCCAGACTGACCTCAGACTGTGATCTGCTTGCCTCCTTCTCCCATGTAGCTGGGATTACAGGCATGTACCACCACACTGGCCCTGAAAGTGACTTTATACAATATTTTTAGTGTGCCCACATTTAGACTGTGACTTGTTACATGATGTCAGATGTGGACTTTTCTATTTGTGGTTTCATTCAAAAGTTTTTGAATTTTAGAGCTTTTTGGATTTCAGATTAGGGATGTGCAACCTGTGTATTTATTAGAGAATGTACCAAATATCTGACTTGCTCTGTTCTGAGGGGCTGGGTGACTCCTGCTTTGGCTTCTGTTGAGCTCTGTTGATCAGTCTTACTAGGGATGATAGAGACTTAAGAAATCAAAGTCACCAGCAAGACTGGAAAAAGAATGCTTAGGAAATAGGGATGTTTGTGCACAAATTTGTACCTTAGTCACTGTTGCCTCCACTGAGGTGGTTTTTGGCAAAATTATGACTTGAACTCAGGGCAGATACTCCACCACTTGAGGCACACCCGAACCCTGAACTGTTACTCTGGCAATTCTTGGAAGAATGCTGGCAAAACAGTCATACGACATGTGACACAGCCTTGATGGTAGAAATGTGTCAAAGATGTGCCTTCCTTCATGACTCAGGGCCACATTAGGGGAGTCCCAGGTGAGAAATTCCCATTTAGCTCTATGTGATCAGAAAAGTTCCACTTTCTCTGAGGATTTGATTCCTCTGTTTCCCATTTTTAATCACAAAAATCAACTAATTTTTTTTCTCTTTGATACCTGAGAGGGAAAAAACAATTATGTAAACACAATTATAGATTCACCTGTGATCTGAATACTGGCTTTACTTTCTCCCAACACCTGCCTTCAGTGTTCCCAGAACTGTACTACTAACATCTTATTATTTCACAATATGCATGTCTTTTTTATGCTTGAAACACTGTAAGACTTGGTTAGGGTATAAAACAATGTATACGTCTAATTTGCTATAAGAAGAACTGTAGGGTGAGGAATAGGTTCTATATTTTATTTGAGAGAAACTTTTGACCGGATTTCATTTATAAAAGGAATCCATCTTTTTTTTTTTTCTATCAGGGAAGAAAACCTTTTCCACTAGCCATTAAGGTTTAATTATTGGGGTTCTGTGAATTAGACTGACAAAAGATAGAATAATAGGAGAAAAGATATAGTTTTGCTTGTGTACACATGTGAGAGTTTGCAGAAAGATGTGACTGAAGCAAATGGTTAGAACTGGGGACTTAAATACTAACTTAATGGGGAAAGGGAGAGTGGCTGTTATTGGGTAATCAGTGATTTTAGGGTCAGATGGGAAGTAGTACAGTTCTGTGACAGTGTCAGTTGAAGTGACTTCTCATCTGTTTATAGGAATTGATCTTCCCTACTATAGTAATCCTGGGGGGGGGTTGCTTTATGATGGTGGAATTCTTTAGGACCTGCGTTTGCCAGAGAAGGAAAGTTTGGGGAAAACCCTTGTTATTCTGGCTCCTTTCATTTTCAAAGAATACTGCTCTCAGGAGGTGAAGTGGGCCTGGTGGACCATTGGACATTGCAGAGCTTGTTTGTGGTTTGGGATGAGCACCAGGTATGAGCTTCTCCAACTGTTAGTCAAATCAGAAATGCAAGGCTTAGAGTGGTATCTGCAACTGTGGCTTGCCTGCGTGCTGCTCTCAGCCTGTAGCTGGCGTTATTTATGCAGATCTCTGGGGTGAGCTAGCACTCAACTGAGGCCAATAGGAAAAGGGGACCAGGAACTAGAGAAAAGGTTAGATCAAAAAGAATTAACCTAGAAGGTAACACCCACGCACAGGAAATCAATGTGAGTCAATGCCCTGTATAGCTATCCTTATCTCAACCAGCAAAACCCCTTGTTCCTTCCTATTACTGCTTATACTCTCTCTACAACAAAATTAGAGATAAGGGCAAAATAGTTTCTGCTGGGTATTGGGGGGGGGAGAGGGAGGGGGCGGAGTGGGTGGTAAGGGAGGGGGTGGGGGCAGGGGGGAGAAATGAACCAAGCCTTGTATGCACATATGAATAATAAAAGAAAAATGAAAAAAAAAAAAAGGAAATGCAAGGCTGCTGGTGGCATTGTATCTAGCCCTGGTTACATTTCCAGAGTGCACACGGACGTTCTCATTTCTTCTCGCTCTTTGTTTCTTTAACTCCAACACATCACGCAAGCCTTCAGGACCAGTGTTTTGTGACCTCTCATTTCCTGTGTATGCTTTTAATCATAAAGGCATTCTCTCTTCTTTTTTTCTTTCCCTTTCTTATCCTCCTTTTCTTTTTTCCTCCTTTCCTTCCCTCCCCTCCCCTGCCACCCCCTCCCTTTCCCTTCCCTTCCCCTTCCCCTCTTCTCCTTTCTCTCTTCCCTTCCCTTCCTTTTTGTTTTTTGAGACAAGTTCTCCCTATACGTACCTCACAATGTTTCTGCATCATCAGCATCCCCAGTGCAGGATTACAGGTATGCACCACCACACCCGGCTCTCTTTTGCTCATTTTGTGTCAACAGACATTTCTTTTTGAATAAAAACTAATGCTAAACACTTCTTCCACCAGAACAGAGTGAGCAATTTTACTCAAGAATCACATCAGAAGGAACCCTTTTCTGGTCAAATTTGGCACATAGGCTCCTTATTACTTTATTCTAGGCAAAGTTAGAGAGTTAAGTACTAAAGTAGACATAAGTTAATTGAAAAAGAATTTACTCAACCAGCTGCCCCATCCCTGCCCTTTTTTTTGGTGGTGCTGGGCATTGAAGACAGGGCCTCATGCATGCTAGGCAAGTGCTCTACCATTGATCCAGGTCCTCAGCCCTAGATACATGTTTTTCAAGGGCTGGGGATGTAGATCAGTGATAGAGCACTTGCATGAGGTCCTGTGTTCAAGCTCTGTTACTGCAAAAACACCCTCCCCCCTTCTGCTGCCATAACTACATATCTTATAAAAGCCTTTTGTATTATCAAGTCCAAATTACACTCTGGTCTACCTCTTTATGTCTCAACTATTACCCTCTTTGGTTTTTCTTTCCTTCTCCCTCTCTCCCCTTCCTTCCTTCCTTCCTTCCTTCCTTCCTTCCTTCCTTCCTTCCTTCCTTCCTTCCTTCCTTCCTTCCTTCCTTCCTTCCTTCCCTCCCTCCCTCTCTTCCTGTCTGCCTTCCTTCCTCCCTTCTTTTTCTTTCTCTTCCTCCCTCCCTTCCTATTTCTCTTTCTTTCTCTTTCCTTCCCTCCTCCCTCTCTCTTTCACTCCCTCCCTCCCTTCCTTTTTTCTCCCCAAAACAATTCTCATTTGCACCTCCACTGTCCTTAGAATAAACCCTAACTTCTCAACATGGGCAAATGTGAGTTGACCACAAACCTCATTTCTGACCTTGCTCCTCCACCATCCCTTGCTTGTCATCCCCCCAGGATGGCTGCCATCCATCCTGTAAGCTGGTTCTCGCCCAAGATCCTTCTTCACCCTTCCCTCACCTGAGCTGTCTGTGTGGCCTTCCTAGAGTACTGTCTTCCCAGGAAAGCCCTCAAAGTCACCTCTGCCACCTGATCCACATTCTCTTATTTTACCTCGTTTAGTTTCTCCATGTCACAAACACTATCCAGAGTTAACTTCTTTATTGTCTATCGCCTCTATCTTACAGAATGTATACCAAGTAAAATTAAGACATCATCTCTCTTGTCCTCTGATGGGATATTATGCTCCCTAATACGTTTTGATTGGCTTTTTTTTTGTGGTACCAGGACTTGAACTCAGGGCCTTCACCTTGAGCCACTCCACCAGCCCTATTTTTGTGAAGGGTTTTTCGAGACAGGGTCTCTCAACTATTTGCTTCTTGAATAGCTGGGATTACAGGCGTGACCACCTGTGCCTGGCCTGATTGATTATTTGTAGAGTGAATCATATCAAACAGAAAAAAGTGACACTGCTTTCTAAATAGTTACAGTCTGATAAATTTTCCAACAAAATAATAACTTTATGGAACAGATGTGGCAAATTGGTTTTGTATTTGTTTTATGTGAATATTTTGGATACAATTGTACTCAAAGGTTTAGCCTTTCATTTATGCATAATTTTGGAACAAGTGTAATCTCATAGAAGTGCAGTAGTAGGGTCATTTTTTCTGAGGCAGTTGGTAGTGTGTTGCTAACTCCCGAAGACTTTCGTGTGTATTTCTGACTGACCAAGGACATTCTTTGACACAAACACTTTGAGCCACCAAATCAGAGAATTTACATGGATATTACTCAGTTCATTCTTCAGAAACCATAAAAGTTTCTTCAGTTGTCTCAACAGTGTCACTTATAGCAAAAGGATCCAGTAGAACGACTCATGGTATTTAGTTGTCATGTATCTTTACATCCTTCACTTTAGTGTGGTTCTTTACTCTTACCTTGATTTTCACGACCTCAACACTTTTGAAAAGAAAAAACTAAATATTCTGAAATATGTCTGTTAATTTGTCATATCAGTATTAGATCTGATAGTGAGTCTGGTGGGACCATGACAGAGGGATGATAAGTAAGTTCTCATTGTATCCTGTCATGTCACACAAGATGGTGACTTCTCTCCAAGCTAATCTATTTGTGTATTATGTATATTTATTATACAAATATATAATGCAAATGTACTTATTGATTTGTCATATCATATTCTATGTTTTATTGACGTATGAGGTAGTTGTATAAAAATAGGATTAACTTTATGATTTGGCAGTGGGCGATAAAGGACATTTAGCAATTTCAGTCTTTCCCAATAAAAATCAATGTCAAATCACCTTATCACTGGTGAATACTGAGAGGGAAGACAGTGTTTGAGCAGCCAGAAACGAAGTGCCCACAAAAATGGGAACATGAAGATTGTCTGATAACTGCATAGCACTTCCAGATCAATCTTAATGTTTTCATAAACCTAGATGAGTGTGAATTGATACTGAAAATATTAAGGTCACTTTTAATATCAGTAAAAGTGAGAAAATATGGTGCAGACTGAATATTCAGAAGCAGGGACAGGCATCAGAACAGAGCTAGGACTGCTGTGCACAGAGGAAACCAGAGTGCTGTGGCTGCTGTCCAGCAACGTGAAGGGCAGCTCAGTGGCCAAGGCCAGGTGAAAGAAAACACCTCACCCGTAAAATGCCTATTCTGGAGTTGAGCGTGGAGCAAGATTCCCAGCTGGCCCGTTGACATGATTAAAAATGAATTTAAAATCAAAACATTGTATCTCTTGTCACTGTTGAGACCAGGATCTAAATGCTGACTCTTTCCTGTCCTTTGCTCCAAGCTCTCCAGGAATATGCAAACACCTGAAAAGCTGATGCCTTTGCTTTTTTGAAAAAAAATTATTTTATTAGCATATAATAGTTGTACAGAGGAAAACATGATATTTACGTATGTGCTTACAATGTATCTTAGTTGGATTTACCCCCTCCATCGTTCTCCCTCTACTTCCTCTCCCCTTTCTTAGAACAATTTCAACATTCTTCCATTTTCATATATGGACACAAAATACATCCACCATACTCACCCTCAATCCCCTTTCCTCGTGCCCACCGTGTCCCACTGGTACCCACCCCTAGAAAAGATTTATTTTCCCCTCTGACCTTCATTTTTTTAAAAAGTGTACATTGATAGTCCAGGGGGTTTCTCCTTGGTACTTCAGGTGTGAATATATCATGCTTTTATCAAATTAATCCCTTCTCCTCCTTAGTTACTCATTCTCTATCACTATGCTCCCCTAATATTCAATAGCTTCCTGTACAGTGTGTTATGTTATATTCACATATAGGTGGCTTGTTTCAATATTTTTCATTGTCTAACATTTTCTTTCCTTCTCCCACTTCCCATAGCCCCCTTAAATGGACTCACTAATACAATTTTGTTCTCTCTGTCACTGTATATGCATATATATGTGTGTGTATATACATATCTCTATGTATACGTATATATATATATATATATATATATATATATATATATATATACATTTAGCTTGTAGGTCTAGCTTCCACATCTGGAGGAAAACATGTGACTTTTAATTTTTGAGCCTGGCTTTTTCTGCTCCAGTGAGAAAGGAAGTTAGTAGGAAAACCAGTATTTGCACAAGAGGAAGTTTTTAATTAATTTCCATCTCATTTTAAAAAAAGAAGCAAAATTATTTCTACAAATAGGGATATAAAGAAATATCTTAAGGATACTGACTAGTTTAATTAGGATTTACTGTTATTTCATTTTAATGATCTCAGCTGTGAAATGGATCATTAGTATTCTATTAGTATTTTATTATGGTCACATTGCTTTATAAAGTAATGCTATTAAAATTAATACTCTGGAGCATAAAGAGTAATTGATTTATTGCAGCCTTTGGTGCTTCTTGAAAGATTAAATTTGGTCAAACTCTTCTTTCACTTCTATGGCTTGAAAAAAAAAAAGAAAACAGGTGGTATGAATCTATCCTGACTCAGCCTGGATTTTCTTATTGTGGGAAAAATTAGATTTGGTTCAAATCCTTTGCTTTTAAAAGTACTTTTCTTGATCACTCGTTGTTGTAAATACTGTAAATGGACATTATTTGGAATTTTTTCACCCCGATACACGAAGATAGAGCTAAGGTGAGGCTCCCACGTTATCAAGGAGCCTAGGACTGCATCGACTCCTGTTTGCCAGTAGGCGTCGCTGTGCAAATGCTCCCAGCACAGAGGCTTTTCAAAGCTAGAGGATTCAGAGCCCTGGTCACTGTGGGTTGGCACTGGCTCTCCAGGGTGCCCTCCCCTCCTTTCTGGAGAATTCGTTCTGGAGCACTGGACAGAATTTGAACTAGGCAAAAAGTGAGTAGAATGAGATTTAGGCGGTGGCCCAAGTACACACATGTATTTTCTACTCGACCTAGAAAAGGTGAGAAGACCTGCATATGTAGTTTAGATGTACACTTGGACTTAATTTATAAGTGATAAAATGGAGGAGTGGCTTAGGTTTGCATTAGATCATTGAAATGGGAGACAGTTAAAATTATATTTGGTAATAAAATATTTTTATGGTTTCATTTTGAATGTAAAAGTGGTATTCTGGAAATTAATGAAAAATTCAACAGTGGACTCACACAAGTTATATATATCTCTAGATATATATAACTGCCTATTTATATATATATATATATTTCCAGGATTTGAACTCAGGGCTTCATGCTTGCTAGCAGGTGCTATACGGCCTCAGCTGTGCCTCCAGCCAGCCCTTTTTGCTCTGGTTATTCTGGAGATAGGGTCACACGTTTTGCCCAGGCCAACCTGGATAGAGAGTCTCCTACTTTATTCTTTCCACTGTTGCTGGGATGACAGGTGTGTGCCACCACACCTGGTTTTTTCTGTTGAGATGAGGTTCCACATCTGGTCTTGAACCAAGATCCTCCCATCTCAGCCTCCCTAGTAGCAAGGATCACAGGCGTGAGCTAACAGCACCAGCTTCATGCAGATGATGTTGACCTCCAAAGGAAACTGGAGTTGTTGAGATTTTTAAAATTTTTGTGGTACTGGGTACTGAACTCAGCCTTGTACTTGCTAGACAAGTGCCCACCTCTTGAGCCACACTCTCAGACCTCTCATTTTTCCATAGTGTTGTGCTGACTTTTGCCTGGGCTGGCCTTGAGTCATGAGCTTCCTACCTTCTTGTCATGAGTAGCTGGGACCACAGGCATGAATCACCATGACTGGCTTGATTTTCGATGCAGGGTCTTGCTAACTTTTTTGAGGGTTGTTCTTAAACGGAGATCTCCCAGTCTCCACTTCCTGAGTAGATGGGATTAAGGCATGTACCTCCCTGCCCAGCCCCTCTTTGAGATTTCTCATCTAGCTTCTTATCTTACATTTCTGTTCCCTATCCTTGACAAAGATGACCACACCAGCTGCTAGAAGAATCTGACATGATGGTTTTACTCAAGCTCATTTCTTCACAAGTTTAATTTTCAGCTTTTGATTTACCTGCAGATTGAGGAGTGTCTGCGTTCAAAGTGTCTGTTGCTCCAAGTTCATTTGTATGGAGCTGGGTTAGAGTGATAGTGAATAAGTTCTTTTACATTTTGCTTTGAAATTGTTGAAGTCACTTATAGATTTTGTTGTAAAATATATTTTTCATTATTTTCCTATTTAAAACCTGAATTTGATTAAAAACTTTTGAGGAAATATTTATTATGGTAGATAGATCACTTCAAAAGGATTAGACCCTACATTTAAGATATGATAAGTGTCCATTTCTCAATGAAATAGACCTTATTTAATTTTGCGACATCATAGTCTTTCTTTTATAATGTTGACTTATTATTTCATAATATCTTATAAGGAAATAAAAATGAATGAAAAAGTAATTAAAATTAACTTAGCCTTTTAAAAAAACAAATGCATCCTTTTTTAATTTTTTTGGTGGTACTGGAGTTTGAGCTCAGGGCTTTGTGCTTTTAGGCAGGTGCTTTACTACCTGTACCATGCTCTCAACCCTTTTTCCTCTGGTATGTTGGATATGGGGTCTCACTTTTTGCCTGGACCAGCCTGCACTGTCATCCTCCTATTTTATGCATCCTGCTGTAGCTGAGATGACAGATAAGTGCCATGATGCCCAGCTGTTGGTTGAGATGTGGTCTTGCATACTTTTTGCCTGGCCTGACCTCAAACCATGATCTCAGTCTCCCAAGTAGCTAGGATTATAGGCATAGGTCACTAGCACCCAACTTGAGGAGTTATTTTTATGAAGACTTTCTTCTTGGTGTGGAAGAAAAAGACACAAGTGGACACCCAGTCTTCTGTTTTTCTTAATGTGAAGTCATCTTTGAGAGATGGGGATGTATAGGCAAGCTTGGAAAATGGGAGTGGTTGTAGGAGATTGATGAAGGCAATTGTGACAATGGCAATAAAATTTCCATTTTAAGAGATTACAATAAAGTTTTCTTGAAAATTATTGAATGAAATTTAAAAGCTCTTTTAGGATAACAAGAAAAAGTAATGGCTAGAAACAAGCAGATGGGATTAGGAAGGCAGATACTAAGTGTTGGAGGGAAGCTGGAGAAGTCAGGACTGTGCAGGACCAAAATGTGGTGCAGCCACCCTGGAAACCAGCCTGGGAGTTCCTCAGTGATTAAGCACTGAGGTCCAGATGACTCAGTAAGCCTCCTCCTGGTTGTACGCCCAAGAGAAATGAAAGCACATGTCTACACTCAACCTTGTCTTGAAAGTTTATAGAAACATTATTCATCATGGCCGAAAGATGGAACTCATCCAAACGTCTATCATGGGACAAGTGGCTAAGACTGTGCACCACAGCAAACAAAGAATGTCTCTCGTTCACAGGTGGATGAACCTTGAAGGCATCCTGCAGAGTGGGAGATGTTGATCATAAAGGACCACACTCTGTGTCCCCATTTGTGTGAGATGTCCAGAATAAGAGAATCTACAGAAAAAGGAAGTAGGTTAGAGTTTGCTCGGAGCTGAGGGAGAAGGATGAACTGAGGAAGTGACTCCAGGGGTTGGTTGGTGGGGTTTCTTGTTGGAATAATGAAAATGTTCTAAAATTGATTTTGGTAATGACCACAAAACTCTATAAATAGACTAAAATCTATTGAATTTTACACTCACATGGCATGCAAATTATATCTCAAAGTTGCTTAAAAAGAATAATCATGCACCTGCCAAGAACACAGGCAGTGGAACCCAGAGAAAGTTCTGTTAGTTCCAGACTAACGTTTACAGTGATAGCATCCAAACCAAAGTGTGGCGGGAACGAGGACAGAAAAATCAGGCGTGTCAGCTGAGCTTGGGCCATAATCCTCAAAGACACCATCCTGAATGCCATAGTCCTGAATGCTGAAATCCCCAAAGATCAAAATCCCTGAAGTCTAAAATCCCAAAAGATAAAAATCCAGAAAATACAATTATAAAAAGTAATAAAAAAATTCCAAGATGTTTGTTTAAAAATTTAAAAGGGGATTTATTCAAGACATATAAAAGTGACAGAATGTTTCAAAGGCCATTTTACATAAAAAAATTGGCAATAATGATGACATCTTTTTTGCATACGCCACCATCCAGGTATGTTAACCATAGTCAATGAGTAAAAGAGTTAGGAGCAGACAAACTCTATTCAAAAAGTAACAGGTCAAAAAGTGAAATGTGTCTGTGCGTATCCTCGTGGCTGGTAATAATTGTGACTTTCTAATTCTGTGACTCTATGTCCACCAACACAAGCACTCCCTGTTGGATTCCCCACCTTCTGTGCCATGCTCTGGCTGTTTTGGGTGTGTGGAGCCCCATTCTGCACACACTCATACTCAGCCCATGCTGCACAGGGCTGGTGATGGAATGGCCACACTGGTGCCTAAGTGACTTCTTACCCCACTGGGAGCATAATCATTTACAAACTAGTCTGCTGGCTTCTTCAGGCAAATTCGGTTTTAATTCACTGAATACTTCTGGGAGTTCGTTAGCTAGAAGAAATGCCAATGAGAAAAAAATGGCACTTTCTTAAACTGAGATTCTCATTTCCGCTGCCTAGTGTGGCTGACCCCTTCCCAGAATCCAGCTTTCCATTCCTCTTAGGTGGTTCTTTTCCTTGGGAATTGTAATTTTGGGGGTTTTGGCTTCAAAATTTTTTTTTGTTTTGTTAGTGCAGCTTTACATAGTGTATAATAACTGGTGGTCTTCCCCATGAAGACACAGAAGTGGGCTTTTCTGGAGACAGTTCCTGTTTAGGACAGAAGTTTGGATTAGGTCTCTTCAAAGTGTAAAAGTCCATGAGAACCATTCACAGTCCCTCAGTACTTCTCTCAGAGAGAGAAGGAGCACCAGGGCCCACGAAGGATTCTCTAGATATTCAACTAAACATCCAGCCACTGTTACACTTGGCACCAGCCAGTTCCCTTTGAAGAAGCACTAAGGTGTCTGCTGGGCAGCATCCACTTCAGTGGGAATCCTTGGGTCAATTAGCATAAGAGGTTGTTCAGACGTGGGACTTACTTTTTCTCTAGTTCATAACTCAGGGGAAACAAAATGCTATCTATGCTGAGAGGGCTGGGTCTCTGCCTTGGTTTAAACACCTTGTGACTGACAGGAGCCACTGTCCCTTGAAACAGTTCCACAGGCATCACTTTCAAAGTTTCTGTAGGGGCATGACAACACAACAGGCACAAGAGCCCTAGGGAAGCCCACCAGTAGGTTTTTCACCAGGTATTTATGGTTCTCCCAGCCAATGCAGTTTAATTAGATATCATTTTTTAAAACCATGGTCAAAGTTGTCTTGTACAATAGGTTTGTATTAGATTAGGAAGGGAACTGAGCTCAAAATTCAAATTCCCATGTGGGAAATGAAAAGGCATTGCTACCTCCTTACTGGGAGTCACACTGAACACTCTTCACTAACTTATTTCCTATTCAGATTCTTTCATCCTGATTTATGTGGTTTTCATCTTCTCTTTGGAGGAGTCAATACTATTGAGATAATTGCATTCATTTATTCATTTATTTTGGATTTTTTCAATCCATCCACTCTACCCATCATTTTCTTTTAGTTAATTAGAAAACCAATAATGATAGATAAGGTGATAACAAGGCAGGAAATTTCAGGTACTGCCAGAGAGAGCATAGCTTTTCTCCATTAGTATTAGGGTTAGTGACATATATAACTAGGCTGGGCAGAAGTACATAAATTTGAGCAAAACTGTCCTGAGACACAAAAGTTTCCAGATAGTGACGGGATTGTGACTGTAGCTGACATTCCCAATATACCTTATCTGCTTTTTTGTTGGACAGACAGACACATATTGGTTTTTTTTTAACCTGCTCACTTGAAGTCATATTCCAGCACACATTTTATTTTAATGGTTTTTCCTCTGCAAAATAAAACAAAAGGAAGATACAGAATACGATGTGACTAATTACTCAACCGAGGTCTAGCTAACAGCTAACTAGTGATTTATTTGGGAGGGTTAATTTAACAGCTGTTTAGCTGATGTTTGTTGGTTTTGTTAAGGGCTGGTAGCAATTCAAATTGATCTTGTAGCGCTCAGTGAAGTGGCAAATCATGCTGACACTCATTCTTTTCATTCTAAATGCATTTTTAAAACATAAAGATCTTTCTTTTTTTTAAAAAGTATATTTTCATTTGTTTACAAACCCCATTCAAATATCACCAATACTCCCAAAAATATCATTTACAGGTCCAAGGTCCCATCCAAGGTCAAAGTTGTTTTATCTCCTATGTCTTTCCATTCTGGAATAGTTCCTCAGTCTTTTGTGTCTTTCATGACATTGACATTTTTGGAAATAGTGGTCTAGTTATTTTGTAGGTTCTCTTGGATTTTGGGCTCACTCGATGAAGCCTATGATGAGATTCAAGCTTTGTGTGGTTGGCAAAACACACAGAATTGCAGTGTCTTTCATGTCACACACTGGAAAACACGTGTCATGTTGTCCCATTCCTGGTAATGCTAACTTTTGTCACTTGGATAATATGTCTCTCATGTTTAACTGTAAGTGAGTAGCATTTTTTATTTTTATTTATTTATTTATTTATTTATTTCTTTTATTATTCATATGTGCATACAAGGCTTGGGTCATTTCACCCCCCTGCCCCCACCCCCTTCCTTACCACCCACTCCGCCCCCTCCCTCTCCCCCCCACCCCCTCAATACCCAGCAGAAACTATTTTGCCCTTATTTCTAATTTTGTTGTAGAGAGAGTATAAGCCATAATAGGAAGGAACAAGGGTTTTTGCTGGTTGAGGTAAGGATAGCTATACAGGGCATTGACTCACATTGATTTCCTGTGCGTGTGTGTTACCTTCTAGGTTAATTCTTTTTGATCTAACATTTTCTCTAGTACCTGGTCCCCTTTTCCTATTGGCCTCAGTTGCTTTAAGGTATCTGCTTTAGTTTCTCAGCGTTAAGGGCAACAAATGCTAGCTAGTTTTTTAGGTGTCTTACCTATCTTCACCCCTCCCTTGTGTGCTCTCGCTTTTATCATGTGCTCAAAGTCCAATCCCCTTGTTGTGTTTGCCCTTGATCTAATGTCCACATATGAGGGAGAACATACGATTTTTGGTCTTTTGGGCCAGGCTAACCTCACTCAGAATGATGTTCTCCAATTCCATCCATTTACCAGCGAATGATAACATTTCGTTCTTCTTCATGGCTGCATAAAATTCCATTGTGTATAGATACCACATTTTCTTAATCCATTCGTCAGTGGTGGGGCATCTTGGCTGTTTCCATAACTAATGAACCAATAAAGAAATGGGCAAGTGAACTAAACAGAACTTTCTCAAAAGAAGAAATTCAAATGGCCAAAAAACACATGAAAAAGGGCTGTGGATGTAGCTCAGTGGTAGAGCTCTTGCCTAGTATGCACAAGGCCCTGGGTTCAATCCCCAGCACCACCAAAAATAAGTTCAAAAAAAAAAAAAACACATGAAAAAATGCTCACCATCTCTAGCAATAAAGGAAATGCAAATTAAAACCACGCTAAGATTCCACCTCACCCCTGTTAGAATAGCCATCATCAGCAACACCACCAACAACAGGTGTTGGTGAGGATGCAGGGGAAAAAGGAACCCTCCTACACTGTTGGTGGGAATGTAAACTAGTACAACCACTCTGGAAAAAAATTTGGAGGCTACTTAAAAAGCTAGACATTGATCTACCATTTGATCCAGCAATACCACTCTTGGGGATATACCCAAAAGACTGTGACACAGGTTACTCCAGAGGCACCTGAACACCCATGTTTATCGCGGCACTATTTACAATAGCCAAGTGAGTAGCATTTTTTACTATTAATTAGTATATATTCCGTGATTATTTCTGTGAAGAGATCATTGAGACCTTGAAAGTAGAATAGTCCTCCTCTAGCTTTTACCTATAAACTTTAGGGTTTATTGATAATTCTCATCTGAATCATTTATTGCTATTATATCAATGGTGACTTACTAATTATGTCATTCCATCTACATTTTTTTGGCTGGCATAGTACTAAACAGTAGAGTTTGTTTTCTCCTGTACTTGTTTATGAGCTTTTGTGTGTGTGTGTGTGTGTGTGTGTGTGTGTGTGGTACTGTGCTTGCTTGTAGGTCTCTGCCACTTGAGCCACTTCTCAGCTCACCTCCATTTGTTTCTGTATTGAATTTTTCTCATCACAGAGGACTCATGGGTTCCTATGTTTTCAAGAGATTATAATCTGATACATTGGTTTAGATAAACAAAAGTATTTTATAGCACACATTATTTTAGATTTGACTGTGGGAACCCTCTAATACTGACTTTTGGTGATAGTGGGGTTTGAACTGAGGGCCTCATGCTTGCTAGGCAGGCGCTCTACCACTAGAGCCACTCCTCCAGCCTAATACTGACCTCTGTGTACCTTTTTCCCTATTAAACTTTATTTTAATGGGTATCAAAATTCTGTGACAGATTTTTGGTCAAGCTGTTTCCTTTGAAAAGTACTGATTTTAAAAACTAAAAATTTAAAACTGGCACACATACAGAATCACATGGTTCACCAAATAGTCTTTCCTTCTGAAGATTTTCTGATGCTCTGCTGTTAACCAGGCTTCACTTTTAAACTTAGCTGTCCAATGGAGACGAACAGCTCTGAGACCTTCTTCCCGCACGGGTGATGACTGGGGTGGCAGGTGTTAGAGGTAATATTATATAGTCTCCATGCTTTCTGTGCAGACCTGGTGACTTTGCTGGCTCCAGAAGCCTTCTTGTCCTCTTCTTGGCGACACCCATAGAACCAGCAGTCTCACTTCATGAACAGCAAAAAGAGGACGACCAGAGGAGCTCTCAACACACACGGACTTTCCTGGAGGCATATCCATGATGATAGTGTCTCCAGATTTCAAGAATTTAGGGCCATCGTATAATTTCTTACCAGAAGAGCAATCAGTCTTTTCTTTCAGCCCCGCAGACTTGCAAGGAATGTGGGCTGTGGGACATTCCACTGCTGTGCTGGAGCATGGCCAACACTGACTTGACCTGGATGGTTCAGGATAATCACTTGAGCGGTGAAGCCAGCTGTTTCCTCTGATGGGTCATTTCGACTGTCACCAGTAGCACTGCCATGAGGGACATCTTTGACAGGCACATTCTTGACAGAGAAGCCTGTAGTGTCCTCAGGGATAGTGTCACGTAGCAGTCCGGTATCTTTCAACAGACTTCACTTCACTTGTGCTGTTGACTGGAGCAAAGGCGACCACCATGCCAGGTTTGAGAACCCCAGTCTGTTCAGCTCACAGGGACATTATCAGTTCCACCAATTTTGTAGGTATCTTGGAGGGGCAGACAAAGGCTTGTCAATTGGATGAGTTGGTGGCAGAGGCTATCCAGAACTCTAAGCAGTGTGGTTCCATGGGCACTGCCACCTTCCTGGGTGACTTCTCATCCCTTGACCCAAGGCATGTTCACACTTGGCTCCAGCATGTTGTCACCATTCCAATCAGAATTTGGCACAAGTGCTACTGCGTTGGGGTCGTAGTCAATTTTACTACTCTAGGTGCTGACTTCCTTAATGATTTCTTCCTATGCTTGCTATGTCTTTGGACTGTTGGGCAGATCAGTGGAATCCGTTTTGTGATTGCCGACAATTAATTGTTTTACACCCAGTGTATAAGATGGTCATGCTCATGAGTCTGCCCATTTGGAGGGAGCAGCTTCAAGCTCACCCACACCAGTATCAGTAATCAGGATGTCAGGAGCCTGAAAGGTCCCTGTAATCATGACTTAAAATCTCTGTGTTCTGGGGCATCAGTGGTAATCACTCAAAATCAATATTCCACTGGAATTTGTGGATGATAATACAGCACACTCATGCTCAGAGTTCCAGTTCAAGGTCAAGGGGCTGTTTCTGATGATGGCCTTCTTGCTGGCTGAATCCTAAGATGGCACAAAGTGTCACATGGTGAGAGACAGGAGACATCAAAGCAATGATTTTCTCCTTATTTTAGCCAAATAAATTCCTCAGCTGGAGCCTAATATGGAAACCAACCTGTAGCCCAAGTTAAATTGGAGTTGCTTTGTTTGAATGCAGTCTGTTATTCTGTAGGAAAGTGCTAAAACTCTTCCTTAACCCCAGGCAGCCCATGAAGCATCTCTGCAGACCCCAAGGTTTGTGGAGAACACAGTTGGAAAATCTTTAGTGTACTGAAAGATGTCTAGAGTCATCTTCACAGCTATTTGCACTTGCTAGGCAGGTGTTCTACCACATAAGCTAATCTACCAGCTCCAGGATAAAATAATTTTTAAGTTCTTTCTGATGGATTTTGGACTAAGGTTCTTTAATAAAGACATATACATGGATATTAGGTTGAAAACAGAGCTCAGAGAAAGGTTTATAGCTATAAAAAATTTTTAATTAGTTGATTAATATACAAAGATTTGGAGGGTGACTTTTTCTATGTATTGAGTTTTTAAGTTGTAGAAGTATAAATCTTGGTTAAATATAAATCGAGTGCCAGATTTGATGCTTAAAACCCTGTTTTAATATGTTTCCACTGTGGGAGTCAAGTGACAGTATGTTTCTGGTGTTTGATTTCTTTCCCTTTTATAATCACTGAGTTTCAAATTGAAGTCATAGCTATAAACAAAGGAAGAAAGTTACCTTTTGATTATTTTTGAACGACTTTTTACTTATGCTTATAATCCTTTTTTTTTTGATATGATGCAAGAAGTACTCTGACAAGTGCAAGCAGCATCAGAGCCCAGCAGGGACACTTTTTTGGATGAACTTTTTCACCATGTGCATTGAGGTTGAGTGGGGAAAATTTGCAGGGTGCCAAGGGCAGAGCAGAAGCTTGTGCTCTGGTAACACAGTGTCCTTCCTCATTCCTGCTGTACATTTGTCCACCTGCTATCTTAGCATTAGGTAAGGGCATGGAGGCATGAGATGTTTTCCCTACTTACTGTGTTGAAATAGGTAGTGCTATTAAAAAAAACTAGAACATTATATTCCAGGGCAGCTATTTCACCAGGAAGGATAGTCTTGTATAATTGAGGATTCTACTGGGGCACCTGGGGGGTCCAAATCCCACAAAGGCTGCCAGAGTTGGATATGGTGTGGCTCTGTCCTCTACCTGACTTAAAACCTATACACATGTGTGTAAATGGGAAAATGAGACCTGTTGAAAGTATTCCAGGGATGGGGGAGGGGAGATAAGGTAGAATGGTGGAGGGTGTGAATTC